>NC_092737.1:3243049-3577963 GCF_047496885.1 Scyliorhinus torazame | reverse complement strand
AGGTCGCTGCGGCCTGCAGCTCATGTCGAGCCGAGGATAAATGTGGACGGTCCCTGAATGCCTCCGCCAGATTGCGGAAGGTTAAAGTTCAGCCGCAGCTTGCAGCACCACTGCTGACCTGCAGCTGAGCACGTAAAGACTCTGAGTAACGCAATCCCTTCTAGCAAATAGCACTGCGGCACTCACAACCGAGGCCTGTTCCCCAAAGCACAGACTCTCCATCTCCCAGTCCCTCGCTCCCCCTCTCCCACTCTCTCACCCTCTCCCCTCTCCCACTCTCTCACCCTCCCTCTCCCTCTCTCTCACCCTCCCTCTCTCTCTCCCTCACCCTCTCTCTCGCTCCCCCTCTCCTTACCCTCGCTCCTCTCTCTCACCCCTCCCTCGCTCTCTCTCTCTCACCCTCCTCTCTCTCACCTTCCCCCTCTCCCTCTCTCTCTCTCCCCCTCCCCCCCTCTCTCTCTCCCCCTCCTCCCCCCCCCTCTCTCTCCCCCCTCCCCCCCCCCCCCTCTCTCTCTCCCCTCCCCCCTCACCCTCTCTCTCTCTCTCTCACCCTCCCTCGCTCTCGCTCCCCCTCTCCCTCGCTCCCCCTCTCCTCACCCTCACCCTCTCTCTCACCCTCCCTCCCTCTCACCCTCCCCCTCTCTCGCACCCTCCCTCTCTCTCTCGCTCCCTCTCTCTCTCGCTCCCTCTCTCTCACCCTCCCTCTCTCTCACCCTCCCTCTCCCTCTCTCACCCTCCCTCTCTCTCTCGCTCCCCTCTCTCTCGCTCCCCTCTCTCTCGCTCCCCCTCTCTCACCTCCCGCTCCCTCTCTCGCGCGCCCTCTCTCTCACCCTCCCTCTTTACACCCACCACTTCTCCGTCTCCCTCTCCGTCTCTATCTGTCCCTCTCTCTCTCTCACAAACCCTTGCCGCAGCCTGCTTCCTGTCTCCATGCTCCTTCCTCATGCTTTTTCCGTCTCTCTCTCTCTCTCTCCGCCTGATCTATTATTTTTTATAATAATCCTTTTAAAAATAAATTTAGAGTACCCAATTATTTATTTTTCCAATTAAGGGGCAGCTTAGCGAGGCCAATCCGCCTGCCCTGCACATCTTTGGGTTGTGGGGCTGAGACCCGCGCAGGACACGGGGAAAATGTGCAAACTCCACACGGAAAGTGACCGGGGCCGGGATCGAACCCGGGACCTCGGCGCCGAGAGGCAGCAGTGCTAACCACTGCGCCACCCTTTAATGATATTCCTGATATTACAGAGACCGAATCACTCGGGAATTTAACCCACGGAGGGGACACCAGGAGTTCTCAAGGTCACTGAATGTCAAAGCAAAGGTTCTGCAGCTGAGCTGACAGAGCTGGAGTAAAAGCAGGCGCTGGAGCACGGTTAATCAGGGAGGAGGCTCCGATCGATTAGCTACGGTTAATCAGGGAGGAGGCTCCGATCGATTAGCTGCAGCAGTTTTAACTTTGCAGAGAGCTATCCTCACCAAAACCATCAGAAGTGGAGGGGCACAGTCCTCGCTTCCAGCAGGGAGTTTAACCTAAATTCTGGTCTTTATCCAAAAAGTGCTAATAGAAAGTGGATTTGTGTCTCTGTGTGTGTGTCTGTGTCTGTGTCACTGGGTGTGTCTGTGTCTCTGGGTGTGTCTGTGTCTCTGGGTGTATCTGTGTCTATGGGTGTGTCTGTGTCTCTGGGTGTGTCTGTGTCTCTGGGTGTATCTGTGTCTATGGGTGTGTCTGTGTCTCTGGGTGTGCCTGTGTCTATGGGTGTGTCTGTGTCTCTGGGTGCGCCTGTGTCTCTGGGTGTATCTGTGTCTATGGGTGTGTCTGTGTCTCTGGGTGTGTCTGTGTCTATGGGTGTGTCTGTGTGTGTCTGTGTCTCTGGGTGTGTCTGTGTCTATGGGTGTGTCTGTATCTCTGGGTGTGCCTGTGTCGCTGGGTGTATCTGTGTCTATGGGTGTGTCTGTGTCTCTGGGTGTGTCTGTGTCTATGGGTGTGTCTGTGTGTGTCTGTGTCTCTGGGTGTGTCTGTGTCACTGGGTGTGTGTGTCTGTGTGTGTCTCTGTGTCTGAGTGTGTCTCTGGGTGTGCCTGAGTGTGTCTGTGTCTGTATGTGTGTGTCTCTGGGTGTGTCTCTGTGTGTGTCTGTGTCACTGGGTGTGTCTGTGTCTCTGGGTGTCTCTGTGTATGTCTGTGTCACTGGGTGTGTCTGTGTATGTGTGTGTCTCTGGGTGTGTCTGAGTGTGTCTGTGTCTGTATGTGTGTGTCTCTGGGTGTGTCTGTGTGTGTGTGTGCGTGTGTCTGTGTCTGGGTGTGTCTGTGTGTGTGTGTCTCTAGGTGTGTGTGTCTGTGTCTGTGTGTGCGCGTGTGTGTGCCTGTGTCTGTGTCTGTGTGTGTCTGTATGTGTGTCTGTGTCTCTGGGTGTGTCGGTGTCTCTGGGTGTGTCTGTGTCTATGGGTGTGTCTGTGTCTCTGGGTGTGTCTATGGGTGTGTGTGTGTCTGTGTCTCTGGGTGTGTGTGTGTGCCTGTGTCTGTATGTGTCTCTGTGTCTGTCTGTGTCTATGGGTGTGTGTGTGTTTGTGTCTCTGTGTCTGTGTGTGTCTCTGTGTGTGTCTGTCTATAGGTGAGTGTGTGTGTGTGTCTCTGTGTCTGTGTGTGTCTCTGTGTCTGAGTGTGTCTGTGTCTGTATGTGTGTGTCTCTGGGTGTGTCTGTGTGTGTGTGTGCGTGTGTCTGTGTCTGGGTGTGTCTGTGTGTGTGTGTCTCTAGGTGTGTGTGGGTGTCTGTGTGTGTCTGTGTGTGCGCGTGTGTGTGCCTGTGTCTGTGTCTGTGTGTGTCTGTATGTGTGTCTGTGTCTCTGGGTGTGTCTGTGTCTCTGGGTGTGTCTGTGTCTCTGGGTGTGTCTATGGGTGTGTGTGTGTCTGTGTCTCTGGGTATGTCTGTGTCTCTGGGTGTGTGTGTGTGCCTGTGTCTGTATGTGTCTCTGTGTCTGTCTGTGCCTATGGGTGTGTGTGTGTGTTTGTGTCTCTGTGTCTGTGTGTGTCTCTGTGTGTGTCTGTCTATAGGTGAGTGTGTGTGTGTGTCTCTGTGTCTGTGTGTGTCTCTGTGTCTGTGTGTGTCTCTGTGTCTGTGTGTGTCTCTGTGTGTGTCTGTGTCTCTGGGTGTGTCTATGTCTCTGTGTCCGTGTGTGTCTCTGTGTGTCTCTGTGTGTGTCTGTGTCTCTGTGTCTGTGTGTGTCTCTGTGTGTGTCTGTGTCTATGGGTGTGTGTGTCTGTGTCTCTGTGTCTGTCTGTGTCTGTGTCTCTGTGTCTGTGTGTGTCTCTGTGTGTGTCTGTGTCTATGGGTGTGTGTGTGTGTCTGTGTCTGTGTCTCTGTGTGTGTCTCTGGGTGTGTCTGTGTCTATGGGTGTGTGTGTCTGTGTCTCTGTGTCTGTCTGTGTCTGTGTCTCTGTGTCAGTGTGTGTCTCTGTGTGTGTCTGTGTCTCTGGGTGTGTGTGTGTGTCTGTGTCTGTGTCTCTGTGTGTGTCTCTGGGTGTGTCTGTGTCTATGGGTGTGTGTGTGTCTCCGTTACTGAGGACCAGGGAAGTCGGTTTCAGTGATGTTGAGAGAGACGGGAGGCGGAAAGGGCAAGGGGCGGGGGCAGTGGGGGGCAGGGGTGGGGGGCAGGGGTGGGGGGCAGGGGTGGGGGCAGGGGCAGTGGGGGGCAGGGGTGGGGGGCAGGGGTGGGGGCAGGGGCAGTGGGGGGCAGGGGCGGGGGCAGGGGGCGGGGAGCAAGGAGCAGGGACATGGGACGGGGCTGTAGATGTGCCGAGATCATTGAAAGAATAAAGAAAATTACAGCACAGGAACAGGCCCTTCAGCCCTCCCAGCCTGCGCCGATCCAGATCCTTTATCTAAACCTGTCGCCTATTTTCCAAGGATCTACTTCCCTCTGTTCCCCGCCCGTTCATATATCTGTCTCGCTGCATCTTAAATGTTGCTATCGTGCCCGCCTCTACCACCTCCGCTGGCAAAGCGTTCCAGGCACCCACCACCCTCTGCGTAAAAAACTTTCCACGCACATCTCCCTTAAACTTTTCCCCTCTCATCTTGAAATCGTGACCCCTTGTAATTGACACCCCCACTCTTGGAAAAAGCTTGTTGCTATCCACCCTGTCCAGACCTCTCATAATTTTGTAGACCTCAATCAGGTCCCCCCTCAACCTCCGTCTTTCCAACGAAAACAATCCTAATCTACTCAACCTTTCTTCATAGCTAGTACCCTCCATACCAGGCAACATCCTGGTGAACCTCCTCTGCACCCTCTCTAAAGCATCCACATCCTTCTGGTAATGTGGCGACCAGAACTGCACGCAGTATTCCAAATGTGGCCTAACCAAAGTCCTATACAACTGTAACATGACCTGCCGACTCTTGTACTCAATACCCCGTCCGATGAAGGCAAGCATGCTGTAGGCCTTCTTGACCACTCTATCGACCTGTGTTGCCACCTTCAGGGTACAATGGACCTGAACTCCCAGATCTCTCTGTACATCAATTTTCCCCAGGACTCTTCCATTGACCGTATAGTCAGCGCTTGAATTAGATCTTCCAAAATGCATCACCTCGCATTTGCCTGGATTGAACTCCATCTGCCATTTCTCTGCCCAACTCTCCAATCTATCTATATTCTGCTGTATTCTCTGACAGTCCTCCTCGCTATCTGCAACTCCACCAATCTTAGTATCATCTGCAAACTTGCTAATCAGACCACCTATACCTTCGTCCAGATCATTTATGTATATCAAACAACAGTGGTCCGAGCACGGATCCTTGTGGAACACCACTAGTCACCTTTCTCCATTTTGAGACACTCCCTTCCACCACTACTCTCTGTCTCCTGTTGCCCAGCCAGTTCTTTATCCATCTAGCTAGTACACCCTGAACCCCATACGACTTCACTTTTTCCATCAACCTGCCATGGGAAACGCCTTACTGAAGTCCATGTATATGACATCTACAGCCCTTCCCTCATCAATTAACGTTGTCACATCCTCAAAGAATTCTATTAGGTTTGTAAGACATGGCCTTCCCTGCACAAAACCATGTTGCCTATCACTGATAAGTCTATTTTCTTCCAAATGTGAATAGATCCTATCCCTCAGTATCTTCTCCAACAGTTTGCCTACCACTGACGTCAAGCTCACAGGTCTATAATTCCCTGGATTATCCCTGCTACCCTTCTTAAACAAAGGGACAACATTAGCAATTCTCCAGTCCTCCGGGACCTCACCCGTGCTCAAGGATGCTGCAAAGATATCTGTTAAGGCCCCAGCTATTTCTTCCCTTGCTTCCCTCAGTAACCTAGGATAGATCCCATCCGGACCTGGGGACTTGTCCACCTTAATGCCTTTTAGAATACCCAAAACGTCTCCCTTCCTTATGCCGACTTGACCTAGAGTATTTAAACATCCATCCTTAGCCTCAATATCCGTCATGTCCCTCTCCTTGGTGAATACCGATGCAAAGTACTCATTAAGAATCTCACCCATTTCCTCTGACTCTACGCATGAATTCCCTCTTTTGTCTTTGAGTGGGCCAATCCTTTCTCTAGTTACCCTCTTGCTCCTTATATACGAATAAAAGGCTTTGGGATTTTCCTTAACCCTGTTCGCCAAACATATTTCACGACCCCTTTTACCCCTCATTATTGCGCGTTTAAGATTTGTCCTACTTTCCCGATATTCCTCCAAAGCTTCATCAGTTTTAAGTCACCTAGATCTTATGTATGCTTCCTTTTTCATCTTAGCTAATCTCACAATTCCACCCGTCATCCATGGTTCCCTAATCTTGCCATTTCTATCCCTCATTTTCACAGGGACATGTCTGTCCTGCACTCCAATCAACCTTTCCTTAAAAGACTCCCACATTTCAAATGTGGATTTACCCTTAAAGAGCTGCTCCCAATCCACATTCCCTAGCTCCTGCCGAATTTTGTTATACTTGGCCTTTCCCCAATTTAGCACTCTTCCTTCAGGACCACTCTCGTCTTTGTCCATGAGTATTCTAAAACTTACGGAATTGTGATCGCTATTCCCAAAGTAATCCCCGACTGAAACTTCAACCACCTGGCCGGGATCATTCCCCAATACCAGGTCCAGTATGGCCCCTTCCCGAGTTGGGCGATCCACATACTGCTCTAAAAAACTCTCCTGGATGCTCCTTCCAAATTCTGCTCCATCTGCGCCTCCAACACTACACGAGTCCCATTCAATGTTGGGGAAGATAAAATCTCCCATCATGGCCACCCTATTGCTCCGACATTTCTCTATAATCAGTCTACATATTTGTGCCTCTACTTCACGCTGGCTTTTGGGAGGCCTGGAGTAACGTCAAGTGGTGGAACAGGTTGGGAGGGAGGTTAATAGTGCTGCCCTAGACTATACCCTCCGCCTAACAAATAGGGGCAGGGGGCAGGGGGTAGGGGCAGGGGCAGGGGGCAGGGAGCAGGGGGCAGGGGAGAGATTGGGCAGGGGAGAGATTGGGCAGGGGAGAGATTGGGCAGGGGAGAGATTGGGCAGGGGAGGGATTGGGCAGGGGAGAGATTGGGCAGGGGAGGGATTGGGCAGGGGAGAGATTGGGCAGGGGAGAGATTGGGCAGGGGAGAGATTGGGCAGGGGAGGGATTGGGCAGGGGAGAGATTGGGCAGGGGAGAGATTGGGCAGGGGAGAGATTGGGCAGGGGAGAGATTGGGCAGGGGAGAGATTGGGCAGGGGAGAGATTGGGCAGGGGAGAGATTGGGCAGGGGAGGGATTGGGCAGGGGAGAGATTGGGCAGGGGAGCGATTGGGCAGGGGTGTTACAGACGTCAGGTAAAGGGACGTGTTAATGGTGTCACTACAGAAGGAGCTGATGGATTGGGGAGGGAGACACTTATCTTCCACCTACTTTTCCCAACAAGTCTACTAGGTGCAACCTTGCACCGTTTGAAAGTCCATCAGCAAAACAGCCAGTTCTCCACTGTTTCAACCTTTACGGTTTTGACAAATCCTTCCCGGGATGTGTGTGTCGCTGGCCGGGCCCAGCATTTACTGCCCATCCCTAACTGTCCCTTCAGAAGGTGGTGGGTGAGCCGCCTTCTTGAGCCGTTGCAGTCTATGTTGTGTAGGTACACCCACAGTGCTGTTAGGGAGGGAGTTCCAGGGTGTTGCCCCAGCGACAGTGAAGGTACGGCCGATATATTTCCCAGTCGGGGGGGGGGGTGAGTGACTCGGAGGGGAACCTCCAGGTGGTGGGGTTCCCAGGTATCTGCTGCTCTTGTCCTTCTAGATGGTAGAGGTCGTGGGTTTGGAAGGTGCTGCCTCAGGAACCTCGGTGAGTTGCTGCAGTGCATCTTGTAGACGGTACACACGGCTGTCACTGTGTGGCAGTGGTGGGGGGAGTGAATGTTTGTGGAAGGGGAGCAATCAAGCGGGGCTGCTTTGTCCTGGATGGTGTCAAGCTTCTTGAGTGTTGTTGGAGCTGCACTCATCCAGGCAGTAAAGAAGACAAGTGATATGCTGGCCTTCATATCGAGAGGATTTGAGCACAGGAGCAGGGATGTGTTGCTGCGATTATACAGGAGCCTCGGTGAGGCCTCACCTGGAATAGTGTGGGCAGTTTTGGTCTCCTTATCTGAGGAAGGATGTTCTTGCTCTCGAGGGAGAGCAGCGAAGGATGTTCTTGCTCTCGAGGGAGAGCAGCGAAGGATGTTCTTGCTCTCGAGGGAGAGCAGCGAAGGATGTTCTTGCTCTCGAGGGAGCGCAGCGAAGGATGTTCTTGCTCTCGAGGGAGAGCAGCGAAGGATGTTCTTGCTCTCGAGGGAGAGCAGCGAAGGTTTACCAGACTGATTCCTGGGATGGTGGGACTGACGTACGAAGAGAGATTGAGTCAGTTAGGATTGTATTCGCTAGGGGCAGCATGGTGGCGCAGTGGTTAGCACTGGGACTGCAGTGCTGAGGACCCGGGTTCGAATCCCGACCCTGGGTCACTGTCCGTGTGGGGTTTGCACAATCTCCCCGTGTCTGCGTGGGTCTCACCCCCACAACCCAAAGCTGTGCTGGGCAGGTGGATTGGCCGCGCTAAATTGCCCATTAATTAGAAAAAAATAATTGGGCATTCTAAATTTAAAAAAAAGTATTGGATTCGCTGGAGTTCAAAAGAATGAGGGGGGGTTCAGAGAGAAACTTTAAACAGGACTGGACAGGGTGGATGCAGGAAGGATGTTCCCGATGGTGGGGGGGGACTGGACAGGGTCGATGCAGGAAGGATGTTCCCGATGGTGGGGGGGACTGGACAGGGTGGATGCAGGAAGGATGTTCCCGATGGTGGGGGGGGACTGGACAGGGTCGATGCTGGAAGGATGTTCCCGATGGTGGGGGGGGACTGGACAGGGTCGATGCTGGAAGGATGTTCCCAATGGTGGGGGGGGACTGGACAGGGTCGATGCAGGAAGGATGTTCCCGATGGTGGGGGGGGACTGGACAGGGTCGATGCTGGAAGGATGTTCCCGATGGTGGGGGGGGACTGGACAGGGTCGATGCTGGAAGGATGTTCCCGATGGTGGGGGGGGACTGGACAGGGTCGATGCAGGAAGGATGTTCCCGATGGTGGGGGGGACTGGACAGGGTCGATGCAGGAAGGATGTTCCTGATGGTGGGGGGGGGGACTGGACAGGGTCGATGCAGGAAGGATGTTCCCGATGGTTGGGGGGGGGGACTGGACAGGGTCGATGCAGGAAGGATGTTCCCGATGGTGGGGGGGACTGGACAGGGTCGATGCTGGAAGGATGTTCCCGATGGTGGGGGGACTGGACAGGGTGGATGCAGGAAGGATGTTCCCGATGGTGGGGGAGACTGGACAGGGTCGATGCAGGAAGGATGTTCCCGATGGTGGGGGGGGACTGGACAGGGTCGATGCTGGAAGGATGTTCCCGATGGTGGGGGGGGACTGGACAGGGTCGATGCAGGAAGGATGTTCCCGATGGTGGGGGGGACTGGACAGGGTGGATGCAGGAAGGATGTTCCCGATGGTGCGGGGGGACTGGACAGGGTGGATGCAGGAAGGATGTTCCCGATGGTGGGGGGGGACTGGACAGGGTCGATGCAGGAAGGATGTTCCCGATGGTGGGGGGGACTGGACAGGGTCGATGCAGGAAGGATGTTCCCGATGGTGGGGGGAGGACTGGACAGGGTCGATGCAGGAAGGATGTTCCCGATGGTGGGGGGGACTGGACAGGGTCGATGCAGGAAGGATGTTCCCGATGGTGGGGGGGACTGGACAGGGTGGATGCAGGAAGGATGTTCCCGATGGTGGGGGGGGACTGGACAGGGTGGATGCAGGAAGGATGTTCCCGATGGTGGGGGAGACTGGACAGGGTCGATGCAGGAAGGATGTTCCCGATGGTGGGGGGGGACTGGACAGGGTGGATGCAGGAAGGATGTTCCCGATGGTGGGGGAGACTGGACAGGGTCGATGCAGGAAGGATGTTCCCGATGGTGGGGGGGACTGGACAGGGTCGATGCAGGAAGGATGTTCCTGATGGTGGGGGGGACTGGACAGGGTCGATGCAGGAAGGATGTTCCCGATGGTGCGTGTGCCCAGAACCAGGGGGCACAGTCGGAGGATACGGGGGAGACCATTTAGGACAGAGGTGAGGAGACATTTCTTCACCCAGAGAGTGGTCGGCCTGTGGAATTCGTTACCACAGGAAGCAGTTGAGTCCAAACATTGTCTGTTTACAGGAAGCAGTTAGATATCGCACTGAGGGCGAAGGGGATCAAAGGATAGGGGGAAGCGGGATTGGGCTATTGAGTTGGATGATCAGCCATGATGGTGATGAATGGTGGAGCAGGCTCGAAGGGCCGAATGTCCTCCTCCTGCTCCTATTTTCTAAGTTTCTACGAAACTGGAAGATTCAACCTGGATTGTCTGGGAGATGTGTGAACCTGCTGGAAACATTATCGGAACTGTCGAGCTCAGCAAACGCAGCTGTGGGAGGGAACTTAGTGATCGCCATCACGAAGTGCCTTTTATTTGGTGTTGTCTTCGTTGTCTACCGAGTAACATCTGCTCATGTTGGTTTTAGTGTGTGAGAGGCTGAATTTGGAGAATCTTGCCTGGGGTCATTTCCATTGGGTCACGGGGAAATCCTTTATTCAAACTGGGTTATTCACATTTTTGATTGACAAGTGAGTCGAGGTTTGCAGAGGCAGCCAGGAATGTGAAGTTGAGACCAGAACCAGACCGTCCATGATGTCATCGTACAGCAGAGAAGATTCAAGGGGCCGAATGGGCCTCGGCCACCAGGTTCTGTGAAAGTCGCCTTTTACAAAAATCTTTGGTCTCACGCGTTACTCCAGAGAGATCATACAATCGTCACGAGCCACTTGTACAGAGAGGGGCCGCTTTTCCCTGTTATACCCACAGGGGGGGCTGTTCCCTGTTATACCCACAGGGGGGGCTGTTCCACATTACACCCACAGGGGACGCTGTTCCCTGTAATACCCACAGGGGGTGCTGTTCCCGGATATACCCACAAGGGGCGCTGTTCCCAGTTATGCCCACAAGGGGCGCTGTTCGTCATTATACCCACAGGTGGTGCTGTTCCATGTTATACCCACAGGGGATGCTGTTCCTGTTATCCCCACAAGGGACGCTGTACCCTGTTATACGCACAGGGGGTGGTGTTCCCTGTTATACCCACAGGGGGTGCTGTTCCCTGTTATACCCACAGGGGGGGCTGTTCCACATTACACCCACAGGGGACGCTGTTCCCTGGAATACCCACAGGTGGTGCTGTTCCCTGTTATAACCACAGGGGGTGCTGTTCCACATTACACCCACAGGGGTGCTGTTCCCTGTTATACCCACAGGGGGTGCTGTTCCTCATTACAACCACAGGGGACGCTGTTCCCTGTAATACCCACAGGGGGTGCTGTTCCCGGATATACCCACAAGGGGCGCTGTTCCCAGTTATACCCACAAGGGGCGCTGTTCGTCATTATACCCACAGGTGGTGCTGTTCCATGTTATACCCACAGGGGATGCTGTTCCTGTTATCCCCACAAGGGACGCTGTACCCTGTTATACGCACAGGGGGTGGTGTTCCCTGTTATACCCACAGGGGGTGCTGTTCCTCATTATACCCACAGGGGGTGCTGTTCCCTGTTATACCCACAGGGGGTGCTGTTCCCTGTTACACCCACAGGCGACGCTGTTCCCTGTTATACCCACAGGGGGTGCTGTTCCTGTTATAACCACAGGGGCTGCTGTTCCCTGTTATACCCACAGGGGGTGCTGTTCCCTGTTATACCCACAGGGGGTGCTGTTCCGTTATACCCACAGGGGTTGCTGTTCCCTGTTATACCCACAGGGGTGCTGTTCCCTGTTATACCCACAGGGGACACTGTTCCCTGTTATACCCACAGGGGGTGCTGTTCCCTGTTATACCCACAGGGGGTGCTGTTCCCTGTTATACCCACAGGAGGTGCTGTTCCCTGTTATACCCACAGGGGGTGCTGTTCCTGTTATACCCACAGGGGGTGCTGTTCCCTGTTATACCCACAGGGGGCGCTGTTCCCTGTTATACCCACAGGGGGCGCTGTTCCCTGTTATACCCACAGGGGGGCTGTTCGCTGTTATACCCACAGGGGGCGCTGTTCCCTGTTATACCCACAGGGGGCGCTGTTCCCTGTTATACCCACAGGGGACACTGTTCCCTGTTATACCCACAGGGGTGCTGTTCCCTGTTATACCCACAGGGGGTGCTGTTCCTGTTATACCCACAGGGGGTGCTGTTCCCTGTTATACCCACAGGGGGTGCTGTTCCCTGTTATACCCACAGGGGACACTGTTCCCTGTTATACCCACAGGGGTGCTGTTCCCTGTTATACCCACAGGGGGCGCTGTTCCACATTACACCCACAGGGGACGCTGTTCCCTGTAATACCCACAGGTGACGCTTTTCCCTGTTATACCCACAAGGGGTGCTGTTCCCGGATATACCCACGAGGGGTGGTGTTCCCTGTTATACCCACAGGGGGCGCTGTTCGTCATTATACCCACAGGTGGTGCTGTTCCATGTTATACCCACAGGGGATGCTGTTCCTGTTATCCCCACAAGGGACGCTGAACCTTGTTATACGCACAGGGGGTGGTGTTCCCTGTTATACCCACAGGGGGTGCTGTTCCCGGTTATACCCACAGGGGGTGCTGTTCCTCATTATACCCACAGGGGGTGCTGTTCCTCATTTTACCCACAGGGGGTGCTGTTCCCTGTTATACCCACAGGGGGTGCTGTTCCTCATTATACCCACAGGGGGTGCTGTTCCCTGTTATACCCACAGGGGACGCTGTTCCCTGTTATACCCACAGGGGGTGCTGTTCCCTGTTACACCCACAGGGGGTGCTATTCCCTGTTATACCCACAGGGGACACTGTTCCCTGTTATACCCACAGGGGTGCTGTTCCTGTTATACCCACAGGGGGTGCTGTTCCCTGTTATACCCACAGGAGGTGCTGTTCACTGTTTTACCCACAGGGGACGCTGTTCCCTGTTATACCCACAGGTGTGCTGTTCCCTGTTATACCCACAGGGGACGCTGTTCCCTATTATACCCACAGGGGACGCTGTTCCCTGTTATACCCACAGGGGTGCTGTTCCATGTTATACGCACAGGGGACGCTGTTCCGTTATACCCACAGGGGTTGCTGTTCCCTGTTATACCCACAGGGGGCGCTGTTCCCTGTTATACCCACAGGGGGCGCTGTTCCCTGTTTTGCCCACAAAGGGTGCTGTTCCCTGTTATACCCAAAGGGGGTGCTGTTCCCTGTTATACCCAAAGGGGGTGCTGTTCCCTGTTATACCCACAGGGGGTGCTGTTCCCTGTTATACCCACAGGGGGTGCTGCTCACTGTTATACCCACAGGGGACGCTGTTCCCTGTTATACCCACAGGGGTGCTGTTCCATGTTATACGCACAGGGGACGCTGTTCCGTTATACCCACAGGGGTTGCTGTTCCCTGTTATACCCACAGGGGGCGCTGTTCCCTGTTATACCCACAGGGGGCGCTGTTCCCTGTTTTGCCCACAAAGGGTGCTGTTCCCTGTTATACCCAAAGGGGGTGCTGTTCCCTGTTATACCCAAAGGGGGTGCTGTTCCCTGTTATACCCACAGGGGGTGCTGTTCCCTGTTATACCCACAGGGGGTGCTGCTCACTGTTATACCCACAGGGGACGCTGTTACCTGTTATACCCACAGGGGTGCTGTTATCTGTTATACCCACAGGGGGTGCAGTTCCCTCTTATACGCACAGGGGGTGCTGTTCCCTGTTATACCCAAAGGGGGTGCTGTTCCCTGTTATACCCACAGGGGGTGCTGTTCACTGTTATACCCACAGGGGACGCTGTTCCCTGTTATACCCACAGGGGTGCTGTTCCCTGTTATACCCACAGGGGACGCTGTTCCCTGTTATACCCACAGGGGGGCTGTTCGCTGTTATACCCACAGGGGGTGCTGTTCCCTGTTTTACCCACAGGGGGGCTGGTCCCTGTTTTACCCACAGGGGGTGCTGTTCCCGGTTATACCCACAGGGGGTGCTGTTCCCTGTCCTCCACAGGAGGCACGGTAGCACGGGTCCAGGGTCCCAGGTTCGATGCCCCAAGAAACGTTAGGTGGGGTTACTGGGTCACGGGTTTAGGGTGGATGTGAGGACTTAAGTAGGGTGCTCTTTCCAAGGGCTGGGGCAGACTCGATGGGCCGAATGGCCTCCTTCTGCACCATGAAATCTCTTATTCTGTGGGTCTACTTGAAAACAGCGCCTCCTGCAGGTTCTATCAGAGAACAGCGCCGTCTGTGGGTCTATCAGAGAACAGCGCCGTCTGTGGGTCTATCAGAGAACAGCGCCGCCTGTGGGTCTATCAGAGAACAGCGCCTCCTGTGGGCCTATCAGAGAACAGCGCCGTCTGTGGGTCTATCAGAGAACAGCGCCTCCTGTGGGCCTATCAGAGAACAGCACCACCTCCGGGTCTATCAGAGAACAGCGCCTCCTGTGGGCCTATCAGTGAACAGCGCCACCTGTGGCTCCAACAGAGAACAGTGCCTTCTGTCAATTTAACAGAGAACAGCACCCCCTGTGGGTCTTCCAGAGAACAGCACCCCCTGTGGCTCTACCAGACAACAGCACCACCTGTGGGTATATCAGTGAACAGCGCCTCCTTGGGTCTATCAGTGAACAGCGCCCCCTGTGGATCTATACCCACAGGGGGTGCTGTTCCCTGTCCTCCACAGGAGGCACGGTAGCACGGGTCCACGGTCCCAGGTTCAATTCCCCAAAAAACGATAGGTGGGGTTACTGGGTAACGGGTTTAGGGTGGAGGTGAGGGCTTAAGTAGGGTGCTCTTTCCAAGGGCTGGGGCAGACTCGATGGGCCGAATGGCTTCCTTCTGCACCATGAATTCTATGATTCTGTGGGTCTACTTGAGAACGGGGCCGCCTGTGGGTCTATCAGAGAACAGCACCGTCTGTGGGTCTATCAGAGAACAGCGCCTCCTGTGGGTCTATCAGAGAACAGCGCCGTCTGTGGGTCTATCAGAGAACAGCACCACCTCCAGGTCTATCAGAGAACAGCGCCTCCTGTGGGTCTACTTGAGAACAGCGCCGTCTGTGGGTCTATCAGAGAACAGCGCCTCCTGTGGGTCTATCAGAGAACAGCGCCTCCTGTGGGTCTATCAGAGAACAGCGCCGTCTGTGGGTCTATCAGAGAACAGCGCCGTCTGTGGGTCTATCAGAGAACAGCACCACCTCCAGGTCTATCAGAGAACAGCGCCTCCTGTGGGTCTACTTGAGAACAGCGCCGTCTGTGGGTCTATCAGAGAACAGCGCCTCCTGTGGGTCTATCAGAGAACAGCGCCTCCTGTGGGTCTATCAGAGAACAGCGCCGTCTGTGGGTCTATCAGAGAACAGCGCCTCCTGTGGGTCTATCAGAGAACAGCGCCTCCTGTGGGTCTATCAGAGAACAGCGCCGTCTGTGGGTCTATCAGAGAACAGCACCACCTCCAGGTCTATCAGAGAACAGCGCCTCCTGTGGGTCTACTTGAGAACGGGGCCGTCTGTGGGTCTATCAGAGAACAGCGCCGTCCGTGGGTCTATCAGAGAACAGCGCCGTCTGTGGGTCTATCAGAGAACAGCACCGCCTCCAGGTCTATCAGAGAACAGCGCCGTCTGTGGGTCTATCAGAGAACAGCGCCTCCTGTGGGTCTATCAGAGAACAGCGCCGTCTGTGGGTCTATCAGAGAACAGCGCCTCCTGTGGGTCTATCAGAGAACAGCGCCGTCTGTGGGTCTATCAGAGAACAGCGCCGTCTGTGGGTCTATCAGAGAACAGCACCACCTCCAGGTCTATCAGAGAACAGCGCCTCCTGTGGGTCTACTTGAGAACGGGGCCGTCTGTGGGTCTATCAGAGAACAGCGCCGTCTGTGGGTCTATCAGAGAACAGCGCCGTCTGTGGGTCTATCAGAGAACAGCGCCACCTGTGGGTCTATCAGAGAACAGCGCCACGTGTGGGCCTATCAGAGAACAGCGCCGTCTGTGGGTCTATCAGAGAACAGCACCACCTCCAGGTCTATCAGAAAACAGCGCCGTCTGCGGGTCTATCAGAGAACAGCGCCTCCTGTGGGTCTATCAGAGAACAGCGCCTCCTGTGGGCCTATCAGAGAACAGCGCCGTCTGCGGGTCTATCAGAGAACAGCGCCGTCTGTGGGTCTATCAGAGAACAGCACCACCTCCAGGTCTATCAGAGAACAGCGCCACCTGTGGGTCTATCAGTCAACAGCGCCTCCTGTGGGTCTATCAGAGAACAGCGCCACCTGTGGGTCTATCAGAGAACAGCGCCTCCTGCGGGTCTATCAGAGAATAGCGCCTCCTGTGGGTCTATCAGAGAACAGCGCCTCCTGCGGGTCTATCAGAGAATAGCGCCTCCTGTGGGTCTATCAGAGAACAGCGCCTCCTGCGGGTCTATCAGAGAACAGCGCCTCCTGTGGCTCTAACAGAGACCAGCTCTTCCTTTGAGTGGCGATTCTCTGCGGGCGACCGGCCGAACTCCCGCCGAGTTCCACTGAGTCCCGCTGGCGTGGTTCCAACCTGGTACCACCCGCGGAAGCTCACAGCCGGGGCCGATGTGGACGT
Source organism: Scyliorhinus torazame (assembly GCF_047496885.1). NCBI lineage: Eukaryota > Metazoa > Chordata > Chondrichthyes > Carcharhiniformes > Scyliorhinidae > Scyliorhinus > Scyliorhinus torazame. The sequence goes on along the minus strand of NC_092737.1, from coordinate 3,561,772 downwards.
CCTGGGGGTGGTGGGGGGGTGGGGGGGGGCAGGGGTGGATCTGACTCCGGAGGGGGGGTCTCCACGGGATCCACGCGAACCCGCGCTCTGCCTTTCGGCGCCGGAGCAGCGCGCAGCTCTCCGCCGCCGTGCTAGCCCCGCGAAGACTGCTGAAGCGCTGAGTCACAAGGCCCATTGTCGCCGGTCTTCCCCACTCCACTGTTTACGTCGATTTCGGAGAATCCCGGCTACTGTGTCCAATATAGTCGGGGGGGGGGGGGGGGGGCATTCCGCTGCCCGGTGGGGCTGGTGGGGGGTGGTCCCGGGGTGGCGAGGGGAGTTACAGGGGGGCTCTATCTGACAGGCCGGGTCGTGCGTGGCCGGTGCCATGTTGTACGGTGTGACTGCCGCTGGTCACCACGCGGCCACAGCCCCGGCCATTCTCTGTCCGAATCTACAGGTAAATCCGGGGTTTACGTGGCCAGGCTGCTAGCCCCCCACCGGGTGGAACATCGGTGCGGGGGCAACGCCGACTTTCTGGTCGTAAGACCAGACACATGCTCCGGACATAGCCGCAAAATCAGAGAATCCAGACCCTTATTTACGTTTACGCTTTTGAACCACTTCACCATTTTAAAAAGTTTGTTTGATGATTGACATTAACGGCTCCGTCCTGGGATCCAGGCTCCCTCTAGTGTGAGGACCAGGGAACCACATCCTCCAACATCAGACACGAACTGCACCTCCCGGTTCTGTCGCCTGAACTCCCCGAGTCCACACGATTGAACAGATTGGACAATTGTGATTCCAGCTTCCAACACGGCGGAGGCACCAATCCTGTGGGTACTGAGGTTACTGACAAACCTGTCAACTCATTGAAATGAAATGAAAATTGCTTATTGTCACAAGTAGGCTTCAAATGAAGTTACTGTGAAAAGCCCCTAGTCGCCACATTCCGGCGCCTGTTCGGGGAGGCTGGTATGGGAATTGAACCCATGCTGCTGGCCTGCCTTGGTCTCAAAGCCAGCGATTTAGCCCTGTGCTAAACAGCCCGTGAGGAACACTGGATTGGTGCTGTCAGTCTGTGTGTGTGTGTGTGTCTGCCGGTCAGTCTGCCTGTCTGTGCGTCTGTCTGTCTGTCAGTCTGCCTGTGTGTGTGTATGTGTCTGTCTGTCTGTCTGTGTGCCTGTATCTGCGTGTGTGTGTGTCTGTCTGCCGGTCAGTCTGTCTGTGTGTCTGTATGTGTGTCTGTCCGTGTGTGTGTATGTCTGTGTGCATGTCTGCCTGCCGGTCAGTCTGCCTCTGTCTGTGTGTGTCTGTCTGTCAGTCTGTCTGTTTGCCTGTGTATGTGTGTGTTTGTGTGTGTTGTCTGTCTGTGTGTGTGTCTGTCTGTGTGTGTGTCTGCCTGTGTGTGTGTGTTTGTGTGTGTTGTCTGTCTGTGTGTGTGTCTGTGTGTGTGTGTGTGTCTGTCTGTGTGTGTGTTGTCTGTCTGTGTGTGTGCCTGTCTGTGTGTGTGTGTCTGTGCCTGTCTGTGTGTGTGACTGTCTGTCAGCCTGTCTGTCCGCCTGTCCTGTCTCTGTCTGTCCGCCTGTCCTGTCTGTCTCTCTCTGTGTGTCTGTGTCTGCCTGTCTGTGTGTGTGTGTCTGTCTGTCTGTGTGTGTGTCTGTCTCTCTGTCAGCCTGCCTGTCTGTCTGTCTGTCAGTCTGTCTGTCCACCTGTCTGCCTGTGTGTGTGTCTGTCTGTCTGTCAACCTGTCTGCTGGTCAGTCTGTCTGCCTGCCTGTCTGTCTGTCCGCCTGTCTGTCTGCCTCTCTGTCTGTCTGCCTGTGTGTGTGTGTGCGTCTGTCTGTTAGCCTGTCTGTCTGCCGGTCTGTCTATCTGTCTGTCAGTCTGTCTGTCTGCCTGTCTGGATGTGTGAAAAGCCCTGAAAAGTGATAACAATTTCAGACAAACAGGAAGTCCTGAGCAGTGATTCTGAAGACGAAGCCCCTCTTCCCGGGACTGGTGTGTTTCTGTGGAGAGTGCAGTGTCTCCGAGGATTAACTGAATTTCTACAGGGTGATAGGCTGCCACTGTGGAAAGACTGTAACTAATACTGTCCTAACTCAGGGTCTGAAATCCTGTCTAGAGCGGGGCCCAGGGTGGATTGTGCAATCTCATTTTGTTACTCTGCTCCACTGTTATGGTGGCCACAAAGGGAATCGGCAATCGATCTCAATAGGAGCGTAGGAATTAGGAGCAGACGTCGACAATTCAGTCCTCAAGCCCTGCTCTGCCACAATCAGATTCTGGCTGATCTCTTCCTGGTCTCAAATCCACCTCCCCACCTGTTCCCCAGATCCCTGTAACCCCACGGGGTACACACTCCTGAGTGGGCTGCAGCTCGCCCAATAGGAAATGTGAAGCAGGAGCTGAAACCCCAGGGCCCCAATCAACACCGCTATCCCGTGGGTCCCATGGCATCGGCCTTTTCCGTTACTTCAATTAAAGCGTTCGGCGCTGGAAGAGTGACCTCGGCAAAGTTGCTACACTGGCGACGAGGAGAAAATACTTTTTTTTCCCCCCCCTGAGACACCTCCAGAGTTGAAACCGAGCTGCTTCGCTGGGAAGAGTCAACAATCCTCTCTTCGGTAAATCCGAGCCCTGTGGCGTTAGCGGAGGAGACTGGGCCCAATACGCGGGGCCCGTGCGTCACTTCTTCCAGGCTATTAACATTGTGGGAGATGAGGAGTAGAAGGGGATCCTGCGGACAGCATGCGGGGTGCCAACATTCAACAACAAGGTCAACCCGACTACCCCTGACTCGAGAACATTCGACCCAATGCGAAATCAGTGGGACCCGAAGCCCTGTATCGTCCTCCAGAGATACCGCTTCCACCCGGAATTCGGGCCCCCCGTGACCGAAACGCTGCGAGACAGATTAGGGTGCGGCACAAACAATGTGGCAACTCAAAGAAAGTTCCTGGCAGAGCCTAATCTGGATCGGAAAACCAGCCATTGAGGTTAAATTATTCCTGGAGATTGCAGGAAAAGGGGGTTGAGGAGCGACAAGGGACATCATAGAACATAGAAAAATACAGCACAGAACAGGCCCTTCGGCCCACGATGTTGTGCCGAACCTTTGTCCTACATTAATCATAGATTATCATTGAATTTACAATGCAGAAGGAGGCCATTCGGCCCATTGAGTCTGCACCGGCTCTTGGAAAGAGCACCCCACCCAAACTCAACACCTCCACCCAACACCAAGGGCAATTTTGGACTAAGGGCAATTTATCATGGCCAATCCACCTACCCTGCACATCTTTGGACTGTGGGAGGAAACCAGAGCACCCGGAGGAAACCCACGCAGACACGGGGAGGATGTGCAGACACCGCACAGACAGTGACCCAAGCCGGAATCGAACCTGGGACCCTGGAGCTGTGAAGCAATTGTGCTATCCACAATGCTACCGTGCTGCCCTTAAGAACAAATTAATCTACACTATATCATTTTACCGTAATCCATGTACCTATCCAATAGTTGCTTGAAGGTCCCTAATGTTTCCGACTCAACTACTTCCACAGGCAGTGCATTCCATGCCCCCACTACTCTCTGGGTAAAGAACCTACCTCTGATATCCCTCCTATATCTTCCACCTTTCACCTTAAATTTATGTCCCCTTGTAATGGTGTGTTCCACCCGGGGAAAAAGTCTCTGACTGTCTACTCTATCTATTCCCCTGATCATCTTATAAACCTCTATCAAGTCGCCCCTCATCCTTCTCCGTTCTAATGAGAAAAGGCCTAGCACCTCAACCTTTCCTCGTAAGACCTACTCTCCATTCCAGGTAGCATTCTGGTAAATCTTCTTTGCACCTTTTCCAAAGCTTCCACCTCCTTCCTAAAATGAGGCGACCAGAACTGTACACAGTACTCCAAATGTGGCCTTCCCAAAGTTTTGTACAGCTGCATCACCACCTCACGGCCCTTAAATTCAATCCCTCTGTTAATGAACGCGAGCACACCATAGGCCTTCTTCACAGCTCTATCCACTTGAGTGGCAACTTTCAAAGATGTATGAACATAGACCCCAAGATCTCTCTGCTCCTCCACATTGCCAAGAACTCTACCGTTAACCCTGTATTCCGCATTCATATTTGTCCTTCCAAAATGGACAACCTCACACTTTTCAGGGTTAAACTCCATCAGACAGCTGAGACCTCTGGTTAGGGGGTAAAAATGACCATTCCTCGAATGAAGACGTCTGTGCAAATAGGCCCTCACCAAACTGGTGCTCAGCTTCTGTCCCCGGCAGTCAGTGACATACGATGAGGGTCCGAAGGGTGCGAGGGAACCCGTTCCGGAAGGTTCCACATGTCACATGGGAGACGATTGTAAACACTGGAAAAGGGCAAAGATGTAGGAATCGGCAATAGGTGCGCTACTTGGGGAATACGCCACGACCAGCACAGACCCAGTCCGTGCTGTTACACCCGTTCCGAGAAGCAGAGGCAACGCAACTAAATTGTATCATCACGAGAAAGGCCGCCAATAATGATAGGGCTGTGGTTAAATAGTCATCCATTGGAGCTGCCGTCTCCGTCATGAGAGAGCAGACATTCGGTACCCAACCCTTGAGTTTAGAAGGCACTAGGACCAGACTAGCCTCCTACAGGGGGGAAGGTTTGCGATTAAGGGTACCATAATAATCCGGGGTCCTACAGGCAGTAAATCGGGCCGACTCCCACTCGTCGCTGTGCGAGGAGGGCGGGGACCGAGTCTAACAGGGAGAGAGATTGGCTCCGGTGGATCAGGCTGAACTGGCTGGGATTTTCAGGTTGGGAGTGTGAAGACTGGCCTCTTCCAGGAGGGCTGGGGAAAATGAAAGGAGCCAGAATTTACGTCAACCCCGATGCTACACCTCAATATTTCAGAACAAGGCTCCGTTCCATATTCCCGCCTGGAAAACGTAGAGTCTGGACTTGGGCACTTGGGAATTCTAAGTATAATGAGACCTGTACTATTCGCAGAGTGGGCAGCACCTGTTGTCCCCGTACTCAAACCGGGCACATCAGTGCACCTCTGGTCAATCGGGTTTCCAAGATGGGTGGGTGGCCCTCGCCTCGATTCGAAGACCTAAACACCAAGCGGACAGGAGGCCGGACGTCCACTAGGTTAGGCATGAGTGACGTCTACCTGCTACCTCAAATTGGGCCAGCCTCCTCCTCCCGCAGGTACGTCACGGTCAACACCCATTCGGGCCTGTATGAGAATCCTCGCCTGCTCTTCGGAGTTCCCGCAGGAATCCATTCATCACACCTTCCCACTCAGAAAGAGACCCGTTTACACCAACTCTGTTGGCTCCCGGTCAGCCAATCTTCACTCCAGCTAAGCTGTTACCCTCTACACCATGACCTGGTATTTTGCCCAATAACCTTTGATTTGGCACCTTATCAAATGCCTTCTGGAGATTCAAATATAGTCCGTCTACTGACTCCTCCCCTTGATCACACGTTAATCATCTTTATTGTCACAAGTAGGCTCACATTAACACTGCAGTGAAGTTACTGTGAAAAGCCCCTAGTCGCCACATTCCGGCGCCTGTTCGGGTACACAGGGAGAATTCAGAATGTCCAATTCACCCAACAGCACGTCTTTCAGGACTTGTGGGAGGAAACCCTGGTGCTGTGAGACAGCAGTGCTAACCACTGAGCCACCCTGTGGTTGGCGGGCCAGCCGATTGGTCAACTGCCCTCGATGCAGGGCGGGTTAAACAGTCAGGACAGAAATTGAACGAACAAACCTGTCCAGGGGCCGAGGTTTCCGCTTCGATTGTGTCGCCCAGACGCTAGACGCACAGTTTTCACGTCAATATTTATTTCTCACAAGTCAGCGGCTCCCTGACCCGGTTCCGCAGAGGGTGGGGGTCCACCACACAGCCACCCCCTGCCCCACCCTCCTCCACGATGGCCGCACTGCCATTTCCCCCACTCCCCCTCCCCCACTCCCCCTCCCCCACTCCCCCTCCCCCACTCCCCCTCCCCACTCCCCACACCCCACTCCCCCTCCCCCACTCCCCCTCCCCCACTCCCCCTCCCCCACTCCCTGGCAGCACTGCCCCTCCCCCACACCCCACTCCTCCTCCCCCACTCCCCCTCCCCCACTCCCTGGCAGCACTGCCCCTTCCCCACTCCCACTCCCCCTCCCCCACTCCCCCTCCCCCACTCCCTGGCAGCACTGCCCGTCCCCCACTCCCACTCCCCCTCCCCACTCCCCCTCCCCCACTCCCTGGCAGCACTGCCCCTCCCCCACCGCCACTCCCCCACCCCCACTCCCCCACTCCCCCACACCCCACTCCCCCTCCCCCACTCCCCCTCCCCTCCCCCACTCCCCCTCCCCCACTCCCCCTCCCCCACTCCCTGGCAGCACTGCCCCTTCCCCACTCCCACTCCCTCTCCCCCACTCCCTGGCAGCACTGCCCCTTCCCCACTCCCACTCCCTCTCCCCCACTCCCTGGCAGCACTGCCCCTTCCCCACTCCCACTCCCTCTCCCCCACTCCCTGGCAGCACTGCCCGTCCCCCACTCCCACTCCCCCTCCCCCCACTCCCCCAATCCCTCTCCCCCACTCCCTGGCAGCACTGCCCCTCCCCCACCGCCACTCCCCCACCCCCACTCCCCCTCCCCTCCCCCACTCCCCCTCCCCCACTCCCCCTCCCCCACTCCCCCCACACCCCACTCCCCCTTCCCCACTCCCCCTCCCCTGCCCCACTCCCCCTCCCCCACTCCCCCTCCCCAACTCCCTGGCAGCACTGCCCCTCCCCCACTCCCACTCCCCCTCCCCCTCCCCCACTCCCCTCCCCCACTCCCTGGCAGCACTGCCCCTCCCCCACTCCCACTCCCCCTCCCCCACTCCCCCACTCCCCCTCCCCCACTCCCCCTCCCCCACTCCCCCTCCCCCACTCCTCCTCGCCCACTCCCCTTCCCCCACTCCCCCTCCCCCACTTCCCCTCCCCCACTCCCCCTCCCCCACTCCCTGGCAGCACTTCCCCCTCCCCCACTCCCACTCCCCCTCACCCACTCCCCCTCGCCCACTCCCCCTCCCCCTCGCCCTGGCAGCACTGCCCCACCCCCACTCCCCCTCCACCCTCCCCACTCCCCCACTCCCCTTCCCCCACTCCCCCTCCCCCACTCCCCCTCCCCCTGGCAGCACTGCCCCACCCCCACTCCCCCTCCACCCTCCCCACTCCCCCACTCCCCCTACCCCACTCCCCCTCCCCACTCCCTGGCAGCACACGACCTCTCACAGAGTATGTGCCATGTTGGGGGGCTGTTAATCAGCCAGACATCCGGATATTCTTCTCCGTGGCTGTCCGCGCCCCGCAATGGGATTTGCGCCTTTTCCAGCTTCGCCGAGGGTCCGTGTCGGAGAGGCAACAACCCCAGGCCCAGATATTCGAGATACAGATCCGTGTACCACAGCCAGGTGGCGGTATTCACCCATCATTCTCACAAAACTGAGGGGGCTGACCCTCATTGGGGTCACTGACTCTCACTGGGGTACGGGTCCCACACACACTGACTCTCACTGGGGTACGGGTCCCACACACACTGACTCTCACTGGGGTAGGGGTCCCACACACACTGACTCTCACTGGGGTAGGGGTCCCACACACACTGACTCTCACTGGGGTACGGGTCCCACACACACTGACTCTCACTGGGGTAGGGGTCCCACACGCACTGACTCTCACTGGGGTAGGGGTCCCACACACACTGACTCTCACTGGGGTAGGGGTTCCACACACACTGACTCTCACTGGGGTACGGGTCCCACACACACTGACTCTCACTGGGGTACGGGTCCCACACACACTGACTCTCACTGGGGTAGGGGTCCCACACACTGACTCTCACTGGGGTACGGGTTCCACACACACTGACTCTCACTGGGTTACAGGTTCCACACACACTGACTCTCACTGGGGTACGGGTCCCACACACACTGACTCACTGGGGTACGGGTCCCACACACACTGACTCTCACTGGGGTACGGGTCCCACACACACTGACTCTCACTGGGGTACGGGACCCACACACACTGACTCTCACTGGGGTACGGGTCCCACACACACTGACTCTCACTGGGGTACGGGTCCCACACACACTGACTCTCACTGGGGTACGGGACTCACACACACTCACTCTCACTGGGGTACGGGTCCCACACACACTGACTCTCACTGGGGTACGGGTCTCACTCACACTGACTCTCACTGGGGTACGGGACCCACACACACTCACTCTCACTGGGGTACGGGTCCCACACACACTGACTCTCACTGGGGTACGGGTCCCACACACACTGACTCTCACTGGGGTACGGGACCCACACACACTCACTCTCACTGGGGTACGGGTCCCACACACACTCACTCTCACTGGGGTACGGGTCCCACACACACTGACTCTCACTGGGGTACGGGTCCCACACACACTCACTCTCACTGGGGTACGGGTCCCACACACACTCACTCTCACTGGGGTACGGGACCCACACACACTGACTCTCACTGGGGTACGGGTCCCACACACACTGACTCTCACTGGGGTACGGGTCCCACACACACTGACTCTCACTGGGGTACGGGTCCCACACACACCGACTCTCACTGGGGTACAGGTCCCACACACACTGACTCTCACTGGGGTACGGGTCCCACACACACTGACTCTCACTGGGGTACGGGTCCCCCACACACTGACTCTCACTGGGGTACGGGTCCCACACACACTGACTCTCACTGGGGTACGGGTCCCACACACACCGACTCTCACTGGGGTACAGGTCCCACACACACTGACTCTCACTGGGGTACGGGTCCCACACACACTGACTCTCACTGGGGTACGGGTCCCCCACACACTGACTCTCACTGGGGTACGGGTCCCACACACACTGACTCTCACTGGGGTAGGGGTTCCACACACACTGACTCTCACTGGGGTACGGGTCCCACACACACTGACTCTCACTGGGGTAGGGGTTCCACACACACTGACTCTCGCTGGGGTACGGGTCCCACACAAACTGACCCTCACTGGGGTACGGGTCCCACACACACTGACTCTCACAGGGGTACGGGTTCCACACACACTGACTCTCACTGGGGTACGGGTTCCACACACACTGACTCTCACTGGGGTACGGGTCCCACACACTGACTCTCACTGGGGTAGGGGTTCCACACACACTGACTCTCGCTGGGGTACGGGTCCCACACAAACTGACCCTCACTGGGGTACGGGTCCCACACACACTGACTCTCACAGGGGTACGGGTTCCACACACACTGACTCTCACTGGGGTACGGGTCCCACACACTGACTCTCACTGGGGTACGGGTCCCACACACACTGACTCTCACTGGGGTACGGGTCCCACACACACCGACTCTCACTGGGGTACGGGTCCCACACACACTGACTCTCACTGGGGTACAGGTTCCACACACACTGACTCACTGGGGTACGGGTCCCACACACACTGACTCTCACTGGGGTACGGGTCCCACACACACCGACTCTCACTGGGGTACGGGTCCCACACACACTGACTCTCACTGGGGTACGGGTCCCACACACACCGACTCTCACTGGGGTACGGGTCCCACACACACTGACTCTCACTGGGGTACAGGTTCCACACACACTGACTCACTGGGGTACGGGTCCCACACACACTGACTCTCACTGGGGTACGGGTCCCTCACACACTGACTCTCAATGGGGTACGGGTCCCACACACACTGACTCTCACTGGTGTACGGGTCCCCCACACACTGACTCTCACTGGGGTACGGGTCCCTCACACACTGACTCTCAATGGGGTACGGGTCCCACACACACTGACTCTCACTGGGGTACGGGTTCCACACACACTGACTCTCACTGGGGTACGGGTCCCACACACACTGACTCTCACTGGGGTACGGGTCCCACACACACTGACTCTCACTGGGGTAGGGGTTCCACACACACTGACTCTCACTGGGTTACGGGTCCCACACAAACTGACCCTCACTGGGGTACGGGTCCCACACACACTGACTCTCACTGGGGTACGGGTCCCACACACACTGACCCTCACTGGGGTATGGGTTCCACACACACTGACTCTCACTGGGATACGGGTCCCACACACACTGACTCTCACTGGGGTACGGGTCCCACACACTGACTCTCACTGGGGTACGGGTCCCACACACATTGACTCTCACTGGGGTACGGGTCCCACACACACTGACTCTCACTGGGGTACGGGTCCCACACACACTGACTCTCACTGGGGTACGGGTCCCACACACACTGACTCTCCCTGGGGTACGGGCCCCACACACACTGACTCTCACTGGGGTACGTGTCCCCCACACACTGACTCTCTCTGGGGCACGGGTCCCACACACACTGACTCTCACTGGGGTACGGGTCCCACACACACTGACTCTCACTGGGGTACGGGTCCCACACACACTGACTCTCCCTGGGGCACAGAGGATTCCCGATCAATGTGGGATGGAGTGGTGCTCTGCTGGCCGTCCTGACAGAGGTTTAGGAGGGACAGAGGAAAGCAGGGACCCCAGTTACCACCCTCCTGCCACCAAACCTATCACCGAGTGGGGCGGGAGATTCATGGCCAGTGCCTCCCTCTGGCCTGTGGTGGAAATGCTCCGGCAGTCACTCTGGGTAGGGGTGAGACCGATGGAATGAGGTATCTGGTGTCTGAATGTGCCAGCACTGGAGGGGGTGCAGAGGAGATTCACTCGGTTGATTCCGGAGTTAAGAGGATTGGTTTCTGAGGAGAGGTTGAGTAGACTGGGACTGTACCCGTTGGAATTTAGAAGGATGAGGGGGGATCTTATAGAAACATATAAGATTATGAAGGGAATAGACAGGATAGATGCGGGCAGGTTGTTTCCACTGGCGGGTGAAAGCAGAACTAGGGGGCATAGCCTCAAAATAAGGGGAAGTAGATTTAGGACTGAGTTTAGGAGGAACTTCTTCACCCAAAGGGTTGTGAATCTCTGGAATTCCTTGCCCAGTGAAGCAGTTGAGGCTCCTTCATTAAATGTTTTTAACATAAAGATAGATAGTTTTTTGAAGAATAAAGGGATTAAGGGTTATGGTGTTCGGGCCGGAAAGTGGAGCTGAGTCCACAAAAGATCAGCCATGATCTCACTGACTGGCGGAGCAGGCTCGAGGGGCCCACTCCTGTTCCGAGTTCTCGTGTTCTTCGAATGGCGGCAGTTTAAGGGCGTGTCCCTCAAGACTCGGACCTTCACCCTGGTCCCCATTGTGAATTGTGACCCTCGTGGTAAATTGGGATGAGAATTCGTTGGGAGGGGTGTGGGTGGGGGGGGGGGGGGGGGTTGGCGGGGCTGAAGGCCACCCCACACGGGCCGGGAGGGATTAACCTCTCGCCCTCCCGGCCTTGCAATGGGCTCCCTGCGACCCTCGGAGGCGCAGCCTTGCCCCTGTGTGCCCAGGTTAACCTGAGGTGGCATCACATAACAGCGCACACCCCGGCTTGGACTGGCGCCCTTGTGTCAGGTACTGGGATGGAGGGAGGGGGCGGGGGTGTTGACTAAAATGGGAGGTGTGAGCAAGAATTGGGGGCTTATCAAACCAACAAGAGAGAGAGAGTCACACAAAATAAAACACAGTTTCAAGGAATGAAAATAGGTGCGACTCAGAATGAAGGAATGTGCCTCAACTTGAAAACTCAGATAAGCGTTGGTCGGATGGAATGTTCTGGGCTGATTCCGTACTTGCTCACACTCGCTGCTCAGGCAGCGCACTTTTCAAAGCAGGAAGTGCCGTGCGTCTGCAGCAGACCTGAAGGCAGGCGAGAGTCAACAGAACCCGACACGCTGGACTCCACCAAGCTGCAGCCTGTCCCACCCCCACCTCACTGCAAGCTGGCGCTCACACAACGCTATTTAAACACTGAATTTGAACCCCCCCCCTTCCCCCCAACCACCCAAAAGGCATCAACAGTCAAAACTGACAAGAACAGAAAGTAGCAGAAGTTTGTGCCCCAGCCCAGGCAGCCCAGAATTCAGCAGACACCGCGCTCACAATTACCCAGAACCTTCTCCTGCAGCTCAACTGATCTGTCAACAATCAGAAACATTTAATTACAGCTCTACAATTAGTGGGGGCAGTTATAGCACGGGGTTAGATACAGAGTAAAGCTCCCTCGACACTGTCCCCATCAAACACTCCCAGGACATGTCCAGCACGGGGTTAGATACAGAGAAAAGCTCACTCTACACTGTCCCCATCAAACACTCCCAGGACAGGTACAGCATGGGGTTAGATACAGAGTAAAGCTCCCTCTACACTGTCCCCATCAAACACTCCCAGGACAGGTACAGCATGGGGTTAGATACAGAGTAAAGCTCCCTCTACACTGTCCCCATCAAACACTCCCAGGACAGGTACAGCACGGGGTTAGATACAGAGTAAAGCTCCCCCTACACTGTCCCCATCAAACACTCCCAGGACAGGTCCAGCACGGGGTTAGATACAGAGTAAAGCTCCATCTACACTGTCCCGATCAAACATTCCCAGGACAGGTACAGCACGGGGTTAGATACAGAGTAAAGCTCCCTCTACACTGTCCCCATCAAACACTCCCAGGACAGGTACAGCACGGGGTTAGGTACAGAGTAAAGCTCCCTCTACACTGTCCCCATCAAACACTCCCAGGACAGGTACAGCACGGGATTAGATACAGAGTAAATCTCCCTCTACACTGTCCCCATCAAACACTCCCAGGACAGGTACAGCACGGGGTTAGATACAGAGTAAAGCTCCCGCTACACTGTCCCCATCAAAAACTCCCAGGACAGGTACAGCACGGGGTTAGATACAGAGTAAATCTCCCTCGACACTGTCCCCATCAAACACTCCCAGGACAGGTACAGCACGGGTTTAGATACAGAGTAAAGCTCCCGCTACACTGTCCCCATCAAAAACTCCTAGGACAGGTACAGCACGGGGTTAGATACAGAGTAAATCTCCCTCTACACTGTCCCCATCAAACACTCCCAGGACAGGTACAGCACGGGGTTAGATACAGAGTAAAGCTCCCTCTACACTGTCCTCATCAAACACTCCCAGGACAGGTACAGCACGGGGTTAGATACAGAGTAAAGCTCCCTCTACACTGTCCCCATCAAACACTCCTAGGACAGGTACAGCACGGGGTTAGATACAGAGTAAAGCTCCCTCTACACTGTCCCCATCAAACACTCCCAGGACAGGTACAGCACGGGGTTAGATACAGAGTAAAGCTCCCTCTACACTGTCCCCATCAAACACTCCCAGGACAGGTACAGCACGGGGTTAGATACAGAGTAAAGCTCCCTCCACTCTGTCCCCATCAAACACTCCCAGGACAGGTACAGCACGGGGTTAGATACAGAGTAAAGCTCCCTCTACACTGTCCCCATCAAACACTCCCAGGACAGGTACAGCACGGGGTTAGATACAGAGTAAAGCTCCCTCTACACTGTCCCCATCAAACACTCCCAGGACAGGTACAGCACGGGGTTAGATACAGAGTAAAGCTCCCTCTACACTGTCCCCATCAAACACTCCCAGGACAGGTACAGCACGGGGTTCGATACAGAGTAAATCTCCCTCGACACTAACCCCATCAAAAACTCCCAGGACAGGTACAGCACGGGGTTAGATACAGAGTAAACCTCCCTCTAAACTGTCCCCATCAAACCCTCCCAGGACAGGTACTGCACGGGGTTAGATACAGAGTAAAGTTCCCTCTACACTGTCCCCATCAAACACTCCCAGGACAGGTACAGCACTGGGTTAGATACAGAGTAAAGCTCCCTCTACACTGTCCCCATCAAACACTCCCAGGACAGGTACAGCACGGGGTTAGAGAGTAAAGCTCCCTCTACACTGTCCCCATCAAACACTCCCAGGACAGGTACTGCACGGGGTTAGATACAGAGTAAAGCTCCCTCTACACTGTCCCCATCAAACACTCCCAGGACAGGTACAGCACGGGGTTAGATACAGAGTAAAGCTCCCACTACACTGTCCCCATCAAACAGTCCCAGGCTAAGTACAGCACGGGGTTAGATACAGAGTAAAGCTCCCTCTTCACTGTCCCCATCAAACACTCCCAGGACAGGTACAGCACGGGGTTAGATACAGAGTAAACCTCCCTCTACACTGTCCCCATCAAACACTCTCAGGACAGGTACAGCACGGGGTTAGATACAGAGTAAAGCTCCCTCTACACTGTCCCCATCAAACACTCCCAGGACAGGTACAGCACGGGGTTAGATACAGAGTAAATCTCCCTCTACACTGTCCCCATCAAACATTCCCAGGACAGGTACAGCACGGGGTGAGATACAGAGTAAATCTCCCTCTACACTGTCCCCATCAAACACTCCCAGGACAGGTACAGCACGGGGTTAGATATAGAGAAAAGCTCCCTCTTCACTGTCCCCATCAAACACTCCCAGGACAGGTACAGCACGGGGTTAGATACAGAGTAAAGCTCCCTCTACACTGTCCCCATCAAACACTCCCAGGACATGTACAGCACGGGGTTAGATACAGAGTAAATCTCCCTCTACACTGTCCCCATCAAACACCCCCAGGACAGGTGCAGCACGGGGTTAGATACAGAGTAAAGCTCCCTCTACACTGTCCCCATCAAACACTCCCAGGACAGGTACAGCACGGGGTTAGATACAGAGTAAATCTCCCTCTACACTGTCCCCATCAAACACCCCCAGGACAGGTGCAGCACGGGGTTAGATACAGAGTAAAGCTCCCTCTACACTGTCCCCATCAAACACTCCCAGGACAGGTACAGCACGGGGTTAGATACAGAGTAAATCTCCCTCTACACTGTCCCCATCAAACACCCCCAGGACAGGTGCAGCACGGGGTTAGATACAGAGTAAAGCTCCCTCTACACTGTCCCCATCAAACACTCCCAGGACAGTTACAGCACGGGGTTAGATACAGAGTAAAGCTCCCTCTACACTGTCCCCATCAAACACTCCCAGGACAGGTACAGCTCAGAACAGAATTGGGCTGTATTTTGAAGAGTTTCTATATCCTGGGGCTATCTGTGAAACAATGCTGTCAGTCCCATTCTGCTCTGACGATGCACACAACAGAACACAACAGAAACACATTCCACAAAACCCATGCCTTTGACTGGATAGAACTCAGCGTCAGTGTGAGGTGATCTCAAAGTGCACCAGTCTCAATTCCATCCTGTCTGTCTTTCCATCTCTTTATTTCACATTCCGTGCCTACTTTGGCTTTAAATGAGATCTCTCCCAAATATTTCCAGATGTTGGGAGGGGTTAAGGCAACGTGAAGTGTGCTGGGATGCGCACACACTGTGCTGTACATTGCGCAGTGTTCCTGGTGAACACAGAGTGAAACTATGCAACACATCCTGATTCCACACCAGCATTATCACTCAGCGCCACCCCCCCCCTCGCCCCGCCCCCCGCACTGCCAGGTGGCTGGGTGGCCGGTTTCCCATGCCAGGCATCAGTCCTGGGGGGGTCCCTGTCCTCTCATGAGGTGGGGGGGGGGGGGGGCTCAAGGGGGGAGGGGCTCAAGGACCCCCTAACCGGTTGGGTTGTTTGACGGGCTGGAGGCCGCAGTGGGGGTGGGGGAGTCGAGAGAATGGGCCGGCCTTTAAACATGGCACCCCAATCTCTTCCGAGGAAATGAAGCCATGGTGTGGAGATGATGCGTTGGACTAGGGTGAGCACAGTAAGAAGTCTTACAACACCAGGTTAAAGTCCAACGGGCTTGTTGCGAATCACTAGCTTTCGGAGCGCTGCTCCTTCCTCAGGTGAATGAAGAGGTGGGTTCCAGAAACTCAAATATAGACAAAGTCAATGATGCCAGACAATGCTTGGAATGTGCATCTTTGCAGGTAATTAAGTCTTTACAGGTCCAGAGGGAGGGGTAACCCCAGGTTAAAGAGGTGTGAATTGTCCCAAGCCAGGACAGTTGGTAGGATTTCGCAGGCCAGATGGTGGGGGGGTGAATGTAATGCAACAGTTGTGCTCCGAAAGCTTTGGGTTGTGGGGGCGAAACCCACGCAGGCACGAGGAGAGTGTGCAAACGGCTGGAAGAGTAGGTCGGAGGCTGGGAATCCACATTTCCATTTGAAAAGCCTCCCTACAACTTCACAGCAAATTAAAACTGCCCCCCCCCCCCCCCCCAAGCACAAGGCACAAGTCAGGAGTGTGATGAAATACTCTCCACTTGCCTGGATGAGCGCAGCTCCAACAACACTCAAGAAGCTCGACACCATCCAGGACAAAGCAGCCCCGCTTGATTGTTCCCCCCTTCCACAAACATTCACTCCCTCCCCCACCGACGCACAGCCGTGTGTCCCATCTACAAGATGCACTGCACCAAGGTTCCTGAGGCAGCACCTTCCAAACCCACGACCTCTACCATCGAGAAGAACAAGAGCAGCAGATACCTGGGAACCCCACCACCTGGAGGTCCCCCTCCAAGTCACTCACCAACCCGACTGGGAAATATATCGGCCGTTCCTTCACTGTCGCTGGGGCAAAATCCTGGAACTGCCTCCCTAACAGCACAGTGGGTGTACCTACACCACACGGACTGCAGCGGCCCCCGAAGGCAGCTCACCCACCACTGTCATGTGAGAGTACCTTTAAGAAATGGAGGTTTAAGCAATGTACCTTTAAGAAATGGAGCTGATCGTATTACTGAAGTGATGTCAGAGGGTGGGGCAGCTGAGCTCACTTCTGCTTTTTGAGTTTCAGTTAGAGAACACAGCTGGGAGTGTCTGTGTGTTTTGCTGTGAGCTGCAGGAAGAAACACAGAGCTGGTCTCTTCATTTCTGCAATCCAAAGACTATAAATATATTGAATGTAACCTAATGTGCTCCTATTTTTGAAAGTTTGAAGTCTTTTGGATGTTTAAAGGAACAGTTTGAAGAATTATTTAGTGTTGTAGTCTTTTGGGGTTATCTTTGAAGTAATGGGTGTTAAGATATTCAATGTTTGTTTTAAAAGATTAACTTGAGTTCATAGAATAAACATTGTTTTGTTTTAAAAACCACTTGTCCATTTCTGCTGTATCACACCTGGAGAGTACGCCGTGTGCTCCCCATACCACAATCTATTACAAGTTGTGGGTCTGTTGAACTCCATGAAACACTTTGGGGTTCTCTAAACCCAAGGTGGAGATGGTTAGCAGTTTCAAATTCCTATGGGGTGCCCATCTCCAAAAATCTGTCCTGGTCCACCCACATCGACGCTACCACCAAGAAAGCACAACAGCGCCTATACTTCCTCAGGAAACTAAGGAAATTCGGCATGTCCACATTAACCCTTACCAACTTTTACAGATGCACCACAGAAAGCATCCTATCAGGCTGCATCACAGCCTGGCATGGCAACTGCTCGGCCCAGGACCGCAAGAAACTTCAGAGAGCCGTGAACACCGCCCAGTCCATCACACAAACCTGCCTCACATCCATTGACTCCATCTACACCTCCCGCTGCCTGGGGAAAGCGGGCAGCATAATCAAAGACCTCTCCCGCCCGGCTTACTCACTCTTCCAACTTCTTCCATCGGGCAGGAGATACAGAAGTCTGAGAACACGCACGAACAGACTCAAAAACAGCTTCTTCCCCACTGTCACCAGATTCCTAAATGACCCTCTTATGGACTGACCTCATTAACACTACACTCTGTATGCTTCATCCGATGCCAGTGCTTTTGTAGTTACATTGTGTACCTTGTGTTGCCCTATTATGTATTTTCTTTTATTCCCTTTTCTTCCCGTGTACTTAATGATCTGTTGAGCTGCTCGCAGAAAAATACTTTTCACTGTACCTCGGTACACGTGACAATAAACAAATCCAACCCAATCCAATCCAAACCCGAACCCATAACACCACCTCCTTTCAAGCGGATATTAAGGGTGTGCAGTAAATGCTGGTCCCGACTGGCGACACCCACGTCCCATAAAGGAATTAGGTTTGTTTTTTAATGGCCTGGTTTATCAGTGGCACAGTAATCAGTAAATCTGTAAACAAACAACACGCCAGAGCACAGCAAGCAGTCTATGCCTCAGGGGAGGAAGTGAGCATGACTCTCTGAATGCTGCCCGACTGTGCCCTGCACCCTGGCAGTCACGCCTACAACCCTGTGATCAGCAAAAGCTTAACACAAACGTCGGACACAAAACCTGTATCCTCGCAACCAAAGTTCTTTTCAGCATTAGTGCAATGGGCGTTTCCACATTGGGCCTCAGGCTAACCAGAAACCAACATAGCTCCATGTCCGCCTTGTCCCTGAGTGAGAGGTGCCTGCAGCGTTCGATCTGCTCAGTAACCACCAAATTCTCTGTTACAACATGCGCCACAGCAGCTTTACATTCCTCTCCCCCCCCCCGTCAGGCCTTCTTGCCTTTACCAAAGACACCCACGCATTTATTGGTTTCTTATTGTCCCAGTTTCATCTCCCTGTCCCCTCTGCTTTCCCCAGGCTGCTGCACAATCTGCAGCCTTGTGACCGCGAGGTCGGCGCCTCGCCTGGGTGGGGCTGGGGTCCCTGGTAAAGCCAGAATTCGTGCCCCTTGAGAAGGTGGCTGCGAACTGTCTCCAGCAGTTTGTGCAGGCCGAGTGGTGCAGGCCGAGTGGTGCAGGCCGGGGATACAGATAAGTTATTGTTGTGGACGAGCTGCAAAGGGTTGTGCAATTGCTGTTTACTTTGGGTGGGGCGTTAGCCACGGAGCTCGTCCTGGGCCACAGATCTTTCCACTTGTCTTTCTGTCATTCACACTTTCACAAAGGAACTCTGCAGGAGCCGGGACACAAGTTTATTCCCCAAATTTAATAGAAACGCACCTTTTAAATTTAGAATTTGAGGAAAAGGGGCAAGGATCTGAATGCAGGGCAGCAGGTCAGGGGGCAAAGGTCCGGGTTCAGGGCAGCAGGTCAGGGGCCAAGGGTCCCGGCACAGGGCACAGGTCAGGGGGCGAGGGTCCCGGTACAGGGCACAGGTCAGGGGGCGAGGGTCCCGGTACAGGGCACAGGTCAGGGGGCAAGGGTCCCAGTACAGGGCACAGGTCAGGGGGCAAGGGTCCCGGTACAGGGCACAGGTCAGGGGGTAAAGGTCCCGGTGCAGGGCACAGGTCAGGGGGCGAGGGTCCGGGTTCAGGGCAGCAGGTCAGGGGGCGAGGGTCCCGGTACAGGGCACAGGTCAGGGGGCAAGGGTCCCAGTACAGGGCACAGGTCAGGGGGCAAGGGTCCCGGTACAGGGCACAGGTCAGGGGGTAAAGGTCCCGGTGCAGGGCACTAGGTCAGGGGGTAAAGGTCCCGGTGCAGGGCAGCAGGTCAGGGGGTAAAGGTCCTGGTACAGGGCAGCAGGTCGCAGGGCAAAGGTCCAGGTTCAGGGCACCAGGTCAGGGGGCGAGGGTCCCGGTACAGGGCACAGGTCAGGGGGTAAAGGTCCCGGTGCAGGGCACAGGTCAGGGGGTGAAGGTCCGGGTTCAGGGCAGCAGGTCAGGGGGCGAGGGTCCCGGTACAGGGCACAGGTCAGGGGGCGAGGGTCCGGGTGAAGGGCAGCAGGTCAGGGGGCGAGGATCCCGGTACAGGGCACAGGTCAGAGGGCAAGGATCGCAGTGCTGGGCACCAGGTCAGGGGGCAAGGGTCCCGGTACAGGGCACAGGTCAGGGGGCGAGGGTCCCGGTACAGGGCACAGGTCAGGGGGCAAGGATCGCAGTGCTGGGCACCAGGTCAGGGGGCAAGAGTCCCGGTGCAGGGCACCAGGTCAGGGGCAAGGGTCGCAGTGCTGGGCACCAGGTTAGGGGGCAAGGGTTGCAGTGCTGGGCACCAGGTCAGGGGGCAAGGATCGCAGTGCTGGGCACCAGTTCAGGGGGCAAGGGTCCCGGTGCAGGGCACCAGGTCAGGGGCAAGGGTCGCAGTGCTGGGCACCAGGTTAGGGGGCAAGGGTCGCAGTGCTGGGCGCCAGGTGAGGGGGAAAGTTCAAAATGAAACCACAACATAAAAGTATTGCAAATAAAATACAGAGAATGCAGAAATAACTCTGCTCTGGAGAACTGGGGTTTAACGTTTAAAATGAGACACGGCAGGTGGAGATTTGAATTTCAATATCTGGGCCACAACCTGAGATTTGTTTTTATTGTCACCTTTAGAAAACCAAATAACCAAACTGAACCGGACCTGGTCTGGAGTACAAGGGTCTGAATTGGAGATCATTGATGTAGGAGACCTGACTCCTCCGCACAGTTACACACCTGGGATTCTGCTGGCGGTGCGTTTGCTAAAACTAGTTTCATATGTTTGGTGTTAGGAGCAGAAAGACAGGCCAGAATTCCGACATCTTGATCAATGACCTGTGCAGACAAACAGCTGTCCATGGACATTGGGTGAATGAGGACTAACCAATGTCATTCACCACCGGCCAGGGGCCTCTGCAGCTAATGGCCCATTGGGGGGGGGGGGGAGGAGGCTTCGAAGGACAGGGATGATGTGGCGCCTCGAGGCAAGACTGCGGAGGCTCCTTGTAAAACCAAAAGGGGCTTCTGGAGGAGAAGGGATAGGATAACCTTCCACAGGTACAGAGATCTCTTCACACTGCGACACCCGGGCCCACCCTGCCCCCAGCCCCGGCTCCCAATGCCCCATGCGGGTTCCTGTGCTCACGCATGGTAGGCTCTGGGCCAGTCAGGTTGGCCGTGAAGGTCAGCCCCTTAAAGGAGCCACGCTACCACAGAGAGGCAGCAGAACTGATGGCAGAGTGGCCCCTGAGCTGGGTGCGGTCCTGCAGCATTGGAAGGTGGGACATTCTGTCCACTTCCGGAATAGGAGCGGAGGGGTTCCGGAGCATTGAGAATGGCTGGGAGTCAAGGGGGTGGAGTTTGGCGATGTGGGCGTGTATGGAGCAGAGATAATCTTTAACATCGCCCAGGTAAAGGCAAACGTTTTGTGTTCGGTTTAGATTTCTTTAGTTGAGGATACTTTTCAAATGGATTAATAATCACAGAATTTGGGGCAGCACAGTGGTTAGCACTGCTGCACCAAGACACGGCACAGCAGCACAGTGGCTAGCACTGCTGCACCCAGGCCCGGTGGCACAGTGGTTAGCTGCTGCACCACGGCACGGCATGGCAGCACAGTGGTTAGCACCAAGTCACGGTGGCACAGTGGTTAGCTGCTGCACCACGGCATGGCATGGCAGCACAGTGGTTAGCACCAAGTCACGGTGGCACAGTGGTTAGCATTGCTGCATGTGGTAATCTGTGTAGAGGTATTACGGTACCTGGTGATGCTGGAACACCATTGGTAGATATTGTATGTTTCCTATTGGTCAAGCTGTATGGTAGCTCCGCCCTGCAAGGCGGGGTATAAGAGCCTGTGCCACCCCAGCAGCCTTCATTCTGTACCTGTGCTGCTGGGGGAAACATCTAGCTTATTAAAGCCTTCAGTTGGACTACAACCTCACTTTAGTGGTCATTGATCGTGCATCAATTTAATAAGCTAGATTTAAAAGGATGGAGCTCCGAATCAAGCCGGAGTGTCTGCAACTCAGCCCCCACGCGGCGAACTCAGCGGCAACCTTCAAGCACTGGCTGGCGTGTTTTAAAGGATATCTCGGGACGGCCGAAAACACACCCACGGGAGAGCAGAAAATGCAAGTCCTGCACTCGAGGGTGAGCCCGGAGATTTACACCCTCGTCGAGGACGCGGAAGACTTCGATGCAGCAGTAGAGCTGCTAAAAGGACATTATATGCGCCCGGTAAACCAGGTCTACGTCCGACATCTGCTAGCAAGGAGGCGACAAATCCCTGGGGAATCGCTGGAAGAATTCTACCGTGCGCTCCTGGTGTTGGGGAGAAACTGCAGCTGCCCGCAAGTTTCGGCGAGCGACCACACAGAACCCTTGATCCGGGACGCTTTCGTGGCAGGTATGCTGTCCTCCCAAATCCGCCAGCGACTGCTGGGAAAAGACACCCTCGGCCTCAAGGAGGCACGGACCCTTGCAGGCTCCCTGGATGTGGCCTCCAGAAACGCCCGCGCTTACGTTCCTGACCGCGCGGCAGCCCCCCTCTGCAGCCGACACCGAGACATCCCCCATCCCCCCACAAGCTTGTGCTGCAAGGCGGCCTGGTAACCCCGGGGGGCCCCGCTGCTACTTTTACGGGCAGGCCAATCACCCCCGCCAGCGCTGCCCGGCCCGCGCATCCACCTGCAGTGGATGCGGTAAAAAGGGCCACTTCGTGGTGGTATGCCAGGCCCATGCGGTCGCCGCGGTCTCCAGCGGTGAATGCGGACCCCCACCACAAACCTCTCCACAGTCCCCGTGCGGCCCCCGGGCGCCGCCATCTTGGATGGACTCCCAGGACCCCAGCTCGGCTGACCATACACCGCCCGAAGAGAACACTCAACTGCTGAGATTAACCTCGGTGACCCTGGATCAGTCCCGGCCTCGAACACTCTCAACTGCTACAACAACTGTACTAATCAACTGGCACGAGACGTCCTGCTTAATCGACTCTGGGAGCACGGAGAGCTTCATACACCCCGACACGGTAAGGCGCTGTTCTCTCCTCGTCCACCCCGTTAATCAAAACATCTCCCTGGCCTCCGGTTCCCACTCAGTGGAGATAAAGGGGTTTTGTGTAGCAAATCTCACGGTCCAGGGAAGGGAGTTTAAAAATTACCGGCTCTACGTCCTTCCCCGCCTCTGCGCGGCCACACTCCTAGGTTTGGACTTCCAGTGCAATCTCCAAAGTCTAACTTTCAAATTCGGCGGCCCTATACCCCCCCTCACTGTCTGCGGCCTCGCGACCCTCAAGGTCGATCCGCCTTCCCTGTTTGCGAACCTCACCCCGGATTGCAAACCCGTCGTCACCAGGAGCAGACGGTACAGTGCCCAGGATCGGATCTTTATTAGGTCAGAGGTCCAAAGGCTACTGAGGGAAGGAGCCATTGAAGCCAGTAACAGCCCCTGGAGATCTCAAGTACTGGTGGTAAAGACCGGGGAGAAGTATAGGATGGTCATCGACTACAGTCAGACCATCAACAGGTTTACGCAGCTGGACGCGTACCCTCTCCCCCGCATATCCGACCTGGTAAACAGGATTGTGCATTACAAGGTCTTCTCCACGGTGGATCTTAAGTCCGCCTACCACCAGCTCCCCATCCGCACTCGTGACCGCAAGTACACTGCCTTCGAGGCTGATGGGCGGCTCTATCAATTCTTAAGGGTTCCCTTCGGTGTCACCAACGGGGTGTCGGTCTTCCAGTGCGAGATGGACCGAATGGTTGACCGGTACGGTTTACGGGCAACATTCCCGTATCTCGATAATGTCACCATCTGTGGCCACGACCAGCAGGACCACAACACCAACCTCCGAAAATTCCTCCAGACCGCAAAGTTCCTTAACATTAGATATAACAAGGATAAATGCGTGTTTAGCACCGACCGCCTAGCCATCCTCGGCTACGTAGTGCGAAATGGAGTTATAGGCCCCGACCCTGAACGCCCCCTTATGAAGTTCCCCCTCCCTCACTGCTCCAAGGCCCCGAAGCGCTGCCTAGGGTTTTACTCTTACTATGCCCAGTGGGTCCCCAACTACGCGGACAAGGCCCATCCCCTGATCCAATCCACAGTTTTTCCCCTATCGATAGAGGCCCGCCAGGCCTTCAGCCACATCAAAGCAGACATTGCAAAGGCCATGATGCGCACCATCGACGAGTCCCTCCCCTTCCAGGTCGAGAGTGACGCATCTGACGTAGCTCTGGCGGCCACCCTCAACCAAGCGGCCAAACCCGTGGCCTTCTTCTCACATACCCTCCATGCTTCCGAAATCCGCCACTCCTCAGTCGAAAAGGAGGCCCAGGCCATAGTAGAAGCTGTGCGACATTGGAGGCATTACCTGGCTGGCAGGAGATTCACTCTCCTCACTGACCAATGGTCGGTTGCTTTCATGTTCGATAATGCACAGCGGGGCAAGATAAAAAACGATAAGGTCTTGCGATGGAGGATCAAACTCTCCACCTACAACTACGAGCCCATGTATCGTCCCGGGAAGCTAATGCCGTCCTGATGCCCTGTCCCGCGGCACTTGTGCCAACGCACAAGTGGACTGCCTCTGAGCCCTCCATGAGGACCTCTGCCACCCGGGGGTCGCTCACTTTTTCCACTTTATCAAGACCCTAGTCCAGGATTCTCTAAAGGTAAACTTGCAGGTTGAGTCCGTAATTAAGAAAGCAAATGCAATGTTGTCATTCATCTCAAGAGGCTTGGAATATAAAAGCAGGGATGTACTTCTGAAGCTTTATAAAGCATTAGTTAGGTCCCATTTAGAATACTGTGAGCAATTTTGGGCCCCACACCTCAGGAAGGACATACTGGCACTGGAGCGGGTCCAGCGGAGATTCACACGGATGATCCCAGGAATGGTAGGCCTAACATACGATGAACGTCTGAGGATCCTGGGATTATATTCATTGGAGTTTAGGAGGTTGAGGGGAGATCTAATAGAAACTTACAAGATAATGAATGGCTTAGATAGGGTGGACGTAGGGAAGTTGTTTCCATTAGCAGGGGAGACTAGGACCCGGGGGCACAGCCTTAGAATAAAAGGGAGTCACTTTAGAACAGAGATGAGGAGAAATTTCTTCAGCCAGAGAGTGGTGGGTCTGTGGAATTCATTGCCACAGAGGGCGGTGGAGGCCGGGACGTTGAGTGTCTTAAGATAGTTGATAAATTCTTGATTTCTCGAGGAATTAAGGGCTATGGAGAGAGAGCGGGTAAATGGAGTTGAAATCAGCCATGATTGAATGGTGGAGTGGACTCGATGGGCCGAATGGCCTTACTTCCGCTCCTATGTCTTATGGTCTTATGTGCCCGCAACCTGCCCTACTCCATCGAGGAGGTCAGGACCGTCACCAGGGACTGCCAAATCTGCGCGGAGTGCAAACCGTACTTCTCCAGCCAGAGAAAGCGCACCTGATAAAGGCTTCCCGTCCCTTTGAACGCCTCAGCATGGACTTCAAAGGCCCCCTCCCCTCTACCGACCGCAACACGTGCTTCCTGAACGTGATTGACGAGTACTCCCGGTTCCCATTTGCCATCCCCTGCCCCGACATGACCGCAACCACCGTCATCAAGGCCCTCCATAGCATCTTTACACTGTTCGGTTTCTCCGCTTACATACATAGTGTTAGGGGGTCCTCCTTTATGAGCGACGAACTGCGTCAATTCCTGCTCAGCAAGGGCATCGCCTCGAGCAGGATGATCGGTTACAACCCCCGGGGAAACGGACAGGTAGAGAGGGAGAACGGAACGGTCTGGAAGACCGTCCTACTGGCCCTACAGTCCAGGAATCTCCCAGTCTCCCGCTGGCAGGAAGTCCTCCCGGATGCCCTCCACTCCATCCGGTCACTGCTTCGTACGTCCACCAACCAGACACCTCACGAACGTCTCCTTGTCTTCCCCAGGAAGTCCTCCTCTGGGACCTCGCTCCCGTCCTGGCTGGCAGCTCCCGGACCCATCCTGCTCCGAAAACACGTGCGGGCGCACAAGTCGGACCCGTTGGTCGAGAGGGTCCATCTTCTCCACGCCAACCCCCAGTACGCCTACGTGGCGTACCCCGACGGCTGACAAGATACGGTCTCCCTATGAGACCTGGCGCCCGCCGGAGCCCCACGTACACCCCAGCCACCAGTCCCACCCTCCCTCCCACCAGTGCACCTTACAGGAGGATCGGTCCTTCCGCCGGCCCCGTCTAGGCCCCCCCACTCACCGACGCACCCCGCAGACGCTCCCTTCCCAGGTCAACCGTTTTCCCCACCAGCACCGTCTAGGGGTGTCGAAGTTGCCACAGAGATCGAGGCCACGCCCCCGGAGTTACAGACGCCCGAGCCTCCACCGGAGTCACCACCGAAGCTGCGACGATCACAGAGGACGACCAGGGCCCCCGATCGACTGATTGCTTCATTTTAAAGTGTATAGTTAAATATGAATCATAAATTGTAAATAGTAAATAGAATTGTAAATAGTTACAAAATGCTGTACGGAGGTATTACGGTACCTCCATGACTATAATTTCTACCACGTTACCATGTTGTAATATCAGGCCACCACCCCCGCCGGGGG
Source organism: Scyliorhinus torazame (assembly GCF_047496885.1). Taxonomy (NCBI): domain Eukaryota; kingdom Metazoa; phylum Chordata; class Chondrichthyes; order Carcharhiniformes; family Scyliorhinidae; genus Scyliorhinus; species Scyliorhinus torazame. The sequence goes on along the minus strand of NC_092737.1, from coordinate 3,535,562 downwards.
TGAATGTGGGGGTCTGTGTAGAGGTATTACGGTACCTGGTAATGCTGGAACACCATTGGTAGATATTGTATGTTTCCTATTGGTCAAGCTGTATGGTAGCCCCGCCCTGCAAGGCGGGGTGTAAGAGCCCGTGCCCCCCCGGCAGCCTTCAATCTGTACCTGAGCTGCTGGGGGAAACATCTAGCTTATTGTTATAACCTGCCTGCTTACCATTGACTGGGGACTAATGACAATCCTGTGGGAGTATGAGCTTCCCCAATGAGGGGGGCGGAGAAATCATTAGCAGACTCCCTGTATAAATAAAGCTGGCCAGTTTGGAACCAGCAGGAAGGAGTAAGTAGCAAGCGAGGTTACTGCTGTTATATATATATATGTTATTGTAAATAAATGTTATTTCTTTATATCCTTGAAACTCGTGCTGGATTCTTCGTGGTCCTCACAAAACTGGCGACGAGGGTTAAAGTGAATAGCTGTCTACACTGCTGAAGCCACCTCCCTGGATTTTTGTTGGATACAGGTTGGAAGTTGTTTTCTATTACACCATGCCTCTGTACGGACGTTTGGGTGTTTTTGATGCTGCGCTGGAAAGCTGGAACCAGTACACACAACGGATGCGTTACTATTTCCGGGCAAACAACATCACCGAAAACGAGCGCCAGGTGGTCATATTGCTCACCGCCTGCGGGCCGCATACGTTTGGGGTGATTAGGAGCCTTACGTATCCAGCTGTGCCGGACACCAAAATGTTTGAGGAACTTGTGATTTAGTGGGGCAACATTTTAACCCAACCCCGTCCACGATAGTCCAGCGTTACCGGTTTAATACCGCTGAGAGGACCCCAGGAGAATCCCTTGCCGACTTTCTATCCAGGCTACGCGGGATTGCGGAATACTGTGACTATGGTGAGACCTTGTCAGAAATGTTACGCGACCGTTTGGTTTGCGGTATTAACAATGCGGCCACCCAGAGAAAGTTGTTAGCTGAGCCAACATTGACTTTTCAACAGGCAATACAAATAGTATTGTCCCGCGAGAGCGCAGAACGAGGAGTACAGGAGCTACAGGGAATGGAAGTGCATGCCTTGGGGCGCAACCCCTTCCGTCCGAAAACGTCCCCCCGCACTCCTGCGGTACCTTGGGCGAGACGACGTCCGGATCGACGCCAGTGGCCGTCGGACATTCCTCCCCGAAGGGAGCCTTCTCCAGAGCCAATGGATGAGGAGCCATGTCCGTGTCAGACTTGTAGGCGCCAACCCCGTCGCGGACGCCGGTCCTGGGGGCGCCAGAGGCGCCGTCGTTCCGACTGAAACTGGGACCAGCCCAGGGGCCGTACCTTCCATGTGGACGAACCTGCGGCGACTACTCCTGAGGACGTGGAGACGGAGGACGACTGCCTGCAGTTGCATTGTGTGGCAGCTCCCCGTGTGGTCCCCATTAAGGTGACAGTACGGGTCAATGGTCACCCGCTTGAGATGGAGTCGGACACTGGCGCAGGGGTCTACGTGATCGCCCAGAGGACATTCGACCGCATCAAGCAGGGTATACAGACCCTTACATTAACCGACTCACAGGCCAGGTTGGCCACCTACACGGGGGAACCACTGGACATTGCAGGAACTACGATGACCCCTGTTGTTTATGGACGCCAGGAGGGGCGTTTCCCACTTATCGTGGTGCGCGGCCATGGGCCCAGCCTGTTGGGTCAGGACTGGTTGCGCCATTTGCGGTTGCAATGGCAGCACATCCTCCAAACAGTTTCTGAAGGGTTGACTGAGGTGCTAGGACGATACCCAGATGTATTCCAGCCCGGTTTGGGGAAAATAAAAGGGGCCGTAGCCCGTATCCAAGTTGAACCAGGAGCCACGCCGCGCTATTTTCGGGCGCGCCCGGTGCCTTAGCCTTGCTCGAGGGTAGAAGGGGAGCTCACTTGTTTGGAAACTTTGGGTATTATCAGGCCCGTCCGTTTTGCTGACTGGGCAGCACCAATTGTACCTGTAATGAAGCCAGATGCCACAGTTCGCTTGTGCGGCGACTATAAACTTACAGTGAATACGGTTTCTCGACTCGACCGATATCCAATGCCTCGCATAGAGGATCTCTACGCGAAGCTTGCAGGTGGACTCTTGTTCACAAAATTAGTTATGAGTCACGCCTACCTACAGTTGGAGCTGGACTCTGCTTCCCGACCATATGTAACGATTAATACACACCGGGGCCTGTATGAATATACACGTTTGCCCTTTGGAGTATCCTCTGCCTGCGCTATTTTTCAACGTGTTATGGAGGGCATTTTGAGAGGTTTACCACATGTCGCTGTCTACTTAGATGACGGTTTGATCACAGGGACGTTGGAGCAGGAACATTTGGAAAATCTGGAGGCTGTCCTTAGACGCTTTTCGGAGGCTGGAGTCCGTTTACATCGCACAAAGTGCGTATTTCAGGCAAAGGAAGTAGTCTACCTAGGTTATCGGGTGGACCGCAAAGGTTTGCACCCCGTCGCAGAGAAGGCGTGCGCGATTCAACAGGCCCCCGCCCCGACTGACACTTCGCATCTTTGTTCTTTTCTCGGTCTCGTAAACTATTACGGGAAGTTCCTCCCCAATCTGGCAACTACGCTGGCCCCTTTCACCTGCTGCTGAAGAAAAATCACACCTGGGTTTGGGGTCAGCCGCAAGAAACCGCTTTCCGGCGGGTAAAGCAACAATTGTCACAGTCTGGGTTACTAACCCACTGTGATCCTGGAAAGCCTTTGCTCGTCACATGTGATGCATCCCCGTATGGTATTGGGGCCGTCCTGTCCCACAAGATGGAGAACGGGGCCGAGCGACCGATAGCTTTCGCCTCCCGCACATTGACTGCAGCGGAGAAAAAGTATGCGCAGATCGAGAAGGAGGGCCTGGCAGTGGTTTTTGCGGTGAAACGCTTCCACCAGTACGTGTACGGCCGCCATTTCACTATCGTGACTGATCATAAGCCTCTGCTGGGATTTTTCAGAGAGGATAAGCCAATACCGCCCATTGCTTCTGCACGGATCCAGCGCTGGGCTTTGTTGCTTGCTGCATACGAGTAATCTCTGGAGCACAAACCAGGTACGCAGATAGCAAATGCCGACGCACTGAGCCGATTGCCTTTATCGACCGGCCCCATGTCGACCCCCACGACCGGTGAGATGGTTGCAACCCTAAATTTTATGGACACCTTACCTGTCACGGCATCACAGATCCGTGAGTGGACCCAGATGGAGCCAGTCCTGTCAAAGGTTCGACACATAGTCCTGTATGGTGGGCAGCATAGACAGCTCCCAGGCGAGTTGCGGGCATTTTACTCCAAGCTGTCAGAATTCAGCGTGGAAGACGGCATCCTCTTGTGGGGGACGTGTGTGATTGTCCCGGAAAAAGGACAGGAGCTGATACTAACAGACTTGCACAATGGGCATTGTGACCAAGTGACCAAGATGCAAATGTTGGCCCGGAGTTATGTCTGGTAGCCAGGCCTCGACACCGACATTGAGAAGGTGGCCCAAAACTGCTCCATTTGCCAGGAGCATCAGAAGCTTCCGCCGGCCGCGCCCCTACATCACTGGGAATGGCCAGGGCGGCCTTGGGCACGCTTGCATGCGGATTTCGCCGGCCCTTTTCAAGGATCCATGTTCCTTTTATTAATCAACGCCCAGTCTAAATGGCTAGAGGTGCATAAGATGCAGGGGACAACGTCCTGTGCAACAATTGAAAAGATGCGTTTGTCTTTCAGTACGCATGGCCTCCCCGAGGTGCTGGTCACGGATAATGGCACTCCATTCACCAGTGAGGAGTTTGCGAGGTTCATGAAGATGAACGGCATACGCCATATCCGCACTGCCCCATACCACCCAGCTTCAAATGGGTTGGCGGAGCGCGCAGTGCAGACATTCAAACGAGGCCTAAAGAAGCAGTCTTCCGGATCAATGGACACGAGACTGGCTCGCTTTTTGTTTACGTATAGGACCAACCCCATGCGGTGACTGGGGTAGCTCCCGCAGAACTCCTAATGGGCCGGAGACTTCGCACCCGCCTTAGTATGGTTTTCCCGGACATTGGCGCAAAAGTACGCTGCACACTAGAACGGCAGGGACAGGGATTTTCTCGGCATTGGCCGATTCGGCAGTTTGCGCCCGGTGACCCAGTGTTCATTTGCAATTTTGCTGGTGGTGCCCAGTGGGTCCCTGGCGTAATCTTTCGCCAAACGGGCCCTATATCTTACCAGGTGCAAGCCCAGGGTCGTCTCTAGCGCAAACATGTAGACCACGTTCGGTCCAGAGGACTATCCCCTCCAAAGATTCCCCGCCCCCGGAGCTCATTTCTACAGCCGCAGAGACCAGAGACAAGGGAAGGTAGTCCTCACAATCTTCCACTGGTGCCTCACTCGAAGCCTGCGCAGGTCGTTACAGAACCGTGCGGAGATAGAGACGCTGACATGACGGAGGCAGCAGACTCTGACTCCGAGATGGAGACACAGGATGCATCAGAGGGGGAATCCTCGGGTCCACGGGCCGTGGATGTACAACCGTTACGCCGTTCATCACGGAAGCGCCAGTCTCCGTCTCGTTACACACCGCCCGATCCAGCGCCGCGTGCAAATGGTGTCCGGCCTGCGGCAAAACGAGTCCGACGCCCTCCTTCGCCAGGGTCTTCGGTGGATTCCTTGGACTTTGCGGGGGGAGGGGATGTTATAACCTGCCTGCTTACCATTGGCTGGGGACTAATGACAATCCCACAATCCTGTGGGAGTATGAGCTTCCCCAATGAGGGGGGCGGAGAAATCATTAGCAGACTCCCTGTATAAATAAAGCTGGCCAGTTTGGAACCAGCAGGAAGGAGTGAGCAGCAAGGGAAGTTGCTGCTGCTGCTGTGTGTATATGTTATTGTAAATAAATGTTATTTCTTTGTATCCTTGAAACTCGTGCTGGATTCTTCGTGGCCCTGACAAAACTTATTAATGCCTTCAGTTGGACTACAATCATTGATCGTGAATCCCTGCACTACGGCACGGGGCGCAGTGGTTAGCACTGCTGCCTCACGGCGCCGAGGAGGGCGGCGCAGTGGTTAGCACTGCTGCCTCACGGCACCGAGGTCCCAGGTTCGATCACGGCTCTGGGTCACTGTCCGTGTGGAGTTTGCACATTCTCCCCGTGTCTGCGTGGGTCTCTCCCCCACAACCCAAAGATGTGCAGGGTAGGTGGATTGGTCGCGCTAAATTGCCCCTTAATTGGAAAAAATGAATTGGGTACTCTAAATTTAAAAAAATAATAATCATAAGGAAAGAGATGTTGACTTATTGCCGTCAGCGAGATAAACCGGCGGAGGGGGGGGGGGGTGACTGAATTTTTCGATATTTCAGCTCTCTTGAACAAAGCTGAATACACCTGGTGCCCCTGACCAGGTACCTGAGAGCTTTGCTGGCAATTAGTGCCCTGCGCTCAGTCCTGCCCTGGGAGGCTGGGCAAGCAGCCCAGTACTGACCCTCTGACAGTGCGGCACTCCCTCAGTACTGACCCGCTGACAGTGCGGCACTCCCTCAGTACTGACCCTCTGACAGTGCGGCACTCCCTCAGTACTGACCCGCTGACAGTGCGGCACTCCCTCAGTACTGACCCTCTGACAGTGCGGCACTCCCTCAGTACTGACCCTCTGACAGTGCAGCACTCCCTCAGTACTGACCCTCTGACAGTGCGGCACTCCCTCAGTACTGACCCTCTGACAGTGCAGCACTCCCTCAGTACTGACCCTCTGACAGTGCGGCACTCCCTCAGTACTGACCCTCTGACAGTGCGGCACTCCCTCAGTACTGACCCTCTGACAGTGCGGCACTCCCTCAGTACTGACCCGCTGACAGTGCGGCACTCCCTCAGTACTGACCCTCTGACAGTGCGGCACTCCCTCAGTACTGACCCTCTGACAGTGCGGCACTCCCTCAGTACTGACCCTCTGACAGTGCGGCACTCCCTCAGTACTGACCCTCTGACAGTGCAGCACTCCCTCAGTACTGACCCTCTGACAGTGCGGCACTCCCTCAGTACTGACCCTCTGACAGTGCTGAATAGACAGGCGTTTCTGCGGACGCAAACGAGAATCCAGGTTGGTATGTTGCCTCCCTGGTGCAAGGGTCAAGGATGTCTCGGAGCGGCTGCAGGGCATTCTGGAGGGGGAGGGTGAACAGCCAGCTGTCGTGGTGCATATAGGCACCAACGATATAGGTAAAAAACGGGATGAGGTCCTACAAGCTGAATTTAGGGAGTTAGGACTTAAACTAAAAAGTAGGACCTCAAAGGTAGTAATCTCAGGATTGCTACCAGTGCCACGTGATAGTCAGAGTAGGAATGACAGGATAGCTAGGATGAATACGTGGCTTGAGAGATGGTGCAAGAGGGAGGGTTTCAAATTCCTGGGACATTGGGACCGGTTCTGGGGGAGGTGGGACCTGTACAAATCGGACGGTCTGCATCTGGATGGGACCGGAACCAATGTTCTCGGGGGTGTGTTTGCTAGTGCAGTTGGGGAGGGTTTAAACTAATGTGGCAGGGGGATGGGAACCGATGTAGGAAGTCAGTGGGGACAGAAACAAAAGGCAGGAAGGGAGAGTGTGTAAAGCATGACCTGAGAAAGCAGGGCAGAGAGCAAGGAAGGTTTACATTAAACTGCATTTATTTCAATGCAAGGGGCCTGACGGGCAAAGCGGATGAACTCAGGGCATGGACGGGCACATGGGGTTGGGATATTATAGCTATGACTGAAACATGGCTAAGGGAGGGGCAGGACTGGCAGCTCAATGTTCCGGGGTACAGATGCTATAGAAAGGATAGAACAGGAGGTAAGAGAGGAGGGGGAGTGGCGTTTTTGATTAGGGAGAACATCACGGCAGTACTTAGAGGGGATATATCCGAGGGTTCGCCCACTGAGTCTATATGGGTGGAACTGAAAAATAAGAAGGGAGAGATCACCTTGGTAGGACTGTACTACAGGCCCCCAAATAGTCAGCGGGAAATTGAGGAGCAAATATGTAAGGAGATTACAGATAGCTGCAAGAATAATAGGGTGGTAGTAGTAGGGGACTTTAACTTTCCCAACATTGACTGGGACAGCCATAGCATTAGGGGCTTGGATGGAGGGAAATTTGTTGAGTGTATTCAGGAGGAATTTCTCATTCAGTATGTGGATGGACCGACTAGAGAGGGGGCAAAACCTGACCTCGTCTTGGGAAATAAGGAAGGGCAAGTGACAGAAGTGCTAGTGAGGGATCACTTTGGGACAAGTGACCATAACTCCATTAGTTTTAAGATAGCTATGGAGAATGATAGGTCTGGCCCAAGAGTTAAAATTCTTAATTGGGGCAAGGCCAATTTTGATGGTATCAGACAGGAACTTGCAGAGGTAGATTGGGGGAGACTGTTGGCAGGCAAAGGGACGGCTGGTAAATGGGAGGCTTTTAAAAATGTGTTAACCAGGGTGCAGGGTAAGCACATTCCCTTTAGAGTGAAGGGCAAGGCTGGTAGAAGTAGGGAACCCTGGATGACTCGAGATATTGAGACTCTGGTCAAAAAGAAGAAGGAGGCATATGACGTACATAAGCAACTGGGATCAAGTGGATCCCTTGAAGAGTATAGAGATTGTCGAAATAGAGTTAATAGGGAAATCAGGAGGGCAAAAAGGGGACATGAAATTGCTTTGGCAAATAATGCAAGGGAGAATCCAAAGAGATTCTACAAATACATAAAGGGGAGAAGAGTAACTAGGGACAGAGTAGGGCCTCTTAAGGATCAACAAGGGCATCTATGTGCAGAGCCACAAGAGTTGGGTGAGATCCTGAATGAATATTTCTCATCGGTATTCACGGTGGAGAAAGGCATGGATGTTAGGAAACTAAGGGAAATAAATAGTGATGTCTTGAGAAGTGTGCATATTACAGAGGAGGAGGTGCTGGAAGTCTTAAAGCGCATCAAGGTAGCTAAATCCCCGGGACCTGATGAAATGTATCCCAGGATGTTGTGGGAGGCTAGGGAGGAAATTGCGGGTCCCCTAACAGAGATATTTGAATCATCGGCAGCCTGAAGAGGTGCCTGAAGATTGGAGAGTGGCGAATGTTGTGCCCTTGTTTAAGAAGGGCAGCAGGGAAAAGCCTGGGAACTACAGGCCGGTGAGCCTAACGTCTGTAGTAGGTAAGTTGCTAGAAGGTATTCTGAGAGACAGGATCTACAAGCATTTAGAGAGGCAAGGACTGATTTGGGGCAGTCAGCATGGCTTTGTGCGTGGAAAATCATGTCTCACAAATTTGATTGAGTTTTTTGAGGGGGTGACCAAGAAGGTAGATGAGGGCAGTGCAGTAGACGTTGTCTACATGGACTTTAGCAAAGCCTTTGACAAGGTACCGCATGGTAGGTTGTTGCAGAAGGTTAAAGCTCACGGGATCCAGGGTGAGGTTGCCAATTGGATTCAAAATTGGCTGGACGACAGAAGGCAGAGGGTGGTTGTAGAGGGTTGTTTTTCAAACTGGAGGCCTTTGACCAGTGGTGTGCCTCAGGGATCGGTGCTGGGTCCACTGTTATTTGTGATTTATATTAATGATTTAGATGAGAATTTAGGAGACATGGTTAGTAAGTTTGCAGATGACACCAAGATTGGTGGCACAGTGGATAGTGAAGAAGGTTATCTAGGATTGCAACGGGATCTTGATCAATTAGGCCAGTGGGCCGACGAATGGCAGATGGAGTTTAATTTAGATAAATGTGAGGTGATGCATTTTGGCCGATCGAATCAGGGCAGGACCTACTCAGTTAATGGTATGGCGTTGGGGAGAGTTATAGAACAAAGAGATCTAGGAGTACAGGTTCATAGCTCCTTGAAGGTGGAGTCGCAGGTGGACAGGGTGGTGAAGAAGGCATTCGGCATGCTTGGTTTCATTGGTCAGAACATTGAATACAGGAGTTGGGACGTCTTGTTGAAGTTGTACAAGACATTGGTACGGCCACACTTGGAATACTGTGTGCAGTTCTGGTCACCCTATTATAGAAAGGATATTATTAAACTGGAAAGAGTGCAGAAAAGATTTACTAGGATGTTGCCGGGACTTGATGGTTTGAGTTATAAGGAGAGGCTGGATAGACTGGGACTTTTTTCCCTGGAGCGTAGGAGGCATAGGGGTGATCTTATAGAGGTCTATAAAATAATGAGGGGCATAGATAAGGTAGATAGTCAACATCTTTTCCCAAAGGTAGGGGAGTCTAAAACTAGAGGGCATAGGTTTAAGGTGAGAGGGGAGAGATTCAGAAGGGCCCAGAGGGGCAATTTCTTCACTCAGAGGGTAGTGAGTGTCTGGAATGGGCTGCCAGAGGTAGTAGTAGAGGCGGGTACAATTGTGTCTTTTAAAAAGCATTTAGATAGTTACATGGGTAAGATGGGTATAGAGGGTTATGGGCCAAGTGCGGGAAACTGGGACGAGCTTAATGGTAAAAGCTGGGCGGCATGGACTGGTTGGGCCGAAGGGCCTGTTTCCATGCTGTAAACTTCTATGATTCTATGATTCTAGGTGCATCAAGGGCGTGAGGGAGTCAGGATGTGAGGGAGTCGATGCGAGGGAGTCAGGGCGTGAGGGAGTCGATATGAGGGAGTCAGGACGTGAGGGAGTCAGGACACGAGGGCGTCAGGACTTGAGGGAGTCAGGACGTGAGGGAGTGAGGACGTGAGGGAGTCAGGACGTTAGGGAGTCGATACGAGGGAGTCAGGACGTGAGGGAGTCAGGACGTGAGGGAGTCAGGACACGAGGGCGTCAGGACTTGAGGGAGTCAGGACGTGAGGGAGTCAGGACGCGAGGGAGTCAGGACGCGAGTGAGTCAGGACGCGAGGGAGTCAGGACGCGAGGGAGTCAGGACGTGAGGGAGTCAGGACGTGAGGGAGTCGATGCAAGGGAGTCAGGACGTGAGGGAGTCAGGACGTGAGGGAGTTGATGCGAGGGAGTCAGGTCGTGAGGGAGTCAGGACGTGAGGGAGTCAGGATGTGAGGGAGTCAGGACATGAGGGAGTCGATGCGAGGGAGTCAGGACGTGAGGGAGTCAGGACGTGAGGGAGTCGATGCGAGGGAGTCAGGACACGAGGGTGTCAGGACATGAGGGAGTCAGGACGTGAGGGAGTCAGGACGTGAGGGAGTCGATGCGAGGGAGTCAGGACCTGAGGGAGTCAGGACGTGAGGGAGTCAGGACGTGAGGGAGTCGATGCGAGGGAGTCAGGACGTGAGGGAGTCAGGACGTGAGGGAGTCAGGACGTGAGGGAGTCGATGCGAGGGAGTCAGGACGTGAGGGAGTCGATGCGAGAGAGTCAGGACGTGAGGGAGTCTATGCGAGGGAGTCAGGATGTGAGGGAGTCAGGATGTGAGGGAGTCAGGACATGAGGGAGTCGATGCGAGGGACTCAGGATGTGAGGGAGTCAGGACGTGAGGGAGTCGATGCGAGGGAGTCAGGACGTGAGGGAGTCAGAACGTGACGGAGTCAGGACGCGAGGTAGTCAGGACATGAGGGACTCAGGATGTGAGGGTGTCAGGACGTGAGGGAGTCAGGACGTGAGGGAGTCAGGACGTGAGGGAGTCAGGACGTGAGGGAGTCAGGACGTGAGGGAGTCAGGACATGAGGGACTCAGGATGTGAGGGAGTCAGGACGCGAGGGAGGCAGGACGTGAGGGACTCAGGATGTGAGGGAGTCAGGACATGAGGGAGTCAGGACGTGAGGGAGTCAGGACGTGAGGGAGTCAGGACGCGAGGGAGGCAGGACGTGAGGGAGTCGATGCGAGGGAGTCAGAACATGAGGGAGTCAGGGCGCGAGGGAGTGAGGATGTGAGGGAGTCAGGACGTGAGGGAGTCAGGACGTGAGGGAGTCAGGACGTGAGGGAGTTGATGTGAGGGAGTCAGGACGTGAGGGAGTCAGGACGTGAGGGAGTCAGGATGTGAGGGAGTCAGGACGTGAGGGAGTCGATGCGAGGGAGTCAGGGCATGAGGGAGTCAGGATGTGAGGGAGCCAGGACGTGAGGGAGTCAGGAAGCGAGGGAGTCAGGACACGAGGGTGTCAGGACATGAGGGAGTCAGGACGTGAGGGAGTCAGGAAGCGAGGGAGTCAGGACATGAGGGTGTCAGGACATGAGGGAGTCAGGATGTGAGGGTGTCAGTACGCGAGGGTGTCAGGACGCGAGGGTGTCAGGACGTGAGTGAGTCAGGACGCGAGGTTGTCAGGACATGAGGGTGTCAGGACGTGAGGGAGTCAGGACGTGAGTGAGTCAGGACGTGAGTGAGTCAGGACGTGAGTGAGTCAGGACGCGAGGGTGTCTGGACACGAGGGTGTCAGGACGTGAGGGAGTCGATGCGAGGGAGTCAGGACGTGAGGGAGTCAGGGCGTGAGGGAGTCGATGCGAGGGTGTCAGGACGTGAGGGAGTCAGGACGTGAGGGAGTCAGGACGTGAGGGAGTCAGGACGCGAGGGAGTCAGGACGTGAGGGAGTCGATGCGAGGGAGTCAGGAAGCGAGGGAGTCAGGACAAGAGGGAGTCAGGACGCGAGGGTGTCAGGACGTGAGGGAGTCAGGACGTGAGGGAGTCGATGCGAGGGAGTCAGGACGTGAGGGAGTCAGGACGTGAGGGAGTCAGGACGTGAGGGAGTCAGGATGTGAGGGAGTCAGGACGTGAGGGAGTCGATGCGAGGGAGTCAGGACATGAGGGAGTCAGGACGTGAGGGAGTCAGGACGTGAGGGAGTCAGGACGTGAGGGAGTCAGGACGTGAGGGAGTCAGGACGTGAGGGAGTCAGGACGTGAGGGAGTCAGCATGTGAGGGAGTCGATGCGAGGGAGTCAGGACGTGAGGGAGTCAGGACACGAGAGAGTCGATGCGAGGGAGTCAGGACATGAGGGAGTCGGGACGTGAGGGAGTCGATGCGAGGGAGTCAGGACGTGAGGGACTCAGGACGTGAGGGAGTCGATGCGAGGGAGTCAGGACATGAGGGAGTCGATGCGAGGGACTCAGGATGTGAGGGAGTCAGGACGTGAGGGAGTCGATGCGAGGGACTCAGGATGTGAGGGAGTCAGGACGTGAGGGAGTCGATGTGACGGAGTCAGGACGCGAGGTAGTCGATGCGAGGGAGTCAGGATGTGAGGGACTCAGGATGTGAGGGAGTCAGGACGTGAGGGAGTCGATGTGAGGGAGTCAGGACGTGAGGGAGTCGATGTGAGTGAGTCAGGACGTGAGGGAGTCAGGACGTGAGGGAGTCAGGACGTGAGGGAGTCAGGACGTGAGGGAGTCAGGATGTGACGGAGTCAGGACATGAGGGAATCGATGCGAGGGACTCAGGATATGAGGGACTCAGGATGTGAGGGTGTCAGGACGTGAGGGAGTCAGGACGTGAGGGAGTCAGGATGTGAGAGAGTCGATGCGAGGGAGTCAGGATGTGAGGGAGTCAGGACGTGAGGGAGTCAGGATGCGAGGGAGTCAGGACGTGAGGGAGTCAGGATGTGAGGGAGTCAGGACGTGAGGGAGTCAGGATGTGAGGGTGTCAGGACGTGAGGGAGTCAGGATGTGAGAGAGTCGATGCGAGGGAGTCAGGATGTGAGGGAGTCAGGACGTGAGGGAGTCAGGACATGAGGGAATCAGGACGTGAGGGAGTCAGGATGCGAGGGAGTAAGGATGCGAGGGAGTAAGGACGCGAGGTAGTCAGGATATGAGGGAGTCAGGTTGTGAGGGAGTCAGGACGTGAGGGAGTCAGGACGTGAGGGAGTCAGGACGTGAGGGAGTCAGGACATGAGGGAGTCGATGCGAGGGCGTCAGGACGTGAGGGAGTCAGGATGCGAGGGAGTCAGGACGCGAGGTAGTCAGGATGTGAGGGAGTCAGGACGTGAGGGAGTCAGGACATGAGGGAGTCAGGTTGTGAGGGTGTCAGGACGTGAGGGAGTCAGGACGTGAGGGAGTCAGGATGCGAGGGAGTCAGGACATGAGGGACTCAGGATGTGAGGGTGTCAGGACGTGAGGGAGTCAGGACGTGAGGGAGTCAGGACGCGAGGGAGTCAGGACGTGAGGGAGTCAGGACGCGAGGTAGTCAGGACATGAGGGAGTCAGGTTGTGAGGGTGTCAGGACGTGAGGGAGTCAGGACGTGAGGGAGTCAGGACGCGAGGTAGTCAGGACATGAGGGACTCAGGATGTGAGGGTGTCAGGACGTGAGGGAGTCAGGACGTGAGGGAGTCAGGATGTGAGAGAGTCGATGCGAGGGAGTCAGGATGTGAGGGAGTCAGGACGTGAGGGAGTCAGGATGCGAGGGAGTCAGGACGTGAGGGAGTCAGGATGTGAGGGAGTCAGGACGTGAGGGAGTCAGGATGTGAGGGTGTCAGGACGTGAGGGAGTCAGGATGTGAGAGAGTCGATGCGAGGGAGTCAGGATGTGAGGGAGTCAGGACGTGAGGGAGTCAGGACATGAGGGAATCAGGACGTGAGGGAGTCAGGATGCGAGGGAGTAAGGATGCGAGGGAGTAAGGACGCGAGGTAGTCAGGATATGAGGGAGTCAGGTTGTGAGGGAGTCAGGACGTGAGGGAGTCAGGACGTGAGGGAGTCAGGACGTGAGGGAGTCAGGACATGAGGGAGTCGATGCGAGGGCGTCAGGACGTGAGGGAGTCAGGATGCGAGGGAGTCAGGACGCGAGGTAGTCAGGATGTGAGGGAGTCAGGACGTGAGGGAGTCAGGACATGAGGGAGTCAGGTTGTGAGGGTGTCAGGACGTGAGGGAGTCAGGACGTGAGGGAGTCAGGATGCGAGGGAGTCAGGACATGAGGGACTCAGGATGTGAGGGTGTCAGGACGTGAGGGAGTCAGGACGTGAGGGAGTCAGGACGCGAGGGAGTCAGGACGTGAGGGAGTCAGGACGCGAGGTAGTCAGGACATGAGGGAGTCAGGTTGTGAGGGTGTCAGGACGTGAGGGAGTCAGGACGTGAGGGAGTCAGGACGCGAGGTAGTCAGGACATGAGGGACTCAGGATGTGAGGGTGTCAGGACGTGAGGTAGTCAGGACATGAGGGAGTCAGGTTGTGAGGGAGTCAGGACGTGAGGGAGTCAGGACGTGAGGGAGTCAGGACATGAGGGAGTCGATGCGAGGGAGTCAGGACGTGAGGGAGTCGATGCGAGGGAGTCAGGACGTGAGGGAGTCAGGTCGTGAGGGAGTCAGGACGTGAGGGAGTCAGGACGTGATGGAGTCGATGCGAGGGAGTCAGGACGTGAGGGAGTCAGGATGTGAGGGAGCCAGGACGTGAGGGAGTCGATGCGAGGGAGTCGGGAAGCGAGGGAGTCAGGACACGAGGGTGTCAGGACATGAGGGAGTCAGGACGTGAGGGAGTCAGGAAGCGAGGGAGTCAGGAAGCGAGGGAGTCAGGACATGAGGGTGTCAGGACATGAGGGAGTCAGGACGCGAGGGTGTCAGGACACGATGGTGTCAGGACGCGAGGGTGTCAGGACGTGAGGGAGTCAGGACGTGAGGGAGTCAGGACGCGAGGGTGTCAGGACGTGAGGGAGTCGATGCGAGGGAGTCAGAACATGAGGGAGTCAGGGCGCGAGGGAGTCAGGACGTGAGGGAGTCAGGACGTGAGGGAGTCAGGACGTGAGGGAGTCGATGCGAGGGAGTCAGGATGTGAGGGAGTCAGGACGTGAGGGAGTCAGGACACGAGGGCGTCAGGATGTGAGGGAGTCAGAACGTCAGGGAGTCAGGACGTGAGGGAGTCAGGACACGAGGGAGTCAGGACGTGAGGGAGTCAGGACGCGAGGGAGTCAGGACGTGAGGGAGTCAGGACGTGAGGGAGTCAGGACGTGAGGGAGTCCATGCGATGGAGTCAGGACGTGAGGGAGTCAGGACGTGAGGGAGTCGATGCGAGGGAGTCAGAACATGAGGGAGTCAGAACATGAGGGAGTCAGGACGTGAGGGAGTCAGGACGTGAGGGAGTCAGGACACGAGGGCGTCAGGACGTGAGGGAGTCAGGACACGAGGGTGTCAGGACGTGAGGGCGTCAGGACGTGAGGGAGTCAGGATGTGAGGGAGTCGATGCGAGGGAGTCAGGATTGCAACAGGATCTTGACCAATTGGGCCAGTGGGCCGATGAATGTCAGATGCAGTTTAATTTGGATAAATGTGAGGCGGTGCATTTTGGTCGATCAAATCAGGGCAGGACCGACTCAGTTAACGGTCGGGAGTTGGGGAGAGTTACAGAACAAAGAGATCTGGGGGTACAAGTTCATAGCCCCTTGAAGGTGGAGTCGCAGGTGGACAGGGTGGTGAAGAAGGCGAGGTTTCATTGGTCAGAATATTGAATACAGGAGTTGGGACGTCTTGTTGAAGTTGTACAAGACATTGGTAAGGCCACACATGGAATACTGTGTTCAGTTCTGGTCACCCTATTCCAGGAAGGATATTGTTAAACTAGAAAGAGTGCAGAAGAGATTGACGAGGATGCTCCCAGGACTTGATGGTCTGAGTTATAAGGACAGGCTGGATAGGCTGGGACTTTCACCCTGGAGCGTCGGAGGCTCAGGGGTGATCTTATAGAGGTCTATAAAATAATGAGGAGCATCGATAAGGTAGATAGTCGGCATCTTTTCCCGAAGGGAGAGGAGTCTAGAACTAGAGGGCAGAGGTTTAAGGTGAGAGGGGAGAGATACAAGAGAGACCAGAGGGGACATTTCTTCCCACAGAGGGCGGTGAGTATCTGGAACGAGCTGCCAGAGGCAGTGGCAGAGGCTTTCCTTTGAAAAGCAGGTAGACAGTAACATGGGCAGGGTGGGTATAGAGGGGTCAAATGTGGGCAAGTGGGACTAGCTTAGTGATAGAAACCGGGCAGCATGGACCAGCTGCGCCGAAGGGCCTGTTTCCGTGCTGTCACAGACTCTACCCGCTGTTTCAGCGTCACCCAGCGACCGGTCAGAATTCACACATCGAATGGCTGTATTGATGTTGTTCTCGAAAATTGTTAACTGAATAATATATTATTTTAGGTTGGGGAGACGGGTTGGGTCGGGAGGGGCTATTTTTTTGATGAATCTGGTTGAATATTTTATATGTTTGTAAACTGAAAATTTGAATAAAAATATTTATTTTTAAAAAAAGAATTTACACATCGAGGATTCAAAAGTATCTTACTCGGTTCCCCTCTTCTGTTAACCAATCGGAAACCATTTTAGCAACATAGAAAATAGGAGCAGGAGGAGGCATTCGGCCCTTCGAGCCCGTTCCGCCATTCATTATGATCATGGCTGATCACCCAACGTAATAATCCCGCTTTCCCCCATATCCTTTGTTCCCTTAGCCCCAAGAGCAATAGCCTCCTTAAAAAAACATATCATTGTAGCTTCCTGTCCCCAGAGAAAATATTTTTTAAAAAAATCTTTATTGTCACAAGTAGGCTCACATTAACGCTGCAGTGACGTTACTGTGAAAAGCCCCTAGTCGCCACATTCCGGCGCCTGTTCGGGTCACAGAGGGAGAATTCAGAATGTCCAATTCGCCCAGCAGCACGTCTTTCGGGACTTGTGGGAGGAAACCGGAGCACCCGGAGGAAACCCACGCAGACACGGGGAGGACGTGCAGACTCCGCACAGACAGTGACCCAGCGGGGAATCGAACCTGGGAACCTGGCGCTGTGAAGCAACGGTGCTAACCGCTGTGCTACACATATCCTCAGTATTGTGTCTTGTGTCACCACCTTCGGAATCCCAGGTCTGGACACATCTGCTAAGTCCACCCATTTAATGGGATCCTTTTAAAATGCTGCCCGAACTCTGACTGAATTACCCTGTCTGTTGATTTAAGCAGAAAACAAAGGATATTTCTGACAATGCATGGTCTTAGAACATAGAACATAGAACAATACAGCGCAGTACAGGCCCTTCGGCCCACGATGTTGCACCGAAACAAAAGCCATCTAACCTACACTATGCCATTATCATCCATATGTTTATCCAATAAACTTTTAAATGCCCTCAATGTTGGCGAGTTCACGACTGTAGCAGGTAGGGCATTCCACGGCCTCACTACTCTTTGCGTAAAGAACCTACCTCTGACCTCTGTCCTATATCTATTACCCCTCAGTTTAAAGCTATGTCCCCTCGTGCCAGCCATTTCCATCCGCGGGAGAAGGCTCTCACTGTCCACCCTATCCAACCCCCTGATCATTTTGTATGCCTCTATTAAGTCTCCTCTTAACCTTCTTCTCTCCAACGAAAACAACCTCAAGTCCATCAGCCTTTCCTCATAAGATTTTCCCTCCATACCAGGCAACATCCTGGTAAATCTCCTCTGCACCCGCTCCAAAGCCTCCACGTCCTTCCTATAATGCGGTGACCAGAACTGTATGCAATACTCCAAATGCGGCCGTACCAGAGTTCTGTACAGCTGCAACATGACCTCCTGACTCCGGAACTCAATCCCTCTACCAATAAAGGCCAACACTCCATAGGCCTTCTTCACCACCCTATCAACCTGGGTGGCAACTTTCAGGGATCTATGTACATGGACACCTAGATCCCTCTGCTCATCCACACTTTCAAGTACTTTACCATTAGCCAAATATTCCACATTCCTGTTATTCCTTCCAAAGTGAATCACCTCACACTTCTCTACATTAAACTCCATTTGCCACCTCTCAGCCCAGCTCTGCAGCTTATCTATATCCCTCTGTAACCTGCTACATCCTTCCACACTATCGACAACACCACCGACTTTAGTATCGTCTGCAAATTTACTCACCCACCCTTCTGCGCCTTCCTCTAGGTCATTGATAAAAATGACAAACAGCAACGGCCCCAGAACAGATCCTTGTGGTACTCCACTTGTGACTGAACTCCATTCTTAACATTTGCCATCAACCACCACCCTCTGTCTTCTTTCAGCTAGCCAATTTCTGATCCACATCTCTAAATCACCCTCAATCCCCAGCCTCCATATTTTCTGCAATAGCCTACCGTGGGGAACCTTATCAAACGCTTTGCTGAAATCCATATACACCACATCAACTGCTCTACCCTCGTCTACCTGTTCAGTCACCTTCTCAAAGAACTCGATAAGGTTTGTGAGGCATGACCTACCCTTCACAAAGCCATGCTGACTATCCCTGATCATATTATTCCTATCTAGATGATTATAAATCTTGTCTCTTATAATCCCCTCCAAGACTTTACCCACTACAGACGTGAGGCTCACCGGTCTATAGTTGCCAGGGTTGTCTCTGCTCCCCTTTTTGAACAAAGGGACCACATTTGCTATCCTCCAGTCCTCTGGCACTATTCCTGTAGCCAATGATGACATAAAAATCAAAGCCAATGGTCCAGCAATCTCTTCCCTGGCCACCCAGAGAATCCTAGGATAAATCCCATCAGGTCCCGGGGACTTATCTATTTTCAGCCTGTCCAGAATTGCCAACACCTCTTCCCTACGTACCTCAATACCATCTAATCTATTTACCTGGAGCTCAGCATTCTCCTCCACAACATTGTCTTTTTCCTGAGTGAATACTGACGAAAAATATTCATTTAGTATCTCGCCTATCTCTTCAGACTCTACACACAACTTCCCATCCCTGTCCTTGACTGGTCCTACTCTTTCCCTAGTCATTCGCTTATTCCTGACATACCTATAGAAAGCTTTTGGGTTTTCCTTGATCCTTCCTGCCAAATACTTCTCATGTCCCCTCCTTGCTCGTCTTAGCTCTCTCTTTAGATCCTTCCTCGCTACCTTGTAACTATCCATCGCCCCAACTGAAACTTCACACCTCATCTTCACATAGGCCTCCTTCTTCCTCTTAACAAGAGATTCCACTTCTTTGGTAAACCACGGTTCCCTCGCTCGGCACCTTCCTCCCTGCCTGACCGGTACATACTTATCAAGAACACGCAGTAGCTGATCCTTGAACAAGCTCCACTTATCCAGTGTGTCCAACACTTGCAGCCTACTTCTCCACCTTATCCCCCCCAAGTCACGTCTAATGGCATCATAATTGCCCTTCCCACAGCTATAACTCTTGCCCTGCGGTGTATACTTATCCCATTCCATCATTAACGTAAACGTCACCGAATTGTGGTCACTGTCCCCAAAGTGCTCACCTACCTCCAAATCCAACACCTGGCCTGGTTCATTACCCAAAACCAAATCCAACGTGGCCTCGCCTCTTGTTGGCCTGTCAACACACTGTGTCAGGAAACCCCCCTGCACACACTGTACAAAAAACGACCCATCTAATGTACTCGAACTATATCTTTTCCAGTCAATATTTGGAAAGTTAAAGTCTCCCATAATAACTACCCTGTTACTTTCGCTCTTATCCAGGATCATCCTCGCCATCCTTTCCTCTACATCCCTAGAACTATTTGGAGGCCTATAGAAGACTCCCAACAGTGTGACCTCTCCTTTCATGTTTCTAACCTCAGCCCATACTACCTCGGAAGATGAGTCCCCATCTAGCATCCTCTCCGCCACCGTAATACTGCTCTTGACTAGCAGCGCCACCCCTCCCCCTCTTTTGCCTCCTTCTCTGAGCTTACTAAAACACCTAAACCCCGGAACCTGCAACATCCATTCTTGTCCCTGCTCTATCCATGTCTCCGAAATGGCCACAACATCGAAGTCCCAGGTACCAACCCATGCTGCCAGTTCCCCTACCTTATTTCGTATACTCCTGGCATTGAAGTAGACACACTTCAAACCACCTACCTGAACACTGGCCCCCTCCTGCGACGTCAAATCTGTGCTCCTGACCTCTATACTCTCATTCTCCTTTACCCTAAAACTACAATCCAGGTTCCCATGCCCCTGCTGCATTAGTTTAAACCCCCCCAAAGAGCACTAACAAATCTCCCCCCCCAGGATATTTGTGCCCCTCAGGTTCAGATGTAGACCATCCTGTCTGTAGAGGTCCCACCTTCCCCAGAAAGAGCCCCAGTTATCCAGAAATCTGAATCCCTCCCGCCTGCACCATCCCTGTAGCCACGTGTTTAATTGCTCTCTCTCCCTATTCCTCATCTCACTATCACGTGGCACGGGCAACAACCCAGAGATAACAACTCTGTTTGTTCTCGTTCTGAGCTTCCATCCTAGCTCCCTGAAAGCCTGCCTGACATCCTTGTCCCCTTTCCTACCTATGTCGTTAGTGCCAATGTGGACCACGTCTTATTTACATCGTTTATGTACAGGACACACAGAAGTGTGTGTGGAATGTTCCAGAAAGATTTGCTTCCAAGCTGGCTTGGGAAGAGAGATGCAGAGTGGAATGTTAACACTGACTTTCTCCCTCAAGCGGCAGGGTGATTTGGGGCTATTGCTGTCTTAGCCAATCAGGTGCACACTGAAGCACAGAGTCTGACAGAGCACGGGGAGAGACTGCCATAGTGTCCAAACGGTGAGGTGGGGATAGGGTGCTCTTTCAGAGGGTTGGTGCCGATTCGATAGGCCGGGTGGCCTCCTTCTGCTCGGTAGGGAGTCTATTCTATTGGTAACATCCTGACCTCGCACTCAGATGATTGGGAACTTGAGGCCCACAACAGACTCAAGCTGCTGTTAAAGGCAGTGCGTGGAAACACTGGAAAGGAATGATGACCTGAGGAATGTGTTTGGTGTCTAATTGGCCCTCAGCCTTCGTTCTGAGTGAGCATTTTTTCACAACTGCGTTCCCGCTGTTTCAGAGGCAGCAAGTTATCGAACCGTCTGTTCACTGATTTTCAGAATCTTCTGTTGTTTTACTGATTCCAATTAATTAAAGTCATGGTTGAACACCAAGCTCATGATCTGCGTTAACCTCGAGATCTACAAATCTCAGCGTTGAACATGTCCAACCACAGCCCGCTGAGGCAGACAGTTGCAATGATTCACAATCTTGTGACTGAACAAGGACCTCTCCATCTCAGCCCGAAACGGTTGACCCCTTATCTTAAGATTATAACCTCCAGCTATCGACTCCCCCGCCGGGAGCTGTGCCTCCCGGTATCAACATTGCAAAGTGAAATGAAATGAAAATGAAAATCGCTTATTGTCACGAGTCGGCTTCAAATGAAGTTACTGTGAAAAGCCCCTAGTCGCCACATTCCGGCGCATGTTCGGGGAGGCTGGTACGGGAATCGAACCGTGCTGCTGGCCTGCCTTGGTCTGCTTTAAAAGCCAGCGATTTAGCCCAGTGTGCTAAACCACTCTAATTCTTCTAAACTCCAGGGAGTAAAGGCCCATTCATCTCAACCTCTCCTCATAGGACGACCTCTCATCTCGGTAACCGGTCCAATTAAACCTTTATCAGACTCTCTTTGAATCAAGTCTAACTTTCCATTTGCCTAGGAGTTAGGCCAAAGCGACACACGGCACTCCCAGTGCAGTCACAGTGCAATGCTGTATCATTTCAGTCAGATGCCCATGGTTCTGTACGCCAACACCATTTTCTCCCTAACTGCTTGCTGTACCTGCAGGCTAACCTGCTGTGAAATGCGTATGGAGAAACCAAAGTCCTTCTAGGTATCGACACTTCCACCATCCACAAAATCTACTGACTCGATGTCTGTGCCCACAGACCATGAGGTGTAGGAGCAGAAGCAGACCATTCGGCCCATCATAAGAACATAAGACCTAGGAGCAGGAGTAGGCCATCTGGCCCCTCGAGCCTGCTCCACCATTCAATGAGATCATGGCTGATCTTTTGTGGACTCAGCTCCACTTTCCGGCCCGAACACCATAACCCTTAATCCCTTTATTCTTCAAAAAACTATCTCTCTTTATCTTAAAAACATTTAACGAAGGAGCCTCTACTGCTTCACTGGGCAAGGAATTCCATAGATTCACAACCCTTTGGGTGAAGAAGTTCCTCCTAAACTCAGTCCTAAATCTACTTCCCCTTATTTTGAGGCTATGCCCCCTAGTTCTGCTTTCACCCGCCAGTGGAAACAACCTGCCCGCATCTATCCTATCTATTCCCTTCATAATCTTATATGTTTCTATAAGATCCCCCCTCATCCTTCTAAATTCCAATGAGTACAGTCCCAGTCTACTCAACCTCTCCTCGTAATCCAACCCCTTCAGCTCTGGGATTAACCTAGTGAATCTCCTCTGCACACCCTCCAGCGCCAGTACGTCCTTTCTCAGGTAAGGAAACCAATCGAGTCTGCTCCGCCATTCAATGAGGTCACGGCTGATCAGATATAATCCTCAACTCCACTTCCTCGCTTTAACCCCAAAACCCTCGATTCCTCCCTGATTAAAAACCCTGTCTCTCTCGCTCAGCCTTATCGACCTGGCCTCAACAGCTCTCTGCGGGAAGGAATTCCTCAGATTCACTCCCCTCTGAGAGAGGAAATTCCTCCTCATCTCTGTCTGAAATGGTGACCCCTCACTCTGAGATCCTGCCCTCTGCTCCCAGTCTCTCCCACAAGGGGAAACACCCTCTCAGCATCTACCCGATGCCTGTGCCTATGTATTTACATTGTGTATTTTATGTTTGCCCTATTATGTATTTTCTTTTCAAGTACGGAACGATCTGTCTGAGCTGCACACAGAACAATACTTTCCACTGCTCCTTTAGCAGTGGAAATGGAATTCTATTCCATTTCCCCTCCCAATTACCCGCTGACCTTGCGGGCTAGCTTTTTATGTTTTTTTGCATGTGGACCCCCAAATCCTCTTTGCTATCTGCAGTCTTTCGCCATTTAAATAAAAGCATAGAATTTACAGTGCAGAAGGAAGCCATTCAGCCCATCGAGTCTGCACCAGTCCTTGGAAAAAGCACCACACTTAATCCCTCGCCTCCACCCTATTCACGTAACCCCCACCTGCCTTTTGAATACTAAGGGCAATTTAGCGTGGCCAATCCACCTACCCTGCACATCTTTGGGTTATGGGGGTGAGACCCACGCAGACACGGGGAGAATGTGCAAACTCCACACAAACAGTGACCGGGGCTGGGATCGAACCCGAACCTCGGCGCGGTGAGGCAGCAGTGCTAACCACTGCACCACCGTGATGCCCGATCCCCTTATTAATCCGGAACCTATCTATCTCTGACTTAAAGACACTCAGTGACTTTGTCTCCACAGCCTTCTGCGGCAAAGAGTTCCACAGATTCCCCACCCTCTGGCTGAAGAAATTCCTCCTCATCTCTGTTTTAAAGGGGGCAGCACGTGGCACAGTGGTTAGCACTGCTGCCAACGGCACTGAGGACCCGGGTTCGAATCCCGGCCCTGGGTCACTGTCCGTGTGGAGTTTGCACATTCTCCCCGTGTCTGCGTGGGTCTCACCCCCATAACCCAAAGATGTGCAGGGTAGGAGGATTGGCCACGCTAAATTGCCCCTTAATTGGAAAAAAAATAATTGGGAACTCTGAATTTAAAAAAAAAAATCTGTGTTAAAGGATCGGCCCTTTAGTCTGAAATGGTGTCCGCTGCTTCTAGTTTTTCCTACAAGTGGAAACATCCTCTCCACGTCCCCTCTATCCAGGTCTCTCTCCACGTCCGCTCTATCCAGGTCTCTCTCCCTGTCCGCTCTATCCAGGTCTCTCTCCCTGTCCGCTCTATCCAGGCCTCTCTCCACGTCCGCTCTATCCAGGTCTCTCTCCCTGTCCGCTCTATCCAGGGCTCTCTCCACGTCCGCTCTATCCAGGTCTCTCTCCCTGTCCGCTCTATCCAGGTCTCTCTCCCTGTCCGCTCTATCCAGGTCTCTCTCCCTGTCCGCTCTATCCAGGTCTCTCTCCACGTCCGCTCTATCCAGGTCTCTCTCCACGTCCGCTCTATCCAGGTCTCTCTCCACGTCCGCTCTATCCAGGTCTCTCTCCACATCCGCTCTATCCAGGTCTCTCTCCCTGTCCGCTCTATCCAGGTCTCTCTCCCTGTCCGCTCTATCCAGGTCTCTCTCCCTGTCCGCTCTATCCAGGTCTCTCTCCACGTCCGCTCTATCTAGGTCTCTCTCCCTGTCCGCTCTATCCAGGTCTCTCTCCACGTCCGCTCTATCCAGGCCTCTCTACACGTCCGCTCTATCCAGGTCTCTCTCCACATCCACTCTATCCAGGTCTCTCTCCCTGTCCGCTCTATCCAGGTCTCTCTCCCTGTCCGCTCGATCCAGGTCTCTCTCCACGTCCGCTCTATCCAGGTCTCTCTCCCTGTCCGCTCTATCCAGGTCTCTCTCCACGTCCCCTCTATCCAGGTCTCTCTCCACGTCCCCTCTATCCAGGTCTCTCTCCACGTCCGCTCTATCCAGGTCTCTCTCCCTGTCCGCTCTATCCAGGTCTCTCTCCCTGTCCGCTCTATCCAGGTCTCTCTCCACGTCCGCTCTATCCAGGCCTCTCTCCCTGTCCGCTCTATCCAGGTCTCTCTCCACGTCCGCTCTATCAAGGCCTCTCTCCACGTCCGCTCTATCCAGGCCTCTCTCCACGTCCGCTCTATCCAGGTCTCTCTCCACGTCCGCTCTATCCAGGTCTCTCTCCACGTCCACTCTATCCAGGTCTCTCTCCCTGTCCGCTCTATCCAGGTCTCTCTCCCTGTCCACTCTATCCAGGTCTCTCTCCACGTCCACTCTATCCAGGTCTCTCTCCCTGTCCACTCTATCCAGGTCTCTCTCCACGTCCGCTCTATCCAGGTCTCTCTCCACGTCCACTCTATCCAGGTCTCTCTCCACGTCCGCTCTATCCAGGTCTCTCTCCCTGTCCGCTCTATCCAGGTCTCTCTCCACGTCCACTCTATCCAGGTCTCTCTCCCTGTCCGCTCTATCCAGGTCTCTCTCCCTGTCCGCTCTATCCAGGTCTCTCTCCCTGTCCGCTCTATCCAGGTCTCTCTCCCTGTCCGCTCTATCCAGGTCTCTCTCCCTGTCCGCTCTATCCAGGTCTCTCTCCCTGTCCGCTCTATCCAGGTCTCTCTCCACGTCCACTCTATCCAGGTCTCTCTCCCTGTCCGCTCTATCCAGGTCTCTCTCCACGTCCGCTCTATCCAGGTCTCTCTCCCTGTCCACTCTATCCAGGTCTCTCTCCACGTCCACTCTATCCAGGTCTCTCTCCCTGTCCACTCTATCCAGGTCTCTCTCCATGTCCGCTCTATCCAGGTCCCTCTCCATGTCCGCTCTATCCAGGTCTCTCTCCACGTCCACTCTATCCAGGTCTCTCTCCCTGTCCACTCTATCCAGGTCTCTCTCCATGTCCGCTCTATCCAGGTCTCTCTCCACGTCCTCTCTATCCAGGTCTCCACGTCCGCTCTATCCAGGTCTCTCTCCACGTCCGCTCTATCCAGGTCTCTCTCCCTGTCCGCTCTATCCAGGTCTCTCTCCATGTCCGCCCTATCCAGGTCTCTCTCCCACGTCCGCTCTATCCAGGTCTCTCTCCCTGTCCGCTCTATCCAGGTCTCTCTCCACGTCCGCTCTATCCAGGTCTCTCTCCCTGTCCGCTCTATCCAGGCCTCTCTCCCTGTCCGCTCTATCCAGGTCGCTCTCCCTGTCCGCTCTATCCAGGTCTCTCGCCCTGTCCGCTCTATCCAGGTCTCTCTCCCTGTCCACTCTATCCAGGCCTCTCTCCACGTCCCCTCTATCCAGGTCTCTCTCCACGTCCGCTCTATCCAGGTCTCTCGCCCTGTCCGCTCTATCCAGGTCTCTCTCCACCACGTCTGCTCTATCCAGGTCTCTCTCCCTGTCCGCTCTATCCAGGTCTCTCTCCACGTCCGCTCTATCCAGGTCTCGCTCCCTGTCCGCTCTATCCAGTTCTCCACGTCCGCTCTATCCAGGTCTATCCAGGTCTCTCTCCACGTCCGCTCTATCCAGGTCTCTCTCCACGTCCGCTCTATCCAGGTCTATCCAGGTCTCTCTCCACGTCCGCTCTATCCAGGTCTCTCTCCACGTCCGCTCTATCCAGGTCTCTCTCCACCTCCGCTCTATCCAGGTCTCTCTCCCTGTCCGCTCTATCCAGGTCTCTCTCCACGTCCGCTCTATCCAGGTCTCTCTCCACGTCCGCTCTATCCAGGTCTCTCTTCACGTCCCCTCTATCCAGGTCTCTCTCAACGTCCCCTCTATCCAGGTCTCTCTCCACGTCCGCTCTATCCAGGTCTCTCTCCATGTCCGCTCTATCCAGGTCTCTCTCCACGTCTGCTCTATCCAGGTCTCTCTCCATGTCCGCTCTATCCAGGTCTCTCTCCACGTCCACTCTATCCAGGCCTCGCAGTATCCTGTAAGTTTCAATAAGATCCCCCCTCATCCTTCTAAACTCCGAGTACATAGAACATAGAAAATACAGCACAGAGCAGGCCCTTCAGCCCACGATGTTGTGCCGAACCTTTGTCCTAGATTAATCATAGATTATCATTGAATTTACAGTGCAGAAGGAGGCCATTCGGCCCCCTGTGTCTGCACCGGCTCTTGGAAAGAGCACCCCACCCAAACTCAACACCTCCACCCAACACCAAGGGCAATTTTGGACACTAAGGGCAATTTATCATGGCCAATCCACCTACCCTGCACATCTTTGGACTGTGGGAGGAAATCGGAGCACCCGGAGGAAACCCACGCAGACACGGGGAGGACGTGCAGACTCCGCACAGACAGTGACCCAAGCCGGAATCGAACCTGGGACCCTGGAGCTGTGAAGCAATTGTGCTATCCACAATGCTACCGTGCTGCCCTTAAGAACAAATAAATCTACACTATATCATTTTACCGTAATCCATGTACCTATCCAATAGCTGCTTGAAGGTCCCTAATGTTTCTGACTAAACTACTTCCACAGGCAGTGCATTCCATGCCCCCACTACTCTCTGGGTAAAGAACCTACCTCTGATATCCCTCCTATATCTTCCACCTTTTACCTTAAATTTATGTCCCCTTGTAATGGTTTGTTCCTCCCGGGGAAAAAGTCTCTGACTGTCTACTCTATCTATTCCCCTGATCATCTTATAAACCTCTATCAAGTCGCCCCTCATCCTTCTCCGTTCTAATGAGAAAAGGCCTAGCACCCTCAACCTTTCCTCGTAAGACCTACTCTCCATTCCAGGTAACATCCTGGTAAATCTTCTTTGCACCTTTTCCAAAGCTTCCACATCCTTCCTAAAATGAGGTGACCAGAACTGTACACAGTACTCCAAATGTGGCCTTACCAAAGTTTTGTACAGCTGCATCATCACCTCACGGCTCTTAAATTCAATCCCTCTGTTAATGAACGCGAGCACACCATAGGCCTTCTTCACAGCTCTATCCACTTGAGTGGCAACTTTCAAAGATGTATGAATGTAGACCCCAAGATCTCTCTGCTCCTCCACATTGCCAAGAACTCTACCGTTAACCCTGTATTCCGCATTCATATTTGTCCTTCCAAAATGAACAACCTCACACTTTTCAGGGTTAAACTCCATCTGCCACTTCTCAGCCCAGCTCTGCATCCTATCTATGTCTCTTTGCAGCCGACAACAGCCCTCCTTACTATCCACAACTCCACCAATCTTCGTATCGTCTGCAAATTTACTGACCCACCCTTCAACTCCCTCATCCAAGTCATTAATGAAAATCACAAACAGCAGAGGACCCAGAACTGATCCCTGCAGTACGCCACTGGTAACTGGGATTCAGGCTGAATATTTGCCATCCACCACCACTCTCTGACTTCTATCGGTTAGCCAGTTCGTTATCCAACTGGCCAAATTTCCCACTATCCCATGCCTCCTTACTTTCTGCAGAAGCCTACCATGGGGAACCTTATCAAATGCCTTACTAAAATCCATGTACACTACATCCACTGCTTTACCTTCATCCACATGCTTGGTCACCTCCTCAAAGAATTCAATAAGATTTGTAAGGCAAGACCTACCCCTCACAAATCCGTGCTGACTATCCCTAATCAAGCAGTGTCTTTCCAGATGCTCAGAAATCCTATCCTTCAGTACCCTTTCCATTACTTTGCCTACCACCGAAGTAAGACTAACTGGCCTGTAATTCCCAGGGTTATCCCTAGTCCCTTTTTTGAACAGGGGCACGACATTCGCCACTCTCCAATCCCCTGGTACCACCCCTGTTGACAGTGAGGACGAAAAGATCATTGCCAACGGCTCTGCAATTTCATCTCTTGCCTCCCATAGAATCCTTGGATATATCCCATCAGGCCCGGGGACTTGTCTATCCTCAAGTTTTTCAAAATGCCCAACACATCTTCCTTCCTAACAAGTATTTCCTCGAGCTTACCAGTCTGTTTCACACTGTCCTCTCCAACAATATCGCCCCTCTCATTTGTAAATACAGAAGAAAAGTACTCGTTCAAGACCTCTCCTATCTCTTCAGACTCAATACACAATCTCCCGCTACTGTCCTTGATCGGACCTACCCTCGCTCTAGTCATTCTCATATTTCTCACATATGTGTAAAAGGCCTTGGGGTTTTCCTTGATCCTACCCGCCAAAGATTGTTCATGCCCTCTCTTAGCTCTCCTAATCCCTTTCTTCAGTTCCCTCCTGGCTATCTTGTAACCCTCCAATGCCCTGTCTGAACCTTGTTTCCTCAGCCTTACATAAGTCACCTTTTTCCTCTTAACAAGACATTCAACCTCTCTTGTCAACCATGGTTCCCTCACTCGACCATCTCTTCCCTGCCTGACAGGGACATACATATCAAGGACACGTAGCACCTGTTCCTTGAACAAGTTCCACATTTCACTTGTGTCCTTCCCTGACAGTCTATGTTCCCAACTTATGCACTTCAATTCTTGTCTGACAACATTGTATTTACCCTTCCCCCAATTGTAAACCTTGCCCTGTTGCACGCACCTATCCCTCTCCATTACTAAAGTGAAAGTCACAGAATTGTGGTCACTATCTCCAAAATGCTCCCCCACTAACAAATCTATCACTTGCCCTGGTTCATTACCCAGTACTAAATCCAATATTGCCCCTCCTCTGGTCGGACAATCTACATACTGTGTTAGAAAAGCTTCCTGGACACACTGCACAAACACCACCCCATCCAAACTATTTGATCTAAAGAGTTTCCACTCAATATTTGGGAAGTTAAAGTCGCCCATGACTACTACCCTGTGACTTCTGCACCTTTCCAAAATCTGTTTCCCAATCTGTTCCTCCACATCTCTGCTACTATTGGGGGGCCTATAGAAAACTCCCAACAAGGTGACTGCTCCTTTCCTATTTCTGACTTCAACCCATACTACCTCATTGGGGTGATACTCCTCGAACTGCCTTCCTGCAGCTGTTATACTATCTCTAATTAACAATGCCACCCCCCCACCTCTTTTACCCTCCTCCCTAATCTTATTGAAACATCTATAACCAGGGACCTCCAACAACCATTTCTGCCCCTCTTCTATCCAAGTTTCCGTGATGGCCACCACATCGTAGTCCCAAGTACCGATCCATGCCTTAAGTTCACCCACCTTATTCCTGCTGCTTCTTGCGTTGAAGTATACACACTTCAACCCATCTCCGTGCCTGCAAGTACTCTCCTTTGTCAGTGTTCCCTTCCCCACTCCCTCATTACACGCTTTGGCGTCCTGAATATTGGCTACCTTAGTTGCTGGACTACAAATCCAGTTCCCATTCCCCTGCCAAATTAGTTTAAACCCTCCCGAAGAGTACTAGAAAACCTCCCTCCCAGGATATTGGTGCCCCTCTGGTTCAGATGCAACCCGTCCTGCTTGTACAGGTCCCACCTTCCCCAGAATGCGCTCCAATTATCCAAATACCTGAAGCCCTCCCTCCTACACCATTCCTGCAGCCACGTGTTCAACTGCACTCTCTCCCTATTCCTAACCTCACTATCACGTGGCACCGGCAACAAACCAGAGATGACAACTCTGTCTGTCCTGGCTTTTAACTTCCAGCCTAACTCCCTAAACTGGTTTATTACCTCCACACCCCTTTTCCTACCTATGTCGTTGGTACCAATGTGCACCACGACTTCTGGCTGCTCGCCCTCCCCCTTAAGGACCCTGAAGACACGATCCGAGACATCCCTGACCCTGGCACCCGGGAGGCAACATACCTTCCGGGAGTCTCGCTCGCGACCACAGAATCTCCTATCTATTCCCCTAACCATTGAATATCCTACAACTATTGCTTTTCTATTCTCCCCCCTTCCCTTCTGAGCCCCAGAGCCAGACTCAGTGCCAGAGACCTGGCCGCTAGGGCCTTCCCCCGGTAGGTCACACCCCCCAACAGCATCCAAAACGGTATACTTGTTTTGAAGGGGAATGGCCACGAGGGATCCCTGCACTGTCTGCCTGTTTGTTTTTTTCCCCCTGACGGTAACCCAGCTATTCTTGTCCTGTACCTTGGGTGTGGTTACCTCCCTGTAACTCTTCTCAATCACCCCCTCTGCCTCCCGGATGATCCGAAGTTCATCCATCTTCAGCTCCAGTTCCCTAACACGGTCTACAGACCCAGAGTCCTCAACCGTTCCTCATACGACAAGTTCTTCATTCCAGGGATCATTCTTGTGAACCTCCTCTGGACCCTTTCCAAGGCCAGCACATCCTTCCTGAGATATGGGCCCAAAACTGCTCACAATAATAATAATCTTTATTATTCTCACAAGTAGGCTTACATTAACACTGCAATGAAGTTACCGTGAAAAGCCCCTAGTCGCCACACTCCGGCGCCTGTTCGGGTACACAGAGGGAGAATTCAGAATGTCCAATTCACCCAACAAGCATGTCTTCCGGGACTTGTGGGAGGAAACCGGAGCACCCGGAGGAAACCCACGCAGACACGGGGAGAAGGTGCAGACTCCGCACAGACAGTGACCCAAGCCGGGACAGAGGGAAGATGAGAGACAGCTGGACCAGGGCTGTATCCAGGAGGGGCTCGGACTGGAATGTTCTGGGATGGTGATAATTGGCTTCCAACCATGTGTTCAACATGAGCCCAAAGGTTGGGGCGTTTATCATCGATTTGCCTTCTACCATCATCAGTTTTTTAGGCGAAAGGTGAGTTTTGAATCTCCCTTGTGGATTCAGTATTGAACCAAAATGTAGAAATGAACCTATTCCATTTCTACCAGGCTTTGCAAGAAAACTTTAAATTTGGAAAATCTCAGCTCCATCTTAAAGTGCAGCAGCACTTAAAAAAACAGCTTTGTTCCTTGTCTCCTCTTGGTTGTTTTTTGTTTAATTTTAATAATTTGCTCCCCAAAATCCTCCAAACTTTTATTTGAGGAATGAGCCGCGGGGAGGGTTTTTCCTGCCGAGACTTCTGTTGCCTTTTAAGGTAAAGAAGGAACTTTATTGGGGGTTTGGGGGGAGGAAGTCGCACCAAAACTTTGCCCCAGCAGAGGTTATGGCTCCGCTGCGGGAAGATAGTGCCAGGGTTGGGGAGGGGGATTAACAGGGGCCAGTGGCTGGGAGAGGGGCTGTGACCCGGCCAAGTTCAGGGAGCCGATCGTAAGCTGTTTGCTGGGGGGTGGGAGACTGGGGGTTGTTCTCGGGGGGAGGCTCGGGGGGGGGGGGGGGTGGATTGATACCAGGCTGAGTGCTGAAGACCCGCCCAGATTCCCAGCCTCTTCCTTGTTGAAATTGAGTTGAAATCGCTCAGCATCCTGACCCAGCAGTCACTCTGCGTGCCGGCTCTGCCTAGTGTGTCTCTGCGCTGCACAGAACTCTCGCTCTTACTCAGGATGTCTGGCTGGGATGGGTACATCGACAATATCATGGCCAGTTCCTGTGTGGCAGACGTCGCGATTTACGGGAAGGAGGGGAGCCTGTGGGTCGCTTTCAACGAAGGGGAGCTGAAAAACATTCCAGTAAGTGGCAGTCTCCAGCTACTCCGTCTAAACTCCAGCCTCACTCTCTGGGCACAGTAAGCAGTCTTACAGTCTTACAAGCAGGTTAAAGTGCAGCAGGTTTGTTTGGGATCTCTCTCTCTGTGTGGGGGAGCCCCACTCCCTGGGTTTAAACTTCCTGTGTCCACTCCCTCTTGAGGGAAAGGCAATTCCTTGATTCCTGGAGTTTCCGCCCTATCCAGAGGGTCTGACCCTCCTTTGGGGCAAATTCACCCCCCCCCCCCTCCTAGAAATTCCGTGTTAAGGGATTTTTAAAAATCTGCCTTCCAAATTTAGTGTAAAGTATTGAGAATCGCCCCTCCCCCTTCCCTCCTAATCGACATGTTGCTTTAGGGAGTGGCCCTGATGACTGAATCCACATTTCCATTCTGGCAACCTCCCTCCAACCTCCCAACAAATTAAAACTGCGCTGACCTGGGGGCAGCTTTGTTTAACCTTGTTCAGTCCCCCTCCCAGCCACTCTTCTGTTTTAAAAAAAAAACCCTTCCAGATGTGAGCCCAGTTTTAACTCCAGCTGTTTGAGCTGCTCTCTCTCTCTCTGAGGGGGGGGGGGGGGAGGGGAGAGGCAGCGAGTGTGGAGGAGGAGTGAGGGTTAAGGTTCAGTCAGGGCTTTCCAAGAGGAAATTGGATTAATATGTGTGTGAAGAATGTGCAGGATTACCTGGATAAGGCCAGGGAGTGGCATTCAGTGAATCTCTCTGAGGGAGAACTTGCCCAGACAGGAATTTGACGGGTGACTCTCCTCCTGACACCCCCCAAAATCCTGTCCGCCATCGACAAGGCACAAGTCAGGAGTGTGATGGAATACTCTCCACTTGCCTGGATGAGTGCAGCTCCAACAACACTCAAGAAGCTCGACACCATCCAGGACAAAGCAGCCCCGCTTGATTGCTCCCCCCCCCCTTCCACAAACATTCACTTCCCCCCACCACCGACGCACAGTGGCAGCCATGTGTACCATCTACAAGATGCACTGCACAAACTCTCCCAAGAATCCTTCAACAACACTTTTCGAACCCACTACCTTACCAGAACAGCAGACACCGGAACCATCATCACCCTAACTGGGAAATATATCTGCCGTTCCTTCACTGTCTCTGGGTCAAAAATTTTGAACGCCCTCCCTAACCGCATGGTGGGTGTACCTACACCACGTGGCTTGCAGCGGCTCAAGAAGGCAGCTCACCGCCACCTTAAGGGGCAGTTGGGGATGGATAATAGATTCAATTTAAAAAATGGACTGACTATCTTCTACTGTAATTGTTACTGTGTAGTTATCTATCAGTCTAATATCCACAAATGGGTGGCATGTGGCACAGTGGTTAGCACTGGGACTACGGCGCTGAGGACCCGAGTTCGATCCCGGCCCTGGGTCACCGTCCGTGTGGAGTTTGCACATTCTCCCCGTGTCTGCGTGGGTTTTGCCCCCACAACCCAATAGATGTGCTGGTTAGGTGGATTGGCCACGCTAAATTGCCCCTTAATTGGAAAAAGAAAAATAATTGGCTACTCTGAATTTTAAAAAAAATAATATCCCCAAGAGTTTTTGTGGGTTCAAAGAGAGAGGGAGTGGGATAGAAGCTTTGGGATGATGTGTTTTTGTGGGTGCAAAGAGAGGGAGTGGGATAGAAGCTTTGGGATGATGTGTTTTTGTGGGTGCAAAGAGAGGGAGTGGGATAGAAGCTTTGGGATGATGTGTTTTTGTGGGTGCAAAGAGAGGGAGTGGGATAGAAGCTTTGGGATGATGTGTTTTTGTGGGTGCAAAGAGAGGGAGTGGGATAGAAGCTTTGGGATGATGTGTTTTTGTGGGTGCAAAGAGAGGGAGTGGGATAGAAGCTTTGGGATGATGTGTTTTTGTGGGTGCAAAGAGAGGGAGTGGGATAGAAGCATTGGGATGATGTGTTTTCTTGATCATCAGAAACCCACTCGGGACTGAATCTATTGCTTGTCAGTTTGAGCTGGGATAGGAAGGCATTGGAATCTGTCTGGGTGGGGTGGGGAGGACTATGATGCAATCACTCGCCTGTCTCCCCGTCAGTATGATTTTCAAAGGCAGCTCCAGACTCGTGTGTTGAAATGATTGCAATGTGTAATTTAAAAAAAAAAAAAGTTTGCTCGAAGCTTTTCTCAAATTGTAGCTTTTTGCAATGTTTGACTGCAACCGAGCAATCCTCACATGGGGAACTCTGGCTCAATGCAGAGCTACATTCAGACTGAAATATATCGAACGTTGCGTTCTGCACCCTTAAATGTTGGATACAGGGCCAGCACGGGGGCGCAGTGGTTAGCACTGCGGTCTCACGACACTGAGGACCCGGGTTCGATCCCGGCTCCGGGTCACTGTCCGTGTGGAGTTTGCACATTCTCCCCGTGTCTGCGTGGGTTTCGCTCCCACAACCCAAAGATGTGCAGGGTGGGTAGGTTGGCCACACTAAATTGCCCCTTAATTGGAAAAAATGAATTGGGTACTCTAAATTTGAAAACAAAAAATATTGGATACAATTGGAATAAGAGAGACAGGAACATAGATACAATATTGCGTCAATAATGGGAAGGGGAGAGTAACGGTCGGTGGGTATGTTTCAGGCTGGAGGAAGGTTTGGAATGGTTGCCCCGGGGGGGGGGGGGGGGGGGGGTAATGCCACCCTTGCGTTATCTGATGATATATTAATGATCTAGATCTCGGTGTGCAGGGGACCATTTCCAAACTGGCAGGTGATACAAAACTTGGGACGTTTAGGAAAAAGCAGTTCCTGCTGATAAAAGGGATCTCAAACGAGACTTAGTGATTTACAAAAGAAGCAAATGTTATGTGAGGAAGAACGTTTTCGCAAGGAATGGTTGGGATCTGGAATGCACTTGCGGGAAGTGAGGTGGGGCAGGTTCAATCGAGGCATTCAAGGGGGTACTTGCTGATGTGACTGTTCATTCAATATGCAGCTGGCAAGGGAATAGCATTAAGTCTCAATGCTCATTTGGAGAGCTGCTGGGTGCCAATCCGATGGACTGAATGGCTTCCTCCTGTACCATAACAATTCTCCAGTGTGAAAGTAATAAAAACAGAAAATGTTGCAAATATTCCTCGGGTGTGGCAGACCTATGGTGGGAGACAGTCTTGAAAGGTGTGAGACCATAAGTTGGGCAACATGTGGTCTACTGGTTCGCACTGCGGCCTCACGGCGCTGAGGACCCGGGTTCGAATCCCGGCTCTGGGTCACTGTCTGTGTGGAGTTTGCACATTCTCCCCGTGTCTGCGTGGGTTTCACCCCCAAAACCCAAAGCTGAGCCGTGTAAGTGGATGGGCCATGCTAAATTGCCCCTTAATTGGAAAAAAAATAATTGGGTACTCTAAATTAAGAAAAATAAAATAAATAAGTTCAGAAGTTATGGGAGCAGAATTAGGCCACTCGGCCGATCGAGTCTGCTCCGTCATTCGATCATGGCTGATCTCATCCTGGACTTAACTCCACCGTCCTCCATGACCCTTCAACCCATTACCAATTAAAAATTTGTCTAACTTCTCCTTAAATTGACTCGCTGTCCCAGCATGCACCGCACTCTGGGGCAGCGAATTCCACAGATTCACAACCCTTTGGGAGAAGTAGTTTCTCCTCAAATCTATTTTAAATTTGCTACTCCGTATCCTGAGACTGTGACCTCTCGTTTTAGACCGCCCCACAAGAGGCAGCATCAGCTCCACGTCTACTTTTTCCGTACCTATTACCATCTTGTTTACCTCAATTTGATCTCCCCTCATTCTTCTAAACTCGAGAGAGTATCGGCCTAAACTGTTCAATCGCTCCTCGTACGACAAACCCCCTCATCTCGGGAATCAATCTAGTGAACCTCCTCTGAACTGCCTCCAATGCCACTCCATCTTTCCTCAAATAAGGGGACCAAAACTGTGCACCGTACTCTCGGTGTGGTCTCAGCAATGCCTTGTACAGTTGCAACAACACTTCCCTACCTTTACACTCTATTTCTTTAGCTATAAATGCCAACATTTCATTCACGTTTGGTATTATCTGCTGTACCTGCATGCTTGTTTTCTGTGGCTCATGCACACTTGCCCACATTAAACTCCATCTGTCACATTCATCCCATTTGACATTTTTGGGGTCCGTGGACCGAACCCTGGTGCACCCCACTAGTTACATCTTGCCATCCAGGAAAAGACCCATTTATTCCGACTCTGTCTCTTGTCCGTCAGCCAGTCTTCTGTCCAAGCTAATAAATTACCCCTAATCCCATGTGATCTAACCTTGTGTATTGTACAGGGCGTTGGTGAGGCCACACCTGGAGTATTGTGGGCCGTTTTGGGTCCTTATCTGAGGAAGGATGTTCTTGCTGTGGAGGGAGGACAGCGAAGGTTTACCCGGCTGATTCCTGGGATGGCGGGACTGTCAGACGAGGAGAGACTAAGTCGGTTAGGATTGTATTGATTGGAGTTTAGAAGAGTGAGAGGGGATCTCATAGAAACTTATCAAATTCTAACAGGATTAGACAGGGTGGATTCAGAAAGAATGTCCCCGATGGTCGGGGAGTCCAGAACTAGGGGTCATAGTTTGAGGATAAGGGGTAAACCTTTTAGGACCGAGGTGAGGAGAGATTTCTTCACCCAGAGAGCGGGGAATCTGTGGAATTCACTCCCACAGAAAGTAGTTGAGGCCAAAGCACTGTGTAATTTCAGGCAGGAATTAGATACAGCTCTTGGGGCTACAGGGATCGAGGGATATGGGGGGAGGGGGATCGGGGTATTGAACTGGATGATCAGCCATGATCATAATGAATGGGGGAGCAGGCTCGAAGGGCCGAATGGCCTCCTCTTATTTTCTATGTCTCTGTTAATCTTCTGTGCGGCCCCTTGTCAAATGCCTTCCGGAAGTCCAGATATACGACATCTACAGGATCCCCATGATCTACTTTGCTGGTTACATCTTCGAAGAAATGCATCAACATGATTTGCCTTCACAAATGCTGCCTCTCGTGGATAGAATTTATTTCCTTGAGAATTGATTTGAAGACTTCCGGTTGCGGCTACGCGGAGCTAAGCCGCACGAATCGGCAGCTCCCGCGAAGATGGTCTTTTGGGCTCGATAGAAGAGCCCCAACGGGACTTTTCACACAGCCAACCCGTGGGGAAGAGAGGAGAGAGGTTCCCCACTAACCTGTATGGACCGGACCCGCAGCGAAACGGCCAAAAAAACGGCACTGGGGCAGCGGGAGAAGAGGGGTAAAATAAACAAAATAGCGGCGGCCGGGGACAAAGAAGAGATGCAAGAATTCATCAAGCGCTGCTTCGAGGAGCTGCGCAAAGAAATGGTGGCGCCTATGCTGGCAATAATTGAATGACTTGGGGCAACCCAGAAAGCCCACGAGGTGAAGATCCAGGAGATCCAGGACAAAGTGAGTGAGAATGAGGACGAGCTCTTGGGCCTGGCGGTGACAGTGGAGCGGCACGAGGTGCTACACAAGACGTGGGCGGGAAGATTCGAAGACCTGGAGAACAGGTCGAGGAGAAACAATCTGAGGATCCTGGATCTCCCAGAAGGAGTGGAGGGGGCCGACGCCGCGGCATATGCGGGCACAATGATCGGGGCGCTGATGGGCGCAGAGGCCCCCCCGGGGTTGCTGGAAGGGGCGCAGCGGGTGCTGGCGAGGAAGCCCAAAGTAAACGAGCCGCCAAGGGAGATGGTGGTGAGATTTCACCGGTTCACGGACAGAGAGAGGGTCCTGAAATGGGCCAAGAAGGAACGGAGCAGCAAGTGGGACAATGCTGAGATTAGAATATACCCGGACTGGAGCACGGAGGTCGCTAAGCGGAGAGCGGGTTTCAACCGGGCCAAAGCGGTGCTGCATTGGAAAGGAGTGAAATTTGGAATGTTGCAGCCAGCGCGACTGTGGGTCACATATAACGGCCAACACCACTACTTCGAAACGCCCGAAGAGGCGTGAACCTTTATATTAACTGAAAAGTTGGACTCCAATTGAGGGTTTGTGAGGGTGGGGGGTATTTGAGGGTTGAAGTATGATGGTGGTTGTATATAGGGGGGCAAGCACGCACAGGGAATGTTATATGGGCTGGGGATGAGAGACAAGGCCGCAACTCTGGGGCAGCGAATTCCACAGATTCAGAACCCTTTGGGAGAAGTAGTTTCTCCTCAAATCTATTTTAGTCGGGGGGCGGGGCAGGCTCTGGAAAGCGCGGGGTTTTTCTCCCGCGCGCGGGAAGAAAGGTGGGAGGGGAAGCGTAGGAACGTCTACAGATGGGGAGATTCCCACACGAGGGGGGGGGGGGGGTCGTCAAAGGATGGCGGGGGAAGCCGGGGTCAGCTGACTTATGGGGGAGCAAAAAAGCTAGACCGGGATCTAGCGGGGGGAGGAGGGGAGAAACAGGGTTGCTGCTGCTGCACTGGCCGAAAGGGAATGGGACACAGAAGAGGTGGCCGGGACGGAGGTGAGGGGGAGATGGCTAGTCGGCGAGGGGGTGGGTGGGTGGGGGGGGTGGTGGTGTGTGAGGTGAGAGCCCCTCCAATCCGGCTGATAACTTGGAACGTGAGAGGCCTGAATGGGCCGGTGAAGCTGGCTCGAGTGTTCGCGCACATGAAGGGACTGAAGGCAGACGTGGTCATGCTCCAAGAGACACACCTGAAGGTGGCGGACCAGGTTAGGCTAAGAAAGGGATGGGTAGGACAGGTATTTCACTCGGGACTGGACGCGAAGAACGGGGGCGGCAATTCTGGTGGGAAAACATGTGTCATTTGAGGCCAAGACTATCGTAGCGGACAATGGAGGGAGATATGTGATGGTGAGTGGTAGGCTGCAAGGGACGTGGGTGGTGTTGTTAAATGTGTACGCCCCGAACTGGGATGATGCTGGATTTAGGAAGCGCATGTTGGGGCGCATCCCGGACCTGGAGGTAGGAGGACTGATAATGGGAGGGGACTTTAACACCGTGCTGGACCCAGCACTGGACCGTTCCAGATCAAGGACGGGAAAGAGGCCGGCGGCAGCCAGGGTGCTCGGGGTTTATGGATCAGATGGGGGGAGTGGACCCATGGAGGTTTGCAAGACCGCAGGCCAGGGAATTTTCTTTCTTCTCCCACGTGCACAAGGCTTACTCCCGGATAGATTTCTTTGTTCTGGGCAGGGCGCTCATCCCGAGGGTGGAGGGGACGGAGTATTCGGTCATAGGCGTTTCGGACCATGCCCCGCACTGGGTGGAAGTGGGGCTGGGAGAGGAGAGGGACCAACGCCCGCTGTGGCGGCTGGATGTGGGACTGTTGGCAGATGAGGTGGTGTGTGGTAAGGTAAGGGGGTGTGTTGAAAGGTACTTGGAGGCCAACGACAACGGGGAGGTGCGAGTGGGGGTGGTATGGGAGGCGGTGATCAGGGGCGAGCTAATCTCCATCTGGGCTCATAGGGAGAAGACAGAGGGCATGGAAAGGGAGAGGTTAGTGGGGGAGATTTTGAGAGTGGACAGGAGATACACGGAGGCCCCGGAGGAAAGATTACTTTGGGAGAAGCGACGGCTCCAGATGGAGTTTGACCTGTTGACCACGGGGAAGGCGGAGGCACAGTGGAGGAAGGCGCAGGGGGCGACCTAAGAGTATGGGGAAAAGGCCAGTTGGATGCTGGCACACCAGCTCCGTAAGAGGGCGGCAGCGAGGGAAATAGGGGGAGTCAAAGGTGGTGGGGGAGCCATGGCCCAGAGTGCAACGGAAATAAACAAGGTATTCAAGGCCTTCTATGAAGAGCTGTACAGATCCCAGCCCCCAGGAGGGGGGGGTGGGGGGGAGAGGAAGAAGAGGGGATGGGAAGATTCCTGGACCAACTGTGGTTCCCGAGGGTGGAGGAGCAAGAGGTGGCTGGTTTGGGGGCACCAATCGGGTTGGAGGAGCTGAGTAAGGGTTTGGGGAGCATGCAGGCGGGGAAGGCCCCGGGGCCGGACGGGTTCCCGGTGGAGTTCTACAGAAAGTACGTAGACCTGTTGGCCCCGCTACTAGTGAGGACCTTTAACGAGGCAAGAGAGGAGGGAACCCTGCCCCAGACTGTCGGAGGCAACAATTTCCTTGATCCTGAAGCGAGCCAAGGACCCACTGCAATGTGGATCGTCCAGGCCGATTTCGCTCCTTAATGTGGACGATAAGCTATTGGCAAAAGTGCTGGCCACGAGGATTGAGGATTGTGTCCCGGGGGTGATACATGAGGACAAGACGGGATTTGTAAAGGGCAGGCAATTAAACACTAATGTACGGCGGCTCTTAAACGTGATAATGATGCCATCGGAGGAGGGAGAGGCGGAGATAGTGGCAGCTATGGACGCGGAGAAGGCCTTTGACCGAGTAGAGTGGGAGTACCTCTGGGAAGTGTTGCGTAGGTTTGGGTTCGGGGGAGGGTTTATTAGCTGGGTTAAGCTCCTTTACAGAGCCCCGGTGGCGAGTGTAGTGACGAACCGGCGGAGGTCGGAGTACTTACGACTGTACCGAGGGACGAGGCAGGGGTGCCCTCTGTCCCCCCTGTTGTTTGCATTGGCGATCGAACCCTTGGCCGTATCACTGAGGGAGTCTAATAAATGGAGGGGGGTGGTCCGCGGGGGAGAAGAGCATCGGGTGTCGCTATACGCGGACGACCTGCTGCTGTACGTGGAGGACCCAATGGAGGGGATGGTGGAGGTCATGCAGACTTTGAGGGAGTTTGGGGAGTTTTCGGGCTATAAGCTCAATGCAGCGAAGAGCGAGCTTTTTATACTACAGGCAGGGGACCAAGAAAGAGGGATAGGGGACCTACCGCTGAGGAGGACGGAGGGGAGCTTTCGGTATCTAGGGATCCAGATAGCCAGGAGCTGGGGGGCCCTACACAAACTGAATCTGACGAGGTTGGTGGACCGAATGGAGGTGGACTTCAAAAGATGGGACATGTTGCCGCTCTCGTTGGCGGGTAGAGTGCAGTCGGTAAAAATGGTGGTCCTTCCGAGGTTTCTGTTTGTGTTTCAGAGCCTCCCCATCGTGATCACCAAGGGCTTTTTCAAGAGAGTAGGTAGGAGTATTATGGGGTTTGTGTGGGCGAACAAAACCCCGAGGGTAAGGAGAGGGTTCCCTGAGCGCAGTAGGGACCGAGGAGGGCTGGCGCTGCCAAACCTAGGGAGCTACTACTGGGCAGCAAACGTGGCGATGATCCGTAAGTGGGTTATGGAGGGAGAGGGGGCGGCATGGAAGAGGATGGAGATGGCGTCCTGCAAAGGAACGAGCCTGGGGGCGCTGGTGACGGCACCGTTGCCGCTCTCGCCATCAAAGTACACCACGAGCCCGGTGGTGGCGGCAACGTTAAGGATCTGGGGCCAGTGGAGACTGCATAGGGGTGCAGTGGGAGCCTCGGTGTGGTCCCCGATCAGGGGTAACCACCGGTTTGTTCCGGGGAAGATGGACGGGGGGTTCCAGGGCTGGCACCGGGCGGAGATTAGAACAATGGGGGACCTGTTCATCGACGGGACATTTGCGAGCCTAGGGGCACCGGAGGAGAAGTTTGAGCTACCCCCGGGAAATGCATTCAGATATATGCAGGTGAGGGCTTTTGTGAGGCGACGGGTCAGGGAATTCCCGCTGCTCC
The DNA here is from genome assembly GCF_047496885.1 of Scyliorhinus torazame. Lineage (NCBI taxonomy): Eukaryota > Metazoa > Chordata > Chondrichthyes > Carcharhiniformes > Scyliorhinidae > Scyliorhinus > Scyliorhinus torazame. The sequence goes on along the minus strand of NC_092737.1, from coordinate 3,494,165 downwards.
CGACACAGGAAATTCAAGACAGGGTGATCTCGGGTGTATGGGTCGGGGAGGGCAAGGTGTCGGAAATACACCAAGAGATGAAAGAAGAGGGGGAAGCGCTAGCAGAAGAGTTGAAGGGTAAATGGGAGGAGGAGTTGGGGGAGGAGATCGAGGAAGGTTTGTGGGCTGATGCCCTGGGTAGGGTCAATTCCTCCTCCTCATGTGCCAGGCTCAGCCTGATACAATTTAAGGTGGTCCACAGAGCGCACTTGATGGGGGCGAGGTTGAGTAGGTTCTTTGGGGTAGAGGACAGATGTGGAAGGTGTTCAGGGAGTCCGGCGAACCATGTCCATATGTTTTGGTCATGCCCGGCACTGGAGGGGTTCTGGAGAGGAGTGGCGGGAGCAATATCTCAGGTGGTGAAAGTCCGGGTCAAGCCAAGCTGGGGGCTAGCAATATTTGGAGTAGTGGACGAACCGGGAGTGCAGGAGGCGAAAGAGGCCGGCATTCTGGCCTTTGTGTCCCTGGTAGCCCGGCGAAGGATCTTGCTAATGTGGAAGGAGGCGAAGCCCCCCAGCCTGGAGGCCTGGATAAACGACATGGCTGGGTTCATAAAGTTGGATTAAGTTTGCCTTGAGAGGGTCTGCGCAGGGGTTCTACAGGCGGTGGCAACCGTTCCTAGACTATCTCGCGGAGCGTTAGAGGAAGGTCGGTCAGCAGCAGCAGCAACCCTGGGGGGGGGGGGAGGGGAGGGTGGGGGGGGGGGAAGGAACGAGAGATTGCTTGAGGGGACGGCCGAGCGGGGACAACATGGAGGGTGGGGGAAACTGGCATGAACGGGCGAGAGCCAGTGTATAAAGCTCTGTAAATATATCATCTTACCATGTATATATCTTAGGGCGATTTTGTGTTATTTTGTTACGGGGGGGGGGGGTTATTGTTTGTAAGGGGAAAAAATTGTTTTGTCTTGTTAAAAAACTTTAATTAATATATATTTTTAAAAAAGAGAATTGATTTTAACAATTTCCCAACAACAGATGTTAAACTAACTCGGTGTCATTTCCCACATTCTGCCTCCCTCCCTTTTTGAACCAGGGCGTTACCGTTGCATTTTCCCAATCCACTGGAACCTTTCCCGTGTCCAGGGAATCTTGGAATATTATAACCAATGGATCCACTATCTCCGCTGCCGCTTCCTTTAACATCCCAGGATGTCGGCCATCCGGGCCTGGGGACTTGTCTGCCCTCAATCCCAAGAGTTTGTTGAGGACCGTTTCCGTATTGATGCCGATTGTTCTCCGTTCCACCCTTTCTATTCCCTCTGAAATGCCCGTTCCTATCGGAATGGTACGAGTGTCTCCACCGTGAAAACTGAGGCAAAGTATTGATTTTGCATCGTTGCCATTTCTGTGTTCCCCACTTTTAACTCTCCAGTTTCATCTTCCAAGGGACCAACATCCAGGGCAGCACGGTATCATTGTGGATAGCACAATTGCTTCACAGCTCCAGGGTCCCAGGTTCGATTCCGGCTTGGGTCACTCTCTGTGCGGAGTCTGCACGTCCTCCCCGTGTCTGCGTGCGTTTCCTCCCGGCGCTCCGGTTTCCTCCCACAGTCCAAAGATGTGCGGGTTAGGTGGATTGGCCGCGATAAATTGCCCTTAGTGTCCAAAATTGCCCTTGGTGTTGGGTGGAGGTGTTGACCTTGGGTAGGGTGCTCTTTCCAAGAGCCGGTGCAGACTTGATGGGCCGAATGGCCTCCTTCACTGTAAATTCTATGAAACATTCACCTCAGCGACTCTCTTATCTTTTATGCACCTGTAGAAGCTTTTGCTATCTTTTTTATATTTTGCGCTTTTTTTTCATAATAATTATCATGACTTTTTTTTAATTACTTTTTTTATTATCCTTTGTTTAAGTTTGAAAATTTCCCAATCTTCCAGCCTGCCACTGGCCTTTGCAATTTGATATAACTTGGTTGTTGTCTTTATAATGTCCTTGACCTCCTCGTTTAGCCACGGATGTTTTTTCCCCTCTTCCCACCTTTTCTTCCTCACTGGGATATATTTTAGTTGTGAGGAATTGAGTATATCCTTAAACATCTGCCTCTGCTCATCAGCTGCCTTTCCTTTCAGCCTTCCTGCCCAGTCTGTACAGCCCAATCTGACCTCAAGCCTATGTAGTTTTCTTTGTTTAATTCCAGAACACTAGTGTGGGACTGCACTTTCTCACTCTCAAACCGTACAATGGTCACTACTCCCGAGTGGATCCTTAACGGCGAGGCCATCAAATGGCGGGAGAGGCCGGGGTCAGCAGGAGTCAACTGACTTACGGGGGGAGCAAAATGGCTAGTTGAGGATCTAGTGGGGGGGGGGGGGGGGGAGGGGGAGGTGGTGGGGAACTGGGTTGCTGCTGCATGGGCCAAAGGGGAGCTGGAAGTAGGAGAGGTTGTCGGGGCGGGGGTCCGCCGCCTGGGGGACTGGAGGGCGCGGGAGGTGCGGGCACGTGGCTGGCCTAGAAAAGGAGATGACTAGTCGGCGGGGGGGGGGGGGCGTGCGCGCGCGTGAGTAGCCCCCCCCCCCCCCCCCCCCCCCCCCCCCGATCCGGCTGATAACTTGGAATGTGAGGGGCCCGAACGGGCCGGTCAAGAAGGCCCGGGTGTTTGCGCACTTAAAGCAGACGTGGTTATGCTCCAGGAGACACACCTGAAGGTGGCAGGCCAGGTTAGGCTGAGAAAGGGATGGGTAGGACAGGTCTTTCATTCGGGGCTGGATGCGAAGAACAGAGAGGTTGCAATGCTGGTGGGGAAGCGGGTGTCGTTCGAGACACTGAATATTGTAGTGGATAATGGAGGTTGATACGTGATGGTGAGCGGTAGGTTGCAGGGGGTGCGGGTGGTACTGGTGAACGTATATGCCCCGAATTGGGATGATGCCGGATTTATGAAACGCATGCTGGGTCGGATTCCGGATCTGGAGGTAGGAAGCTTGATAATGGGGGGGGACTTCAACACGGTGCTGGACCCAGCACTGGACCGTCTAGGTCCAGGATGGGTAAGAGGCCGGCTGCGGCCAAGGTGCTCAGGGTGTTTATGGACCAGATGTGGGGGGGGGGGGAGTGGATCCATGGAGGTTTGCCAGGCCACAGGCCAGGGAATTTTCCTTCTTTTCCCACGTCCATAGAGCCTACTCCCGGATAGATTTTTTCATTTTGAGTAGGGCGCTAATCCCGAAAGTGGGGGGAACGGAATATTCGGCCATAGCCACCTCGGACCACGCCCCGCATTGGGTGGAGCTGGAGTTGGGGGAGGAGAGGGACCAGCGCCCGCTGTGGCGCCTCGATGTGGGACTGTTGGCGGATGAGGGGGTGTGCGGGCGGGTGCGGGGGTGTATTGAAAGATATTTGGAGGCCAACGAGAATGGGGAGGCCCAGGTGGGGATGGTCTGGGAGGCGTTGAAGGCAGTGGTCAGGGGAGAGCTAATCTCCATTAGGGCCCACAGGGTGAAGAGAGAGGGGAGGGAGAGGTTGGTGGGGGAGATTTTAAGGGTGGACAGGAGTTATGCAGAGGCCCCCGAGGAGGGGCTACTCAGGGAGTGACGGAACCTCCAGACAGAGTTCAACCTGTTGACCACAGGGAAAACAGAGGCACAGTAGAGGAAAGCGCAGGGGACGACGTATGAGTATGGGGAGAAGGCGAGTCGGATGCTGGCACATCAGCTTCGTAAGAGGGAGGCGGCAGCGAGGGAGATTGGTGGAGTTGGGGATAGAGGGGCGAATACGGTGCGGAGTGCGGTGAGAATAAACGAGGTATTTAGGGACTTCTATGGGGATCTGTACAGGTCTGAGCCCCCAGCGGGGGGGGGGAGGGGATGCGACGATTCCTAGATCAGCTGAGGTTCCCAAGGGTGGAGGAGGAGGAGGTGGCTGGTTTGCGGGCGCCGATTGGGCTGGAGGAGCTGGTTAAAGGATTGGGGAGCATGCAGGCGGGGAAGGCCCCGGGGCCGGATGGGTTCCCGGTTGAATTCTACAGGAAATACGTGGACCTGCTGGGCCCGTTGCTAGTGAGGACTTTTAATAAGGCGAGGGAGGGGGGGACCTTGCCCCCGGCAATGTCCAGGGCGCTGATTTCTTTGATTTTGAAGCGGGACAAGGATCCATTGCAATGTTGGTCGTATAGACCGATCTCGCTCCTCAATGTTGACGCTAAGGTGCTGGCTACGAGAATTGAGGACTGTGTCCCGGGGGTGATTCATGAGGACCAGACGGGATTTGTGAAGGGTAGGCAGCTAAATACAAATGTGCGGAGGCTCCTCAATATGATTATGATGCCCTCGGCGGAGGGGGAAGTGGAGGTGGTGGCAGCTAGGGACGCGGAGAAGGCCTTTGATCGGGTGGAGTGGGAGTATCTTTGGGAAGTGTTGCGGATGTTTGGGTTCGGGGAGGGGTTCATCAGTTGGGTCAGGCTGCTATATAGAGCCCCAGTGGCGAATGTGGCTATGAATCGGCGGAGGTCGGAGTACTTTCGGCTGTACCGGGGGACGAGGCAGGGGTGCCCCCTGTCCCCCTTGTTGTTTGCACTGGCAATTGAGCCTTTGGCCATGGCACTGAGGGAGTCCAGGAAGTGGAGGGGACTGGTCCGGGGGGGGAGAGGAACACCGGGTGTCGTTGTATGTCGACGACCTGTTGTTGTATGTGGTGGATTCAGTGGAGGGGATGGCGGAGGTCATGCGGATCCTTAGGGAGTTTGGGGTCTTTTCGGGGTATAAACTCAACATAGGGAAGAGTGAGCTCTTTGTGGTGCATTCAGGGGACCAGGGGAGGGGGATAGACGAGCTACCGCTGAAGAGGGCGGAAAGGAGCTTTCGGTACCTAGGGATCCAAGTAGCTAGGAGTTGGGGGGGCCCTGCACAAGCTCAGTTTGATGCGGTTGGTGGAGCAGGTGGAGGAGGATTTTAAAAGATGGGATATGCTGCCACTCTCTCTCTAGTGGGTAGGGTGCAGTTGGTCAAAATGACGGTCCTCCCGAGGTTTCTCTTTGTGTTCCAGTGCCTTCCCATTATGATCCCCAAGGCCTTTGTCAAACGGGTAAGCAGGAGCGTCATGGGATTTGTGTGGGCGAATAAGACCCCGAGGGTGAAGAGTTTTCTGGAGCGTAGCGGGGACAGGGGGGGCTGGCGCTGCCGAATTTGTGTGGCTAATATTGGGCAGCCAATGTGGCGATGATCTGTAAGTGGGTAATGAAGGGAGAGGGGGCGGTGTGGAAGAGGCTAGAGATGGCGTCCTGTGTGGGCACGAGCCTGAGGGCGCTGGTGACGGCACCGCTGCCGCTCTCGCCGACAAGGTACACCACGAGTCCGGTGGTGGTGGTGACGCTGAAGATCTGGGGGCAGTGGAGGCGACACAGGGGCGAGGTGGGAGCCTCGGTTTGGTCCCCGATTCGGGAGAATCATCGGTTTGACCCGGGAAGGATGGATGGGGGGTTTCGGAGCTGGCATCGGGCAGGGATTAGAAGAATGGGGGACCTGTTCATCGATGGGATGTTTGCAAGCCTAGGGGCGCTGGAGGAGAAGTTTGGGTTACCCCCCGGAAATGCTTTCAGGTACATGCAAGTGAGGGCGTTTGTGAGGCGGCAGGTGAGGGAATTCCCATTGCTCCCAGCACAGAGGATTCAGGACAGGGTGATTTTGGGTGTATGGGTTGGAGAAGGCAAGGTTTCGGCGATTTACCAGGAGCTGAAGGAAGAGGAGGAGGCCTCGGTGGAGGAGTTAAAGGGCAAGTGGGAGGAGGAGCTTGGGGAGGAGATAGATGAGGGTCTGTGGGCTGATGCCCTGAGTAGGGTTAATTCTTCCTCCTCTTGCGCCAGGCTCCGCCGAATACAGTTTAAAGTTACTCACAGAGCGCATATGACAGGGGTGAGGTTGAGTAGGTTCTTTGGGGTGGAGGACCGATGTGGGAGGTGCTCAGGGAGCCCGGCGAACCATGTCCATATGTTCTGGTCGTGCCCGGCACTGGATGGGTTTGAGGGGTTTTGCGAGGACTATGTCCAAGGTGGTGAACGCCCGGGTCAGGCCGAGCTGGGGATTGGCATTATTTGGGGTATTGGATGAGCCGGGAGTGCAGGAGGCGAAAGAGGCCGGTATTCTGGCCTTTGCGTCCCTGGTAGCCTGGCGGAGGATTTTGCTACTATGGAAAGATGCGAAGCCCCCAGTGTGGAAGCTTGGATCAATGACATGGGCAGGGTTCATCAAGCTGGAGAGGATAAAGTTTGCCTTGAGAGGGTCTGTGCAGGGGTGCACCTCAGGCGGTGGTAACCGTTCCTAGACTATCTCGCGGAGCGTTAGGAGGAGGTCAGCAGCAGCAGCGGGGGGCGGAAGGGGGGTGTTTCTTTTGGGGAGGTGTTTGGGTGAAGGTGTTTTTTTTCCCCCTATTTGTGTTTTTAAATGTTATATGGGGGTTATTGTATATGGGGGAAATCCAGTGTATTGTTGTGGTCTCGTTTCTTTCTTTTTGTTGGGGGGGGGGGTTTTGTTGAAAATTTGTCTAAAAATTTGAATAAATATATTTATTTAAAAAAAACTTGAGGCCATCAATTAATCCCTCATTGCACAACACCAAATCCAGAGTATCCTCCTCCCTGGTTAATTCCACAGGAAATGGTCTATAATGCATCCAAGAAACTCTGCATGCAGACTCCCCTTGCTAATTTGATTCCTCCAGTCTATGTGCATGTTAAAATCGTCCATCACGTTGCCGTACCTTTCTTACAAGCCCCCAGTATTTCCTGGTTTATGTTGTGCCCGCTGTTGCGCTGTATGGGGACCTGTAGATTACTCCTACCAAGGAGTTTTCCCTTTGCTATTTCTTACTTTTGCCCAGATTGATTCGACACCTTGATCTCTGGTGCTTCTGTCATTTCCCATTCCAACGCTGATCCCCTTCCTCACCAGCAGGGCGACACCAGCTCCTCCTCCTTTCAGTCTACCTTTCCGAAATACTGCATACCCTTGGATATTGAATTCGCAGACCTGGTCTCCCTGTAACCACGTTTCCGTAATCCCCACCAAGTCATACCCTATTGTTTCTATTTTCACTGTTCACTCATGCTAAGAAATATATAAATTTAGAGTACCTAATTCATTTTTTTGCAATTTAGCGCGGCCAATCCGCCTGCCCTGCACACTTTTTGGGTTGTGGGGGTGAGACCCACGCAGACACGGGGAGAATGTGCAAACTCCACACGGACAGTGACCCAGGGCTGGGATTGAACCCGGGTCCTCGGTGCCGTGAGGCAGCAGTGCTAACCACTGTGCCACCGTGCCGTTAACTCATCGCTTGTTCTGAGTGGTTCGTGTATTTAGATGCAAAGTTTTTAAATTTCCCTACTCTTCTATAATTCCTTGGTGCATAAAGACATTCGCCCGTTGTGTCCCTCCCCTTTTAGTTTCTGATAATCATCCTCATCGCTAAGCCAATTCCAAACCCAACTCCACTGGGCCGGTGCGTAGGATATCAGAGACCTGGGGCGGGATTCTCCGATCCCCCTCCGGGTCGGAGAATCGCCGGAGGCTGGCGTGGATCCTGCCTCTGCCGGTTGCCGAATTCTCCGGCACCGGATATTCGGCCGGGGTGGGAATCGCGCCGGTTGACCCCGCCCCCCCGGCTGGAATGCCTGTCCCGCCGGCGAGAATCAAACCACCTCTTTTACCGGCGGGACAAGGCAGCGCGGGTGGGCTCCGGGATCCTGGGGGGGGGGGGGGGGGCGCGGGGCGATCTGGCCCCGGGGGGTGCCCCCACGGTGGCCTGGCCCGCGATCGGGGCCCACCGATCCGCGGGCGGGCCTGTGCCGTGGGGGCACTCTCTTCCTTCCGCCTTCGCCACGGTCTCCACCATGGCGGAGGCGGAAGAGACCCCCTCCACTGTGCATGCGCGGGGATAATTTTAAACTCTCATCGGTTGTTGCCTTTGAAATTTTATTTATTTATTTATTCAACATAAATTTAAGAGTACCCAATTATTTTTTTCCCCCCAATTAAAAGTGGCAATTTAGCGCGGCCAATCCACCTGCCCTGCGCATCTTTGGGTTGTGAGGGTGAAACCCACGCAGACACGGGGAGAATGTGCAAACCCCACAGTGATCCAGAGCTGGGAATGAACCCGGGTCCTCAGTGGCGTAGGCAGCAGTGCTAACCACTGCGCCACTGTGCCGACCGCTTTGAAATTTCTATCCACATGGTGTTCCATCTCAGTCAACCGGGGTTCCCCATTGAATCCACTCCCACCCCATACCAGGAAACCCACAACGGGGAATCTCAATAAAACCCCACCACCATCTTTGGGTTGTGGGGGCGAGACCCACACAGACACGGGGAGAATGTGCAAACTCCACACGGACAGTGACCTGGGGCCGGGATCGAACCCGGGACCTCGGTGCCGTGAGGCGGCAGTTTTCTTGATGAGGAGAAAATTCTGACATGAGCGAGGCAGACGAAGTGGGAGGGGAGCCAGCGGAGGATATACCAGGACCAGGGAGTGGAGCTGGCCGAGCGGTGGGCTGCCTCCAACCGTACAAGGCTGCCATCCACCAGGAGGGGCTGCAGTTTGAGTTGATGTATCCTGCTTGTCTGTGGAATGTGTGGGGGCTAAAGGAAGCTGAGCGATTGGACGAGGCTGAGGAAGGGGGTGGGGTGGGCAGGTGTTCCATTCGGGGGGTGACTGGGCTGGTCAACAAGAGGGTGGTGGTTGAGGTCGGCTGTATCGAAGCTTACCCTGGGGGCAGGTACCCTGGGGGCAGTTTTGTGATGGTTAGCAGGAAGTTCAAGGGGACCCCTGTGGTGCGAGTGAATGTTTGTCCCAAACTGGGATGGGTGGATTTTTTTGAGGTGGGTTTTAAAAAAAAAAATAAAAAAAATTTTTATTCTCCTTTTTCACATTTTTCCAAATTTACACCCAACAATAATCAGTAACAATATGTCAATCCCCATGTCCATAACAAGTATCACATCCTCCCACCAAACCCCAAACATTAGCCCGCATGTTCACATAAACAAAAAGGAATCCGGAGTCACCCAGAGTCACCATTAACACACACAGCCCCCGCCCCCCTGTAATATTCGATGTGATCCAATTCTCGAAATTGAATATGGGGAAAAGCGAGGTGTTCCCGATAAACGCCAGGGGGCGGGAAAGGAGGCTGGGGGAGTTGTGGTTCCGGGCGGTGGGGGTGAGTTTCTGCTACCTCTGGGTACAGGTGACACGGAGTGGGGGCAAAACTGCATAAGTTGAACTTGGTGCACTTGGTGGAGGGAATGAAGGTGGACGTCACGAGGTGGGATGTGCTGCCCTCGTCTTTGGCAGGGTGGGTACAGGCGGTGCTGCCCGTGTCTTTGGCAGGGTGGGTACAGGCGGTGCTGCCCGTGTCTTTGGCAGGGTGGGTACAGGCGGTGCTGCCCGTGTCTTTGGCAGGATGGGTACAGGGTGGGCACAGGGCTGGTACAGGCGGTGCTGCCCAGGTTTCTGTTCATATTTCAGAACCTTCCCATCTGTGTTCCCGAGTCCTTTAGAAAGGTCAATGGGGTGTTTTTGAGGTCTGTGTGGGCGGGGAAGGCCCTGCGGGTGAGGGTGTTTCTGGAAAGGGATCGATTGAGGGGGGGGCTGGCTTTGCCGAGCCTATCGAATTACTTCTGGGCAGCAAACACCGCAATGGTTAGGAAATGGGCGGTGGAGGAGGGGTCAGACTGGGGGCGGTGGAGGGGGCGTCGTGTAGGGGGACCAGTTTGAGGGCACTGTTCTTGGCGTTCTCGCCATTCCCGCCGGTCCGATACTCCGTGAGCACGGTGGTGGTATCAGTGTTAACGGTTTGGAACCAGTGTCGGCAGCACGTCGGACTGGAAGGCAAGTCTCTGTGGGCGGCGATATGTGACGCCTGTAGGTTAGCGCCTGCGGGGCTGGACGCAGGGGGTCCCGGGGGTGACGACAGGTGAGGATAGAGCACTTCAGGGACTTGTTTGTGTGGGAGGAAAGTTTGCCGGCCTGGAGGAGCTCAAGGAGGTGAGAGTTTGCCGGCCTGGAGGAGCTTGAGGAGGGGGAGCTTGAGGAGGGGGAGCTTGAGGAGGGGGAGCTTGAGGAGGGGGAGCTTGAGGAGGGGGAGCTTGAGGAGGGGGAGCTTGAGGAGGGGGAGCTTGAGGAGGGGGAGCTTGAGGAGGGGGAGCTTGAGGAGGGGGAGCTTGAGGAGGGGGAGCTTGAGGAGGGGGAGCTTGAGGAGGGGGAGCTTGAGGAGGGGGAGCTTGAGGAGGGGGAGCTTGAGGAGGGGGAGCTTGAGGAGGGGGAGCTTGAGGAGGGGGAGCTTGAGGAGGGGGAGCTTGAGGAGGGGGAGCTTGAGGAGGGGGAGCTTGAGGAGGGGGAGCTTGAGGAGGTGAAAGTTTGCCGCCTGGAGGAGCTCGAGGAGGTGAAAGTTTGCCGCCTGGAGGAGCTCGAGGAGGTGAAAGTTTGCCGCCTGGAGGAGCTCGAGGAGGAGGAGCTCGAGGAGGGGGAGCTCGAGGAGGGGGAGCGTGAGGAGGTGTACCAGTTGCTGAAGGGAAAGAGGTTCAGGTAGCTGCAGGTGAGGGACTTTGTTAGGAAAGAGGTGCCGTCCTTTTCGGAGCTGCCACCTCCAATGCTGCAGGACAAGCTGTTGTCCGAGGGTGGCATTGGGGAGGGGAGGGTGGTGGATATATATGGAGAGCTGGTGGATAGGGAGGGAGCTCCTGTGGAGGAGGTCGGAGGCAAATGGGAGGAGGAGTTAGGGTTGAGGATGGAAGCCCTGCGGAGGGTGAATGTTTCCTCGTCGTGAGCGAGATTAAACCTCATCCAATTCATGGGGGACATGATGGTCCAGAGGGTGAGCCGGTTCTTTTTGAGGGGGGTGGAGTAGTGGTGTGGACGGTGTGCTGGAGGGGGGGCGGCAGGGAGAGAGGGGGCACTATGTGCATATGTTTTGGGCGTGTCTGAGGTTGAGGGGGTTTTGGACTCGGATTCAGATGTAATGTCTGAAATTCTCTGCACGGGTGGCTCCGAGTGCGGAGGTGGCGATACTCGGCGTGGCGGAAGACCCCCGAGTTCAGGCGAGCAGAGAGGCCCATGTCCTGGCCTTTGCCTGTCTGATAGCTCAGATAGTCAGCGGGACCCGGTGCAGCGAGGGTGTGAGTGAGTGGCAGAATCTTTGCACCTGGAGAAAGTTATTGATGGGTGGAAGTGGGGTTCACCCCGAGGTGGAAGCCTCGGGGACAGTTCCTGCAGATTGGAGAGTGGCTAATGTAACTCCACGATTTAAACAAGGGCAGAAATGCTGGAAAAGCTCAGCAGGTGGCAGCATCTGTAGGGAGAGGAAAGAGCTGACGTTTCGCGTCCTGGTGACCCTTTGTCAAAGCTGAGGCCCTCTCGACTTGAAACGTCAGCTCTATTCTCTCCCTACAGATGCTGCCACCTGCTGAGATTTTCCAGCATTTTCTCTTCGGTTTCAGATTCCCACATCTGCAGTAATTTGCTTTTATTTTAAAAGAGAGGTAGAGAGAAAACAGGGAATTATAGACCAGTCAGCCTGACATCGGCAGTGGGGAAAATTCTTGAATCCATTATCAAAGATTTTATAGCCGCGCACTTAGAAAGCAGTGGCAGGATCGAACAGTCAGCTTGGATTCATGAAGGGGAAACCTTCCTGAAACCTACTGGAATTCTTTGAGGATGTAACTAGTACAGTTGACAAGAGGGAGCTATTTGGACTTTAAGAAGGCTTTTGAAAAAGTCCCGCATAAAGAGATTATTACGTAAAATTAAAGGGCGTGGGATTGGGGGAAAATGTATTGAGATGGATAGAAAACTGGTTGGCAGAGAGGAAACAAAGAAGAGGAATTAATGGGTCATAAGAACATAAGAACTAGGAGCAAGAGTTTGCCATCTGGCCCCTCGAGCCTGCTCCACCATTCAATGAGATCATGGCTGATCTTTTGTGGACTCAGCTCCACTTTCCGGCCCGAACACCATAACCCTTAATCCCTTTATATCTTCAAAAAACTATCTATCTTTATCTTAAAAACATTTAATGAAGGAGCCTCAACTGCTTCACTGGGCAAGGAATTCCATAGATTCACAACCCTTTGGGTGAAGAAGTTCCTCCTAAACTCAGTCCTAAATCTACTTCCCCTTACTTTGAGGCTATGCCCCCTAGTTCTGCTTTCACCTGCCAGTGGAAACAACCTGCCCGCATCTATCCTATCTATTCCCTTCATAATTTTATGTTTCTATAAGATCCCCCCCCTCATCCTTCTAAATTCCAACGAGTACAGTCCCAGTCTACTCAACCTCTCCTCATAATCCAACCCCTTCAGCTCTGGGATTAACCTAGTGAATCTCCTCTGCACACCCTCCAGTGCCAGTACGTCCTTTCTCAAGTAAGGAGACCAAAACTGAACACAATACTCCAGGTGTGGCCTCACTAACACCTTATACAATTGCAGCAGAATCTCCCGAGTCTTAAACTCCATCCCTTTAGCAATGAAGGACAACATTCCATTTGCCTTCTTAATCACCTGTTGCACCTGTAAACCAACTTTTTGCGACTCATGCACTAGCACACCCAGGTCTCTCAGCACAGCAGCATGTTTTAAGATTTTATCATTTAAATAATAAGCCCTTTTGCTGTTATTCCTACCAAAATGGATAACCTCACATTTGTCAACATTGTATTCCATCTGCCAGACCCTAGCCCATTCACTTAGCCTATCCAAATCCCTCTGCAGACTTCCAGTATCCTCTGCACTTTTTGCTTTACCACTTATCTTAGTGTCGTCTGCAAACTTGGACACGTTGCCCTTGGTCCCCAACTCCAAATCATCTATGTAAATTGTGAACAGTTGTGGGCCCAACACTGATCCCTGAGGGACACCACTAGCTACTGATTGCCAACCAGAGAAACACCCATTAATCCCCACTCTTTGCTTTCTATTAATTAACCAATCCTCTATCCATGCTACTACTTTCCCCTTAATGCCATGCATCTTTATCTTATGCAACAACCTTTTGTGTGGCACCTTGTCAAAGGCTTTCTGGAAATCCAGATATACCACCTCCATTGGCTCCCCGTTATCTACCGCACTGTTAATGTCCTCAAAAAATTCCACTAAATTAGTTAGGCACGACGTGCCCTTTATGAACCCATGCTGCGTCTGCCCAATGGGACAATTTCCATCCAGATGCCTCGCTATTTCTTCCTTGATGATAGATTCCAGCATCTTCCCTACTACCGAAGTTAAGCTCACTGGCCTATAATTACCCGCTTTCTGCCTACCTCCTTTTTTAAACAGTGGTGTCACGTTTGCTAATTTCCAATCCGCCGGGACCACCCCAGAGTCTAGTGAATTTTGGTAAATTATCACTAGTGCATTTGCAATTTCCCTAGCCATCTCTTTTAGCACTCTGGGATGCATTCCATCAGGTCCAGGAGACTTGTCTACCTTTAGCCCCATTAGCTTGCCCATCATTACCTCCTTGGTGATAACAATCCTCTCAAGGTCCTCACCTGTCATAGCCTCATTTCCATCAGTCACTGGCATGTTATTTGTGTCTTCCACTGTGAAGACCGACCCAAAAAACCTGTTCAGTTCCTCAGCCATTTCCTCATCTCCCATTATTAAATCTCCCTTCTCATCCTTGAAAGGACCAATATTTACCTTAGCCACTCTTTTTTGTTTTATGTATTTGTAGAAACGTTTACCATCTGTTTTTATATTCTGAGCAAGTTTACACTCATAATCTATCTTACTCTTCTTTATTGCTTTTTTAGTAGCTTTCTGTTGCCCCTAAAGATTTCCCAGTCCTCTAGTCTCCCACTGATCTTTGCTACTTTGTATGTTTTTTCCTTCAATTTGATATTCTCCCTTATTTCCTTAGTTAGCCACGGTCGATTGTCCCTCTTTTTACCGTCCTTCCTTTTTGTTGGTATAAACCTTTGCTGAGCACTGTGAAAAATCACTTGGAAGGTTCTCTACTGTTTCTCAACTGTTTCACCATAAAGTCTTTGCTCCCAGTCTACCTTAGCTAGTTCTTCTCTCATCCCATTGTAATCTCCTTTGTTTAAGCACAAAACACTAGTGCTTGATTTTACCGTCTCACCCTCCATCTGTATTTTAAATTCCAACATATTGTGATCGCTCCTTCCGAGAGGATCCCTAACTATGAGATCCTGAATCAACCCTGTCTCATTACACAGGACCAGATCTAGGACCGCTTGTTCCCTCATAGGTTCCATTACATACTGTTCTAGGAAACTATCGCGGATACATTCTATTAACTCCTGCTCAAGGCTGCCTTGACCGACCTGGTTAAACCAATCAACATGTAGATTAAAATCCCCCATGATAACTGCTGTACCATTTCTACATGCATCTGTTATTTCTTTGTTTATTGCCTGCCCCACCATAATGTTACTATTTGGTGGCCTATAGATTACTCCTATCAGTGACTTTTTCGCCTTACTATTCCTGATTTCCACCCAAATGGATTCAACCTTATCCTCCATAGCACCGATGTCATCCCTTACTGTTGCCCGGATGTCATCCTTAAATAACCGAGCTACACCACCTCCCTTACCATCCACTCTGCCCTTCTGAAAAGTTTGATACCCTCGGATATTTAACTCCCAGTCGTGACCATCCTTTAACCATGTTTCAGTAATGGCCACTAAATCATAGTCATTCACGATGATTTGCGCCATCAACTCATTTACCTTATTCCGAATACTACGAGCATTCAGGTAAAGTACACTTATGTTGGCTTTTTTACCTCTGTTCTGAATCTTAACACCTCGATCAGTAACCTCTCCTAAGTTATATTTCCTCTTAACCTTTCTCCTAATTTTCCTTGTCGTTGAACCCATATCTTCCTGTAACAACCTGCCGCGTCGCTTACCATTAATGTTTTCACTTCCCGTTTTATTTCTTTTAGTATTACTGGTCCTATTCACTGAGCTCCCCTCAGTCACTGTACCTTGTACTGTCGCCCTTCTTGATTTTTGACTATGGCTTCTCTGCCTTACACTTTTCCCCCTTACTGCCTTTTATTTCTGTCCCTGTTTTACTACCTTCCAACTTCCTGCATCGGTTCCCATCCCCCTGCCACATTAGTTTAAACTCTCCCCAACAGCTCTAGCAAGCACACCCCTAGGACATCGGTTCTAGTCCTGCCCAGGTGCAGACCGCCCGGTTTGTACTGGTCCCACCTCCCCCAGAACCGGTTCCAATGTCCCAGGAATTTGAATCCCTCCCTCTAATTTCAAATTGGCAGCAGTGACTAGTGGGGTACCACAGGGATCGGTGCTGGGACCCCAGCTATTCACCACATATATTAATGATTTAGATGAGGGAACAAAATGTAATATCTCCAGATTTGCAGACGACACTAAGCTGGGTGGGAGGGTGAGCTGTGAGGAGGCTGCAGAGATCCTTCAGTGTGATTTGGACAAGTTGAGAGAGTGGGAAAATGATTGGCAGGCGCAGTATAAAATCATAGAATTTATAGTGCAGGAGGAGGCCATTCGGCCCATCGAGTCCGCACCAGCCCTTGGAAAGAGCGCCCTACTCAAGCCCATGCCTCCTCCACCCTATCCCCTGAACCCAGTAACCCCAATTAACTTTTTTAGACACTAGGGGCAATTTATCACGGCCAATCCACCTAAGCCGCATATCTTTGGACTGTGGGAGGAAACCGGAGCACCCGGAGGAAACCCACGTACACACTGGGAGAGAGTGCAGACTCCGCACAGACAGTGACCCAAGCCGGGAATCGAACCCGAGTCCCTGGAGCTGTGAAGCAACAGTGCTAACCACTGTGCTACCGTGCTGCCCACAATATAGTGTGGATAAATGGGAGGTTATCCACTTTGGCAACAAAAACGAGAAGGCAGAATATTATCTGAATGGCTGTAAATTAGCAGCGGGGAATGTGCAACAAGACCTGGGTGTCTTCGTACACCAGTCACTGAAGGTAATATAATCGCTTTTTGTCACAAGTAGGCTTCAATGAGGTTACTGTGAAAAGCCCCTAGTCGCCACATTCTGGCGCCTGTTCGGGGAGGCTGGTACGGGAATTGGACCCGTGCTGCTGGCCTTGTTCTGCATTACAAGGCAGCTGTTTAGCTCACTGCTAAGCCAGCTACTTTTTTGCACGCAGGTGCAGCAGGCGGTAAAGAAGGCTAATGGTATGTTGGCCTTCATTGCGCGAGGATTCGAATACGGAGCAGGGATGTGTTGCTGCGATTATACAGGAGCCTAGGTGAGGCCACACCTGGAGTAGTGTGGGCAGTTTTGGTCTCCTTATCTGAGGAACGATGTTCTGGCTCTCGAGGGAGCGCAGCGAAGGATGTTCTTGCTCTCGAGGGAGAGCAGCGAAGGATGTTCTTGCTCTCGAGGGAGAGCAGCGAAGGATGTTCTGGCTCTCGAGGGAGCGCAGCGAAGGATGTTCTTGCTCTCGAGGGAGAGCAGCAAAGGATGTTCTTGCTCTCGAGGGAGAGCAGCGAAGGATGTTCTTGCTCTCGAGGGAGAGCAGCGAAGGATGTTGTTGCTCTCGAGGGAGAGCAGCGAAGTATGTTGTTGCTCTCGAGGGAGAGCAGCGAAGGATGTTCTTGCTCTCGAGGGAGAGCAGCGAAGGATGTTCTTGCTCTCGAGGGAGCGCAGCGAAGGATGTTCTTGCTCTCGAGGGAGAGCAGCGAAGGATGTTCTTGCTCTCGAGGGAGAGCAGCGAAGGATGTTCTGGCTCTCGAGGGAGCGCAGCGAAGGATGTTCTTGCTCTCGAGGGAGAGCAGCAAAGGATGTTCTTGCTCTCGAGGGAGAGCAGCGAAGGATGTTCTTGCTCTCGAGGGAGAGCAGCGAAGGATGTTCTTGCTCTCGAGGGAGAGCAGCGAAGTATGTTGTTGCTCTCGAGGGAGAGCAGCGAAGGATGTTCTTGCTCTCGAGGGAGAGCAGCGAAGGATGTTCTTGCTCTCGAGGGAGCGCAGCGAAGGATGTTCTTGCTCTCGAGGGAGAGCAGCGAAGGATGTTCTTGCTCTCGAGGGAGAGCAGCGAAGGATGTTCTTGCTCTCGAGGGAGAGCAGCGAAGGATGTTCTTGCTCTCGAGGGAGAGCAGCGAAGGATGTTCTGGCTCTCGAGGGAGCGCAGCGAAGGATGTTCTTGCTCTCGAGGGAGAGCAGCAAAGGATGTTCTTGCTCTCGAGGGAGAGCAGCGAAGGATGTTCTTGCTCTCGAGGGAGAGCAGCGAAGGATGTTCTTGCTCTCGAGGGAGAGCAGCGAAGGATGTTCTTGCTCTCGAGGGAGAGCAGCGAAGGATGTTCTTGCTCTCGAGGGAGAGCAGCGAAGGATGTTCTTGCTCTCGAGGGAGAGCAGCGAAGGATGTTCTTGCTCTCGAGGGAGAGCAGCGAAGGATGTTCTTGCTCTCGAGGGAGAGCAGCGAAGGATGTTCTTGCTCTCGAGGGAGAGCAGCGAAGGATGTTCTTGCTCTCGAGGGAGAGCAGCGAA
Organism: Scyliorhinus torazame; assembly: GCF_047496885.1. Lineage (NCBI taxonomy): Eukaryota > Metazoa > Chordata > Chondrichthyes > Carcharhiniformes > Scyliorhinidae > Scyliorhinus > Scyliorhinus torazame. Next base: position 3,476,650 of record NC_092737.1, on the reverse strand, counting down.
GGATGTTCTTGCTCTCGAGGGAGAGCAGCGAAGGATGTTCTTGCTCTCGAGGGAGAGCAGCGAAGGATGTTCTTGCTCTCGAGGGAGAGCAGCGAAGGATGTTCTTGCTCTCGAGGGAGAGCAGCGAAGGATGTTCTTGCTCTCGAGGGACAGCAGCGAAGGATGTTCTTGCTCTCGAGGGAGAGCAGCGAAGGATGTTCTTGCTCTCGAGGGAGAGCAGCGAAGGATGTTCTTGCTCTCGAGGGAGAGCAGCGAAGGATGTTCTTGCTCTCGAGGGAGAGCAGCGAAGGATGTTCTTGCTCTCGAGGGAGAGCAGCGAAGGATGTTCTTGCTCTCGAGGGAGAGCAGCGAAGGATGTTCTTGCTCTCGAGGGAGAGCAGCGAAGGATGTTCTTGCTCTCGAGGGAGAGCAGCGAAGGATGTTCTTGCTCTCGAGGGAGAGCAGCGAAGGATGTTCTTGCTCTCGAGGGAGAGCAGCGAAGGATGTTCTTGCTCTCGAGGGAGAGCAGCGAAGGATGTTCTTGCTCTCGAGGGAGAGCAGCGAAGGATGTTCTTGCTCTCGAGGGAGAGCAGCGAAGGATGTTCTTGCTCTCGAGGGAGAGCAGCGAAGGATGTTCTTGCTCTCGAGGGAGAGCAGCGAAGGATGTTCTTGCTCTCGAGGGAGAGCAGCGAAGGATGTTCTTGCTCTCGAGGGAGAGCAGCGAAGGATGTTCTTGCTCTCGAGGGAGAGCAGCGAAGGTTTACCAGACTGATTCCTGGGATGGTGGGACTGACGTACGAAGAGAGATTGAGTCAGTTAGGATTGTATTCGCTAGGGGCAGCATGGTGGCGCAGTGGTTAGCACTGGGACTGCAGTGCTGAGGACCCGGGTTCGAATCCCGACCCTGGGTCACTGTCCGTGTGGGGTTTGCACATTCTCCCCGTGTCTGCGTGGGTCTCACAACCCAAAGCTGTGCTGGGCAGGTGGATTGGCCGCGCTAAACTGCCCCTTAATTAGAAAAAAATAATTGGGCATTCTAAATTTAAAAAAAAAAGTATTGGATTCGCTGGAGTTCAAAAGATGAGGGGGGGTTCAGAGAGAAACTTCAAACAGGACTGGACAGGGTCGATGCAGGAAGGATGTTCCCGATGGTGGGGGGGGACTGGACAGGGCCGATGCAGGAAGGATGTTCCCGATGGTGGGGGGGGGACTGAACAGGGTCGATGCAGGAAGGATGTTCCCGATGGTGGGGGGGACTGGACAGGGTCAATGCAGGAAGGATGTTCCCGATGGTGGGGGGGACTGGACAGGGTCAATGCAGGAAGGATGTTCCCGATGGTGGGGGGGACTGGACAGGGTCAATGCAGGAAGGATGTTCCCGATGGTGGGGGGGACTGGACAGGGTCGATGCAGGAAGGATGTTCCCGATGGTGGGTGTGTCCAGAACCAGGGGGCACAGTCTGAGGATTCGGGGGAGACCATTTAGGACAGAGATGAGGAGACATTTCTTCACCCAGAGAGTGGTCGGCCTGTGGAATCCGTTACCACGGGAAGCAGTTCGAGGCCAAAACATTGTCTGTTTACAGGAAGCAGTTAGATATCGCACTGAGGGCGAAGGGGATCAAAGGATATGGGGGGAAGCGGGATTGGGCTATTGAGTTGGATGATCAGCCATGGTCATAGGCGGAGTGGGCTTGCAGAGTTGAATGGCCTCCTCCTGCTCTTTCTCTGTTTCAACTGGACAGAATAGAGTGATAGAATGAGCGACGTGAGTCAGAGCCTTTCCCCACCCTCCTGAACATTGTTTCTATTCAAATAATCATCTGATGCCTTCGAGCAACTGGATTGAACCTGCCTCCACCACATGTCCAGACCCCAGAGCACTCGCCGGGTGGGGCTAAAACATTTCTCATCAGATTTTCTTCTTTTACAAATCCATTCCCTCTTGTTCTTGATCTTTTACACCAGGGGACAGTTCCTGCACATCTACTTCCACGTCCCTTCATGATTCTTTCAAATAATATATATTTTTACTGAAAATGTTTTCATTATGAACAAAATAACATGATCTAAAACAGAAAGCAGGGGACATAAATTTAAGACGAGTGGCAGGAGGTTTAGAGGGGATGTGAGGAAAAGCCTTTTTTTCCTCCAGACGGGGGGTGGGAGTCTGGGACTCGCTGCCTGAAAGGGGGGTGGAGGCAGAGACCCTCAGAACATTGAAGAAGTATTTAGGTGTGCACTCGTGTTGCCAGGGCAGACACTGCGATGGGCCCAGTGCTGGGGAATGAGATTAGAATAGTTACGTAGTTGTTTTTGACTTGCGTAGACTAGCTAGGCTTAAGGGCCCTTACTGTGTTGTAGGACTCTGAGATGCTTCAAGAAAGAACACTATTGTCAATCAAGAACATACCCAATCTTAACACCCCCCCCCCCCCCCGCCAACATTAAACTAAAACCCCCTTAACTGACGGCAACTTTCTTTAAAAAAAAAAGAAATGATTGGCCGCCACCTTGGGTTGAGTGCTTCTACCGTTCCCTTTCTGCTGTACTTTCCAAAATGTAGCAATGCCACGGGGTCACCCAACCAGGCAGAGAAATGGCAAATGGAGTTTAACCCGGACAAATGCAAGGTGATGCATTTTGGTCGATCCAATTCAGGTGGGAGCTATAAAATCAATGGCAGAACCATCAGGAGCAGAGACACAGAGAGATCTGGGCGAGCAGGTCCACAGATCCTTAAGTGGGCAGCACAGGTGGAAATGGTGGTAAAGAAAGCATATGGCATGCTTGCCTTCACAGGACGGGATATAGAGTATAAAAGCTCAAATTATATACAATTTTCAGAATGTTGGTGAGGCCACATTTGGAATACTGTGTCCAATTCTGGTCACTGCACTACCAGGAGGACGTGGAGGCTTTGGAGAGAGTACAGAAAAGGTTTACCAGGATGTTGCCGGGTATGGAGGGTATTAGCTATGAGGAGAGATCAAATAAATTGGGATTGTTCTCCCTAGAGAGACGGAGGCCGAGGGGCGACCTGATAGAAGTTTATGAAATTATTCTGGGTGTAGATCGGGCGAACAGTTGGAGGCTTTTTCCCAGGGCGGAAATGACAATTACAAGGGGGAACAGGTTCAAGGTGAGGGGGGAAAGGTTCAGTGGATATGTGCGGGGGAAGTTTTTACACAGAGTGGTGGTGGCCTGGAATGCACGGCCAAGTGAGGCGGTTGAGGCAGATACATTAGCGACCCTTAAGACTTATCTGGATAGACACATGAACAGACTGGGTATAGAAGGATACAGGAGGTTGGTCTGGATAGGACACGTGATTGGCGCAGGCTTGGAGGGCCGAAGGGCCTGTTCCTGTGCTGTATTCTTCTTTGACCCCCTCAACTCAAAATCTGCAACATGTTTTTAAAATATTTCTATTGAAATTTTAACAATTTTTAAACAAAGTTTACACAAAAACCAAATACTAATAATCAAAAGAGTAATGACCCCCCCCCCCCCCCCCCCCCAAACAGTGACCAACTCTTTTAAGTACCTCAAACAGCTGCCACCGAGGGTAAAACCCTCTCAGTGAACTTCTTTTACAATAAATTCATTTTTTCCAATTAAGGGGCAATTTAGCGTGACCAATCCACCTACCCTGCACGTCTTCGCGTTGCGGGGGCGAAACCCACGAAAACAGGGGGAGAATGTGCAAACTCCACACTGACCCAGAGCCGGGATCGAACCCGGGACCTTGGCGCCGTGAGGCAGCAGTGCTAACCCACTGCACCACCGGCTAAGCAGGGGCTGTTTAGCACAGGGCTAAATTGCTGGCTTTGAAAGCAGACCAAGGCAGGCCAGCAGCACGGTTCAATTCCCGTAACAGCCTCCCCGAACAGGCGCCGGAATGTGGTGACTAGGGGCTTTTCACAGTAACTTGATTTGAAGCCTACTTGTGACAATAAGAGATTTTCATTTTCACCGTGCTGCCCTCTCTCACGGAGAACTCCAGGGCAGCACGGTAGCATTGTGGATAGCACAATTGCTTCACAGCTCCAGGGTCCCAGGTTCGATTCCGGCTTGGGTCACTGTCTGTGTGGAGTCTGCACGTCCTCCCCGTGTCTGCGTGGGTTTCCTCCGGGTGCTCCGGTTTCCTCCCACAGTCCAAAGATGTGCAGGTTAGGTGGATTGGCCATGATAAATTGCTCTTAGTGTCCAAAATTGCCCTTGATGTTGGGTGGGGTTACTGGGTTATGGGGATAGGGTGGAGGTGTTGACCTTGGGTAGGGTGCTCTTTCCAAGAGCCGGTGCAGACTCGATGGGCCGAATGGCCTCCTTCTGCACTGTAATTTCTATGTTAATCTATGAACTTGACCTTCCTGAGGTCGCCCAGCTCCGCCGGGGCACTTGGCAGTGTAGCCGACCTCCAGCCCAAGAGGATCTGGCAAAATCCAGAGCTCCTGTCCCTCACCGGAGCTCCGGCACATCCGAGACGTCGGAAATCACAGCCAGTGGGCACGGAACGTTGACACGGTATCAAAAAAGCACCTCCAGAAGGCCACTAGCTTCTAACAAACCCATATGACTAATCCTATCCCAAATAATTGTTTCCAGAAGCTTCCCCAACCTCTTGATGTTAAACTGACTGGCCTGTAATTGCTGCGTTTGTCAGAAAACCTTTTGTGAATAAGGTTGAAACATTTGAAATTCTCCAGTCCTCTGGCACCTCCCCTGGGTCTGAAGAAGACAGGAAATGACACCTAGCGCCCCATTTCCATTGTCACTTCCTTCGATATCCTTGGATGTGACTTATCCAGTACCGGTGCCTGGTCAACTTTCGGTACCCATTGGCAGCTAAGAATTTGGAATCCGTTTCGACAACACTTTGGACTGGGGGGGGGCATGTCTTTACTGCCACAGAACATGGGTTTGCACCGTCAGGGCTGGAGGCAATGTCCAGGGTCTGGAGGAGAAAGTGGAAGTTGAGAGGTTCAGGGTTTTGTTTGTGGGAGATAGGTTTGCGGGTCGAGAGAGATGGAGGAGTAATTTCAAGTCCCAGAGCGAGTGTATTTATTTGGGTATTTGTAGGTCAGGAACTTCATTCGTGAAAAGTTGTCCTCGTTCTCCCAGTTGCAGAGACTCACACTGATAGATGGGAGACTATAACGCTGCTACCAAGCGACACAATGGGGCCAAGGAAGATCTCCAATATATAGGAGTGTTTGCTGGAGACTGGGAAAACCTCACTAGAAGAGGTGAAGTGGGAATTAGAGCTGGACCTGGTGCTAGAGGGAGGGGTGTGGAGTGAGATCCTGCGTAGAGTGAACTTTACCTTCTCCCGTGCTAGGTTGAGTCTGTTGCAGTTTGAAGTGGTACATTAGAGTGCACTTAACTAAGACGTGTATTAGTGGGTTCTTCGTGTATTCGTGGGTTCTTCCCTGAGGTGGAGGACCTGTGTGAGCGTTGTTTAGGGGGGCCTGTGAATCACACTCACTCACTCACACACACACACACACACACACACACACGCTCAGGTCCTGCCCCAAGCTGGTTGGGTTCTGGGTCTCCATGTTGAAGATCGCTGGGGCCAAACTAGAGCCGTGTCCGCTGGTGGCGATGTCTAGGGTGTCGGACACCCCGGAGCTCCTTGAAGTGGGGGGAAAGGCTGACATCTTGGCCTTTGAGGGAATGTACCCTGACCGGGAATGTTTAACACCCTGCCCATCCTCGAGCAAGACTCCTGTTATCACCACAAGATCAATCTGTGTCTCGATCTTATTTACTGTACTCCACGCATTCCCATGTGCACAATAACCCTGATTCTCTCCTTGTTAACTTACTGTGGAGATGCCGGCATTGAGAACTGAGGAAGGAGCAGTGCTCCGAAAGCTAGTGATTCGAAACAAACCTTTTTAAAAAAAATAAATAAATGTAAGAGTACCCAATTCATTTTTTTTCAATTAACCGGCAGTTTAGCGTTGCCAATCCACCTACCCAGCACATCTTTGGGTTGTGGGGACGAAACCCACGCAGACACTGGGAGAATGTGCAAACTCCACACGGACAGTGACCCAGAGCCGGGATCGAACCTGGGACCTCGGCGCCATGAGGCAGCAGGGCTAACCCACTGCGTCACCGTGCTGCCCCAATTCGAAACAAACCTGTTGGACTTTAACCTGGTGTTGTAAGACTTCGTACTATTAACTTACTGTTATCCTGGTTTCTGCTATCTGATCCTCCCAGTATTTTGTACGTCCTGCTATTCCTCGCTAATATCTCCTCTTGATTTCTACACCCCTGCCGAGTTAGTTTGAAGGCCTTCTTGAGAGCACTAACAAAATGCACCACAAGGAACTCAGTCCCAGCTCTGCAATGGTGCCATCGTCCCCAGGGATCTGCGTCATTTTTGCAGCCATGCATTCACCTGCCTCATCCTCCTACCTCTGTCCTCACTTTCACATGACGCTGGGCCTGATCTACAAATTATTGCAATTGAGGTCCTGCCTAATTTTCTACCGAGCCTCCCATGGTGCCAGGATCAAGAAGGTCACGGAGCGGCTGCAGGACATTCTTCTGGGGCAGGGTGACCTCCGGAGGTCGTGGGGCAGGGTGACCTCCGGAGGTCGTGATCAACCTTTGTATCAATGATTGAGGTAGGAAGGGGGGGGATGAGGTCTTGCAATCAGAATTTAGGAAGCTAGGCAGGACCTCCAATGTAATAATCTCGCGATCTAGAAATGGCAGTCTGTTGCTCTAACGAATGAATCCGCCATCGCGATTGCTCTTCCCTCCTCCTCCTGTCCAGCTGAGTTGCTTGTGATGCCACAAACCTGCCTTTAGCTGCACTCCCTGTTCGACCCTCTATAACGAGCTGCAGTGTGACTGACTACTTCTCTGAAGGTGCTGTCCACATAACTCCACCCTCCCCGATGTCAGTGAAATGTGAATGCATTGGGTGAAGAGTATTTATCGGACCTCAAACTCCTCCCAAATGTTTTTTTTTTTTTTTTTTTTTTGTTCAAGGTCTGAACTGACTAAAAGTGTCACAAGAAAAAGGCACCAAAGTTATTTCCAAGAACAAGAGCCAGGAAGGGGTGGGGACTCCATTGTCACTTAGTGGCGAAACCCACGCAAACACGGGGACAATGTGCCACACAGACAGTGACCCAGAGCCGGGATCGAATCTGTGAGGTACCCTCAATAATGATGCTTGGAGATTAAACTGTAAAGAAGGCTTTATTAGACTAATAACTATACTACAGCAAGAGACGACGAGAGCTGACTGCTACACAGACCATGAGGCAGGCCTTTATGTATGGCTCCCAGATGGGCGGAGCCAGAGGCGGAGTCCCCAGGGTTCCAAGCCCGGTCTTAAAGGGGGCATCACCTTACATGATGATAAGGCAGTAACCGTTCATCACAACCTGTTACCTCGTCGCCGTGAGGCCACGGTGCTAACCACTGTGCCACCGTGCTGTCCCGGTTCCAACAATTTTGCTGGAGAACAATTAAACTAAATTAAATAAACCTGAGGGACAAACTAAAAGGAGCAGCCTCTTAAAAGGAGACTTGGGGCTGCAGGAGGCCCTTAGATCCCCGATCCAGGCAGTGGGTGACCATTTACGGTAGGTTTACGAGGAATTTAGCGTGTCCAATCCACCTAACCTGCACATCTTTGGACTGTGGGAGGAAACCGGAGCACCCGGGGGAAACCCACGCAGACACTGGGAGAACGTGCAGACTCCGCACAGACAGTGACCCGAGCCGGGAATCGAACCCGGGACCCTGGCGCTGTGAAGCCCCAGTGCTAGCCACCATGCTGCCCCATTTGGAGTCCATCCTGGGTTGTCCTTGAGAAGGTGGTGGTGTGCTACTTGCTTGAACCAATGCTCTCCCTGTTGTTTAGCATTTTGTTTCCATTCCTCCATCGAACGTATTCGAGCTTGACTCCCTTCAAAAGGTTCTAGGCCAGCCCCCCCCCCCCCCCCCCCCCCCCCCCCAGCCTGTTCACGTGGGGCTGGGAACGTTTCAACGTCTCCTCACTCGAGGGGCCGCCAAGCACATTTTTGGGAGACCAGTTTGGCACGAGATTTAACATTACAAAAAATAACCCAGTCTGAAAAGAAACCACTTTTCATCGAGGGATTTCTGGTTGGACAAGCCTGTCCTAAGCTTGTAGGTCGATGACCTTCTGACTGGGGCAAGAGGAAGGGTTTGGGTACCTGCGGCTCCCAGACTTTGGCAGGAAGTACTACACGTGAACATGGAGCCGGGGCCCCGAGAAGCCATTTCCGGGGTGTCGGACCGAGCGGCTGGTGGGTGTGGGGGCAGATGTTTTAACCTTCGCCTCGCTGATTGCCCAGAGGTAGGTCCTGTTGGGGTGGAGGTCAGCTTCACTGCCCTGCGCCTTGGCGTGGTGGGGGGGGGTCGACTGGAATTTCTGACTCTCGAAGGTGAAGTTTGAGCTGAGGGGGGTTGAGGGAACGGTTCTCCAATTCATGGGGACTGTTTATTATGCAGTTCAGAGAATTGGTTGCCATCGGACATGAGGGTGGGGGAAAGGGGGTGTTGGGGTTATTGTCATTGATAACACTGCTTACTGATTGACTGTTATTTTCGGTTTAGTTTGAATGTAGCTTCCATTGAATGTTTACTGCACAGAAGGAAGCCATTTGGCCCATTGGGTCTATGCTAGCACCCCCCCCCCCCCCCCCCCCCCGGTAATCCATCCTGCTCTATTCTCACTGGCCTTGTGATGTTTTCCTTCACAGATTATGATCCAGTTCCCTTATTTTTGTTATAAATTTACAGTACCCAATTCATTTTTTCCAATTAAGGGACAATTTAGCGCGGCCAATCCACCTGCCCTGCACATCGTTTGGGCCGTGGGGGCGAAACCCACACAGACACGGGGAGAATGTGCAAACTCCACGCGGACAGTGACCCAGAGCCGGGATTGAACCTGGGACCTCGGTGCCGTGAGGCAGCAGTGCTAACCCACTGCACCATCGTGCTGCCCTGCCAGTTCCCTTTTGACCACCTCAGTTGGGAGCTTCCCCCAGCGCCCAGGCCCTGGCAGTGTATTGAAGATCTAACCCCTGGCTACATGGAAGTGGTATTTGCTCATGTTTGCTGATTTCTAACCAACGTTAATGTGTTACAGGCAAAAACAATTGCAGATCTGCAGAACAATAAGGATGCCATATACGAGAGTGGCGTGGTGTTGGGGAACAAGAGATATACCCTTGTTAATGACCAATCGAATGCTTTGAACTGGGTTTGCTTCAAGAGCAAGGCGTGCAAAGAAGACGAACAGAAGTACAGCGCAATAATGTACGTGACCGTAAAAAGTAAGTTTGCATCAAAAAAAAAGTTCTAACAAGATATCGTTCACACCATTTCCAATTTAACAGTGCAATTGTGTTGTAGCTTTGGATCACTTTCGTTGCTTACAATGTACATGTCCAGGAAACGTCTTGAGAAATGTTAGGAAATCTCTATCTCACTGACCTCCTTTGTCTGACTTTGAGCAATGAATGATTTCTGCCCCCGCCCAATAATCGCGGGCGGCGGTGTTTGTAACATCTTTTACAAATGGCCGGCCCAGGGTTGTAACTTTTTCAGTATCGTTCTCAGCTGCTGGGGTAGCTTGAACAACCCGACATTTATTACCCATTGCTGGTTGTCCTGGTAACAGCTGCTACCTTGAATCGCGGCCGTGTGCTGTACTTGCAAGGAGCGTTTCCAGGGCTTTGACCCTGTGTGATCCCGGCTTGAGATTCTTGCCTCGTTTGTCAAGTCTGATGTCATTGGTTTTAATAGTAAATTTAGCGACACGATGACTTGCTTTTAGAACCATTACGGTACAGAAAAGTCCATTCAGCCCATCCACATTATTGGGGACAAAAATATGGAACTGGCTCATTTTAATCCCACTTTTCCAGCACCTGCATCGCAGAAGCCATTCGGCCCATCGAGTCTGCACCGGCCCTCTGAAAGAGCAGCCTACTGAAACCCCCCCCCCCAACACTCCGCCGATCCACCTAATCTGCACAGCTTTGGACCTTGTCCGCAGCCGTGAAGGTTCGAGGACCGTCGGATGCAAGTTCACCTCTCGTCCTTTGACCGTTCACCTTGAATCAATGTCCCCTGGGAGCTGACCCCTCAGCTTGGTGGGGGGAGGGGAGGGGGAGGGGGAGGGGGAGGGGACGGGGAAGAGGGGAAAGAGTGCCAGTCTTTCCCATCGAACCTGTAGAAAAACATCCCCTGAGAAGCTTCATAACGTAGTCGGACAAATGTGTGCAGTATTTATCGACTGCATTAATTACGTGTGTGTGGACTGCAGCCGGCTAATTGAAATGCTAGAAGCTGGGATCTAAATTTGAATCCGCTGAATTAAAAACATTTTTTATTTTTTTTTTTTTGAAGCAAGGAGTTAGACGTGGACAACAGGAGACTGGGTGTAGATGTTAACGGGTAAAATCTGGTGAACTCTGTTTGGGTTTCCCCGAGTGACTTTGCTCCTGACCTGCCTCACAATCTTGGTTCAAAAATGGATAAAAGAGCTGAGGTGAGATGAGATCAGTTATCCTCCCTGACCTCTAGGGGTGTCCCTGGTTTCCCACAAGGAACGTTTGTGCCAAAAAAAGTGTCGGGCAATGAACACCTCTGCCAACGAATCTAACCATCTGGGTCTTCTAGACCAGAACTGGGTTTGCTCCGGGTGCTCCGGTTTCCTCCCACAGCCCAAAGACGTGCTGTTAGGTGGATTGGCCGTGATCAATTACCCCTTGGTGTCCAAAAAGGTTAGGTGGGGTTACGGGGATAGGGTGGAGGCGTGCGCTTAAGTAGGGTACTTCTTCCAAGGAGTCACCTATCAATGGCCCCTCAGCCATGCCGCGTAATCCGCGTGCGAGTGAGCAGCGCCGGTCGCCATTCCAGTGTAAAGAGTGATTCCCGCCCCCGCGCCAAACGCGATTTTGGCGCTGGGCTGCGGAGAATACCGCTCCCGTTTGCTCTCCCACCAATCTGGAACAGAATTTGGTAAGAAGCAGGAATGGCCAGCCAATTATTTTGTAATTTGTAAAAGCAGGGGCGTCATTCTCCGCCGGCGGGAGTCTCCGTTTTGCCGGCGCCCGGGGGTTTCCCGACGGCGTGGGGCTGCCCCACAATGGGAAACCCCATTGACCGGCCGGTGTTACGGAGACTCCCGCCGGCCGGTCGGGGCAGAAATGTGGCGGGGCGGGTAGGAGAATTTCGCCCATGATATCTGAAAGATGAACAGGAAATGCTGGATAAACTCAGCAGGTCTGACAGCTCGTTTTGGAGGGAGGGAGAGAGAGTGACGGAGTTAACACTTTGAATCCAAATGACCCTTAGAACATAGAACAATACAGCGCAGTACAGGCCCTTCGGCCCACGATGTTGCACCGAAACAAAAGCCATCTAACCTACACTATGCCATTATCATCCATATGTTTATCCAATAAACTTTTAAATGCCCTCAATGTTGGCGAGTTCACTACTGTAGTAGGTAGGGCATTCCACGGCCTCACTATAGAACATAGAACATGCTGTGAGCTCAGTCGACATTTGATGGCGGCAGAGGGCCCGCTAGTATGAAAAGGAAGATCGCCAATGGGTTAGGAGGGGGGAGAGATCAGGTGACAAATGGGTGATGGAACTGACTACTTTGAGCCAAGTACGGAGATGGCGCGAGAGTTGGAACAGCCAGTTTCTGTGTGGGGGCTGCAAAATAAAGGGTAAGTGAGGGAGGAGAAAATTGGCCGATGGGATTTCATGTGGTTTTGTCCAATCTGAGGACGAATTGGGAAAAAAAATATTATCTAAATGTAGAGAGAATGCAGAATTCCGTGTTACGGGGATTTGAGAGCTCGGATAGCTAGTCATTTGGAAGGCAAATTGAATGTTGATCTGAATTGCAAAGGGATGGAGAATAAAACCCTGCTACAGCTGTGCTGCATTGGTGAGGCTGCGCCTGAAATCGGATATAAGAGGAGGAGGCCACTCGGCCTCTCGTTCCTGCTCTGCCTTTCTGGGGGTGATCTCCAACCCTGTATTCCATCGACCCCCTGGAATGTTCACGTTGCCCCAGCTGTAAATCTGTGCTCCCAGTTTATCCACAGCACACGTTAGAACATAAGAACTAGGAGCAGGAGTCGGCCATCTGGCCTCTCGAGCCTGCTCCGCCATTCAATGAGATCATGGCTGATCTTTGTGGACTCAGCTCCACTTTCCGGCCCGAACACCATAACCCTTAATCCCTTTATTCTTCAAAAAAATATCTATCTTTATCTTAAAAACATTTAATGAAGGTGCCTCAACTGCTTCACTGGGCAAGGAATTCCAGAGATTCACAACCCTTTGGGTGAAGAGATTCCTCCTAAACTCAGTCCTAAATCTACTTCCCCTTATTTTGAGGCTATGCCCCCTGGTTCTGCTTTCACCCGCCAGTGGAAACAACCTGCCCGCATCTATCCTATCTATTCTCTTCATAATCTTTTATGTTTCTATAAGATCCCCCCTCATCCTTCTAAATTCCAACGAGTACAGTCCCAGTCTACTCAACCTCTCCTCGTAATCCAACCCCTTCAGCTCTGGGATTAACCTAGTGAATCTCCTCTGCACACCCTCCAGTGCCAGTACGTCCTTTCTCAAGTAAGGAGACCAAAACTGAACACAATACTCCAGGTGTGGCCTCACTAACACCTTATACAATTGCAGCAGAACCTCCCTAGTCTTAAATTCCATCCCTCTCGCAATGAAGGACAAAATTCCATTTGCCTTCTTAATCACCTGTTGCACCTGTAAACCAACTTTTTGCGACTCATGCACTAGCACACCCAGGTCTCTCTGCACAGCAGCATGTTTTAATATTTTATCATTTAAATAATAATCCCTTTTGCTGTTATTCCTATCAAAATGGATAACCTCACATTTGTCAACATTGCATTCCATCTGCCAGACCCTAGCCCATTCACTTAGCCTATCCAAATCCCTCTGCAGACTTCCAGTATCCTCTGCACTTTTTGCTTTACCACTTGCCTTAGTGTCGTCTGCAAACTTGGACACATTGCACTTGGTCCCCAACTCCAAATCATCTATGCAAATTGTGAACAATTGTGGGCCCAACACTGATCCCTGAGGGACACCACTAGCTACTGATTGCCAACCAGAGAAATACCCATTAATCCCCACTCTTTGCTTTCTATTAATTAACCAATCCTCTATCCATGCTACTACTTTCCCCTTAATGCCATGCATCTTTATCTTATGCAGCAACCTTTTGTGTGGCACCTTGTCAAGGGCTTTCTGGAAATCCAGATATACCACATCCATTGGCTCCCCGTTATCTACCGCACTGGTAATGTCCTCAAACAATTCCACTAAATTAGTTAGGCACAACCTGCCCTTTAAGAACCCATGCTGCGTCTGCCCAATGGGACAATTTCCATCCAGATGCCTCGCTGTTTCTTCCTTGAAGATTCCAGCATCTTCCCTACTACCGAAGTTAAGCTCACTGGCCTATAATTACCCACTTTCTGCCTACCTCCTTTTTTAAACAGTGGTGTCATGTTTGTTAATTTCCAATCCGCCGGGACCACCCCAGAGTCTAGTGAATTTTGGTAAATTATCACTCGTGCATTTGCAATTTCCCTAGCCATCTCTTTTAGCACTCTGGGATGCATTCCATCAGGTCCAGGCGACTTGTCTACCTTTAGCCCCATTAGCTTGCCCATCACTACCTCCTTGGTGATAACAATCCTCTCAAGGTCCTCACCTGTCATAGCCTAATTTCCATCAGTCACTGGCATGTTATTTGTGTCTTCCACTGAAGACCGACCCAAAAAACTGTTCAGTTCCTCAGCCATTTCCTCATCTCCCATTATTAAATCTCCCTTCTCATCCTCGAAAGGACCAATATTTACCTTAGCCACTCTTTTTTGTTTTATGTATTTGTAGAAACGTTTACCATCTGTTTTTATATTCTGAGCAAGTTTACTCTCATAATCTATCTTACTCTTCTTTATAGCTTTTTCAGTAGCTTTCTGTTGCCCCCTAAAGATTTCCCAGTCCTCTAGTCTCCCACTGATCTTTGCTACTTTGTATGTTTTTTCCTTCAATTTGATACTCTCCCTTATTTCCTTAGATATCCACGATTTTCCCTCTTTTTACCGTCCTTCCTTTTTGTTGGTATAAACCTTTGTTGAGCACTGTGGAAAATCGCTTGGCAGGTTCTCCACTGTTCCTGAACTGTTTCACCATAAAGTCTTTGCTCCCAGTGATGCAGCCATTGTGATTTCAGGCCAATGGTCGGTTTTGAAATTCCGATGTTCTGCAGTTTGACTGCATTGCTTAGAGGATCTAATTCCTGCTGAGATGATGCGTGTCTCCTGTTATCTCCCATTGTCTCCATAGGAGATGGCAATTAGTTTATTGACATCATTCATGCTTTTTACGTGGCTTTGTCTGGAACAGTGTGTGATTTGATTCTTTCCCTCTCTTAGTATACCTGCAAGTCCCTACTTACCCCAGTGCAGGTGCCCTTGCCCCCAAATAGAACTTACATATACCACACCAGTCTTGGAGTTGCCCATTCATTTTTCTGCTCTTATCTGCCCTTTGCCAGTTTGCATGTGGGTCCAGAGATTTTTAAAATATTCATTGATGGCAAATGGGTACATCCAGTGCTGTTGGTGGGCGAGGGGGGGGGGGAAAGTTCCAGGATTTTGACCCAGTGACAGTGAAGGAACGGCCGATATATTTCCCAGTCGGGGTGGGGAGTGAGTTGGAGGGGAACCTCCAGGTGGTGGGGTTCCCAGGTATCTGCTGCTGTTGTCCTAGATGGTAGAGGTCGTGGGTTTGGAAGGCGTTGTCTATGGCAGGTACACACGGCCGCCGCTAACCGGTGGTGGAGGGAATGAGGTGTTCTGGATGGTGTTGAGCTTCAAGTGTTATGGAGAGTATTCCATCACACTCTTAACTTGTGCCTTGTAGATGGTGGATAGGCTTTAGGAAGTCAGGAGGTGAGTTACACTGCAGGATTCCTAGCCACTGACCTGCTCTGGTAGCCACAGTACAAAGAACAAGGAAAGGTACAGCACAGGAACAGGCCCTTCGGCCCTCCAAGCCCGTGCCGACCATGCTGCCCGTCTAAACTAAAATCTTCTGCACTTCCTGGGTCCGTATCCCTCTATTCCCATCCTATTCATATATTTGTCAAGATGCCCCTTAAACGTCACTATCGTCCACCACTTCCTCCGGCAGCGAGTTCCAGGCACCCACTACCCTCTGTGTAAAAACCTTGCCTCGTACATCTCCTCTAAACCTTGCCCCTCTCGCCTTAAACCTATGCCCCCTAGTAATTGACCCCTCTACCCTGGGAAAAAGCCTCTGACTATCCACTCTGTCTATGCGTCTCATAATTTTGTAGACCTCTATCGGGTCGCCCCTCAACCTCCGTCGTTTCAGTGAGAACAAACCGAGTTTATTCAACCGCTCCTCATAGCTAATGCCCTCCAGACCAGGCAACATCCTAGTAAATCTCTTCTGCACCCTCTCTAAAGCCTCCACATCCTTCTGGTAGTGTAGCAACCAGAATTGAACAGTATACTCCAAGTGTGGCCTAACTAAGGTTCTATACAGCTGCAACATGGCTTGCCAATTCTTATACTCAATGCCCTGGCCAATGAAGGCAAGCATGCCGTATGCCTTCTTGACTACCTTCTCCACCTGTGCCCCTTTCGGTGACCTGTACAACTAGATCTCTCTGACTTTCAATACTCTTGAGGGTTCTACCATTCACTGTATATTCCCTACCTGCATTAGACCTTCCAAAATGCATTACCTCACATTTGTCCGGATTAAACTCCATCTGCCCTCTCTCCGCCCAAGTCTCCAAATGATCTAAATCCTGCTGTATCCTCTGACAGTCCTCATCGCTATCCGCAATTCCACCAACCTTTGTGTCGTCTGCAAACTTACTAATCAGACCAGTTGCATTTTCCTCAATCATTTATATCTACTACGAACAGCAAAGGTCCCAGCACTGATCCCTGTGGAACACCACTAGTCACCCCTCCAATCAGAAAAGCATCCTTCCATTGCTGCTACTCTGCCTTCTATGACCTAGCCAGTTCTGTATCCATCTTGCCAGCTCACCCCTGATCCTGTGTGACTTCACCTTTTGTACCAGTCTACCATGAGGGACCTTGTCAAAGGCCTTACTGAAGTCCATATAGACAACATCCACTGCCCTACCTGCATCAATCATCTTTGTGACCCTTCGAAAAACTCTATCAAGTTAGTGAGACATGGCCTTCCCTTCACAAAACCGTGCTGCCTCTCACTAATACATCCATTTGCTTCCAAATGGGAGTAGATCCTATCTTGCAGAATTCTCTCCAGTAATTTCCCTACCACTGACGTAAGGCTCGCTGGCCTGTAGTTCCCGGGATTATCCTTGCTGCCCTTCTTAACAAAGGAACAACATTGGCTATTCTCCAGTCCTCCGGGACATCACCTGAAGACAGTGAGGATCCAAAGGTTTTTGTGAAGGTATTTATATGTCTGGGTCCAGTTCGGTTTCTGATCAGTGGTAATCCCAGGATATTGGTAGCGGGGGATTCAGCGATGGCAATGAATATTATGGGGTGGTAGTTAGACCCTCTCTTGTTGGAGACGATCATTGCCTGGCATGTGGGTGGCACAGTGGTTAGCACTGCCACCTCAGTGCCAGAGACCCGGGTTCCATTCTGGCCTCTGGTGTGCAGATTCTGCACGTTCTCCCTGTGTCTGCGTGGGTTTCCTCCGGGTGCTCCGGTGTCCTCCCACGGTCTAGAAGATGTACAGGTTAGGTGGATTGACCATGATAAATTGTCCCTTCGTGTCCAAAGGTTGGCTGGGGGTAGGACAGTGAGCCTGGGTAGGGGGCTCTTTCAGAGGGCGGGGCAGACTCAATGGGCTGAATGGCCTCCTTCTGCACTACTGGGATTCCATCATTCCGATGTGTGGGGCTTGATTGCCAGTCCCCTGAACATTATCCAGGTCCAGCTACATTTGAAAATTGGTTGCTTCAGTATCTGAGGAGTGGTGAATGGTGCTGAGCATCGCGAAACAGTTCCCCTGACCTTCTGATGGAAAGAATGTCATTGAAACAGCTGACGATGAAGACACTACCCTGAGGAACTCCTGCAGTGATGTCCTGGCACTGAGATGAGGTGCCTCTGAGAAATCCTCCTCCTCAGTGCCCGGAACGACGAAAAAATCTCCAAAAAGAAGAAACATCCTCTGCACATCCATCCTGTCAAGACCCATCCGGATCCCATGTGTCAATCGAGTCGCCTCTTACTCTTTTAAACTCATGGTTAGCACTGCTGCCTCACGGCGCCGAGGTCCCAGGTTCGGTCCCAGCCCCGGGTCTACGTGTGGAGTTTGCACATTCTCCCCGTGTCTGCGTGGGTCTCCCACCCCCCACCACCCAAAGATGTGCAGGGTAGGTGGATTGGCCACGCTAAATTGCCCCTTAATTTGGAAAGAAAATTAATTGGGTACTCTTAAATTTATATTTTCCAAAAAAAACCCTCTAGTTTTAAAAAAAAAAAAAAATTTTATTAGACTACCCAATTTTTTTTTCCAATTAAGGGGCAAATTAGCGTGGCCAATCCACCTACCCTGCACATTGTTGCTAACTTTTGGTTGGCTCTTAATTCGTAATTTGCTCTGTCTGTTTAACCTTTGCTCTAGAGTTGCCAGGTATCTTTATGATACCACCACGAGGTTCAAGTACTGATCAATAACTCAACACACAATTAGTAAGATTCCAATCAAAACACATTTATCATACACAGTAAATCACTACTCCTGCATAAACTCTACTTTTCTAGACTATTCTTTATCACCAAAAGTGATACTTATAGATATCATAGAATTTACAGTGCAGAAGGGGGCCATTCGGCCCATTGGGTCTGCACCAGCTCCTGGAAAGAGCACCCTACCCAAGGTCAACACCTCCACCCAATACCCGTAACCCCACCCGACACTAAGGGCAATTTTGGACACTAAGGGCAATTTATCATGGCCAATCCACCTCCCCTGCACATCTTTGGACTGTGGGAGGAAACCGGAGGAAACCCACGCACACACTGGGAGGATGTGCAGACTCCGCACAGACAGTGACCCAAGCCAGAATCAAACCTGGGACCCTGGAACTGTGAAGCAATTGTGCTATCCACAATGCTACCGTGCTGCCCACTAAGTGAAACTATACTTCGCTTCGGACTGGCCCACCAGGTCAGGGGAACAAATGGCCTTTTGTTCAGGTCCTGAGTCTGCAGGATCCAAAAGCTGGTATGGATTGGTAGCGAGGAGCGCCTATCTCTTAGCGTGCGTTGACTGGAGACTTACTTGGTTGATGCGGCAGCTGGGCAGGTCACTGTCAAGGGTTGATTCGCGTTGCTGAGTGAGGACGATTTGGCAAGAAGGACGATTTGAACTTGGGGGCTTTACTTTATAGTCCCCAGGGGCTTCCCGCCTTCGGGGCGGACCCTGTACCTGGTTCTAAATGACTGGACTGCGTTCCGATCACTTGGATCGATTTCTCCAATACTGGAGTTGTTCCCTGATCGCTGGGCGGTCCCTAAATGTCTGTTGGCCTTCCTTTGTCTTGGCTCCTGCTGGCGCCGAGGAGTCTGGCTTGGTTTTATTCAGCTTAATTGTTGCAATTGTGCCTTGGCATCGCTCATTACTATGCAGATGGCTGCTGGTTTCAGTGCTGTCTGGTTTTTGCAAGTTTCAATACACATGATTTCTGCACTTGCTAGGTTTTGCCTGGGTTGGCTGAATTTCCCTTTAGTCTTTGCGGTTCTCCATTTTAAGTCGGGAAGTGGCCAACCCAGGTGGCTACACGCCCTCCTTGTGATCCCTAACGCGAAGTGTGAAGCATCACATAACTGCATTGTCTTCATTCCCTGACCCAGCGAGCACTCTTCCGTGGCCTCTACACTGACCATAACTATGCAATAAAAATTTTAACTAACCATTCTAACTGGCGCTATGTCAGACAGGGACATGCATTACAACACAAAAAAAAGGTACCTCTAACTATCTCAATAAACTACACTCACTAAAACATTCAGTCATATTAATTTCCTAAACAATACAAAATAATAGCAGCATTTACATTTTTCCTCTGGCTTGGCAGTCAAGCACAGGGGTGTACAATATTCACATTTCTTTATTTACAAAAGATGCAACACAAATGGTCTTTATTGTAGATCAAGGGGTTTGGGGGCCTGGTGAAAACTGAAAATAGGGGCTCTCATTCTGTATACCGGGGTGCGAGCACGGTAGGCTCTCCTTCTCCATGTCCTCATGCGGATAGTCTGCACGATGCTGCAGAGTATCGCCAACACTAATAGGGATTCGACTACGTAGGAAAGGGAGTCCCACGTTATGAGCTTATCACACCATGATGGTGTGGTGTTGCCTGTTACTGGGCTCTGGGTGCTATGGGGAAGTGAATCATTGACGGCCGGGGGGGGGGGGGGGTCAGGGGGTTCGCGTTCGCGCGCAACCGAATACACATTATAATGGTGGTGATCAACACGGAGGATGTCCTCATTGTTCTTCTTCTTTCTCTTCTCTTTTCTTTCCTTGGGGCTTCTGGAGTTCTGTGGGATCAAGCATAGTTTCTGTTACTATCTTGGTTAATATCTCGTCTGTTAGTATGTCTGCCCTTCAGTGCCAATTCTCCGTATATAATTTGTCACCATGTGTGACTCCCTCATTTTTAAATTAAAAAAAAAAAAAAACCAACTAATATTCCGGACACGACACACTTAAAAATACTGAAACAGTGCGAGCCGTCGCGCAGGCTGTGCGATTTACCATCCAAATGTGTGAGGATGTAAATACAAAGAACAAACAAAGAAATGTACAGCACAGGAACAGGCCCTTCGGCCCTCCAAGCCCGTGCCGACCATACTGCCCGACTAAACTACAATCTTCTACACTTCCTGGGTCCGTATCCTTCTATTCCCATCCTATTCATATATTTGTCAAGATGCCCCTTAAATGTCCCTATCGTCCCTGCTTCCACTACCTCCTCCGGTAGTGAGTTCCAGGCACCCACTACCCTCTGCGTTAAAAACTTGCCTCGTACATCTACTCTAAACCTTGCCCCTCTCACCTTAAACCTATGCCCCCTAGTAATTGACCCCTCTACCCTGGGGAAAAGCCTCTGACTATCCACTCTGTCTATGCCCCTCATAATTTTGTATACCTCTATCAGGTCGCCCCTCAACCTCCTTCGTTCCAGTGAGAACAAACCGAGTTTATTCAATCGCTCCTCATAGCTTATGCCCTCCATACCAGGCAACATTCTGGTAAATCTCTTCTGCACCCTCTCTAAAGCCTCCACATCCTTCTGGTAGTGTGGCGACCAGAATTGAACACTATAGGGGTGGCAACCTAAGGGTTGCTCGAAAACAAAACACAACCTTTTGAACCAAGAGTGCCAGAATGAGGTGCGTATGGGCCGCGACGGGTAAGAATTGGATGGAATCCCCGGGTAGGACGGCGATCAATGCCGTATGTGCTCTACCCGAGCGTAGTTGACCAGAGGGGGGGGGGGGTCCTCAGGCAGGGCAGAGACCAACGCCGTTTCTCCACTGCCTGAGCAACCGGCAAGAACGGGCAAAAATGTAGTCACCGTGGGGGGGGGGTGGGGGGGGGGTGGGGGGGGGGTGGGGGGGGGGGGGGTGGGTGGGGGGGGTGGGTGGGGGGGGGGGGGGGGTGGGTGGGGGGGGGGGGGGGGGGGGGGGTTGCCATATTGGTTCTACCTTCGAACCAGAAGAGCAGTTGTGAACGGGGGTCTGGTAGGCTCTCAGCGGTTTCTGCCGTTAAGCGTGCTGGTAAGTTTTCACAGGTTTCGGCCGACAAATATGGCGTGTGGCCGTGGAACTTCCGAGTGCACAAACAACACTTAACAATAACACTAACAAACAACATGCTGCAGGTTCCATCAGAATACAGGACATCGTCAATCACATTTGGGCTGGGGTGTAATTAGCATATGGAGGCAGTGTAGTGTGGCCGAAGAAGAGAGGAAGGAGGAGTGAAACAAAAATGAAGTGGCCTTGCTGAGGTGTCCCTGCCAGAAGAAGTGGTGGGTAAGCGCTCACAGTTTGCATGGGGCAGCTGGGACCTTTGTAGCTGCTGTGGGTGGTGTTCTCTTTCATATCTGGGGGCTAGTCTAGCTGGTGGGGGTCTCCTGCAATCTCGGGCAAAGTGTCCTGACCGCCCACAGTTGTAACATGACCCCTGGGGCACATCAGGTGGAGCAGGCTCTCTGGTGCATTGTTCCCTTGGGTATGGTTCCCTGGGTGGGGGGTCGGCGCTGTTGGTGTCTTTGCTGGTTCGGGGGGCATTTGTGGGCTGATTCCGTTGCTGTTTCAGGGGGGCTTGACATTCTCGTGCGTAATGTCCTAATTGTCTGCAATTGTAACATTCTTGAGCTTTGGGCTGGGGTTGGCTGTTCCTGCCCTCATTTACCCATGCAGGGTTCTGGTGTGCTTTAACTGGGTTCATTTCAACCTGCTCTTCATCGGGTGCTTATAAATTCGGTTTTGTTTTGGACAGATTGCTCCCAGTGGCGGGACATAAGAACATAAGAACTAGGAGCAGGAGTAGGCCATCTGGCCCCTCGAGCCTGCTCCACCATTCAATGAGATCATGGCTGATCTTTTGTGGACTCAGCTCCACTTTCCGGCCCGAACACCATAACCCTTAATCCCTTTATTCTTCAAAAAACTATCTATCTTTATCTTAAAAACATTTAATGAAGGAGCCTCTACTGCTTCACTGGGCAAGGAATTCCATAGATTCACAACCCTTTGGGTGAAGAGATTCCTCCTAAACTCAGTCCTAAATCTACTTCCCCTTATTTTGAGGCTATGCCCCCTAGTTCTGCTTTCACCCGCCAGTGGAAACAACCTGCCCGCATCTATCCTATCTATTCCCTTCATAATCTTATATGTTTCTATAAGATCCCCCCCTCATCCTTCTAAATTCCAACGAGTACAGTCCCACTCTACTCAACCTCTCCTCATAATCCAACCCCTTCAGCTCTGGGATTAACCTAGTGAATCTCCTCTGCACACCCTCCAGTGCCAGTACGTCCTTTCTCAAGTAAGGAGACCAAAACTGAACACAATACTCCAGGTGTGGCCTCACTAACACCTTATACAATTTCAGCAGAACCTCCCTAGTCTTAAACTCCATCCCTCTAGCAATGAAGGACAAAATTCCATTTGCCTTAATCACCTGTTGCACCTGAAAACCAACTTTTTGCTACTCGTGCACTAGCACATCCAGGTCTCTCTGCACAGCAGCATGTTTTAATATTTTATCATTTAAAAAATAATCCCTTTTGCTGTTATTCCTACCAAAATGGATAACCTCACATTTGTCAACATTGTATTCCATCTGCCAGACCCTAGCCCATTCACTTAGCCTATCCAAATCCCTCTGCAGACTTCCAGTATCCTCTGCACTTTTTGCTTTACCACTTATCTTAGTGTCGTCTGCAAACTTGGACACATTGCCCTTGGTCCCCAACTCCAAATCATCTATGTAAATTGTGAACAGTTGTGGGCCCAACACTGATCCCTGAGGGACACCACTAGCTACTGATTGCCAACCAGAGAAACACCCATTAATCCCCACTCTTTGCTTTCTATTAATTAACCAATCCTCTATCCATCCTACTACTTTCCCCTTAATGCCATGCATCTTTATCTTATGCAACAACCTTTTGTGTGGCACCTTGTCAAAGGCTTTCTGGAAATCCAGATATACCACATCCATTGGCTCCCCGTTATCTACCGCACTGTTAATGTCCTCTCAAAATTCCACTAAATTAGTTAGGCACGACCTGCCCTTTATGAACCCATGCTGCGTCTGTCCAATGGGCCAATTTCCATCCAGATGCCTCGCTATTTCTTCCTTGATGATAGATTCCAGCATCTTCCCTACTACCGAAGTTAAGCTCACTGGCCTATAATTTCTGCCTACCTCCTTTTTTTTTTCTTTTTTTTAATTTTTTTTAAACAGTGGTGTCATGTTTGCTGATTTCCAATCCGCCGGGACCACCCCAGAGTCTAGTGAATTTTGGTAAATTATCACTCGTGCATTTGCAATTTCCCTAGCCATCTCTTTTAGCACTCTGGGATACATTCCATCAGGTCCGGGAGACTTGTCTACCTTTAGCCCCATTAGCTTGCCCATCACTACCTCCTTGGTGATAACAATCCTCTCAAGGTCCTCACCTGTCATAGCCTAATTTCCATCAGTCACTGGCATGTTATTTGTGTCTTCCACTGTGAAGACCGACCCAAAAAACCTGTTCAGTTCCTCCGCCATTTCCTCATCTCCCATTATTAAATCTCCCTTCTCATCCTCTAAAGGACCAATATTTGCCTTAGCCACTCTTTTTTGTTTTATGTATTTGTAGAAACTTTTACAATCTGTTTTTATATTCTGAGCAAGTTTACTCTCAAAATCTATCTTACTCTTTATAGCTTTTTTAGTAGCTTTCTGTTGCCCCCTAAAGATTTCCCAGTCCTCTAGTCTCCCAATGATCTTTGCTACTTTGTATGTTTTTTCCTTCAATTTGATATTCTCCCTTATTTCCTTAGTTAGCCACGGTCGATTGTCGCTCTTTTTACCGCCCTTCCTTTTTGTTGGTATAAACCTTTGCTGAGCACTGTGAAAAATCACTTGGAAGGTTCTCTACTGTTTCTCAACTGTTTCACTATAAAGTCTTTGCTCCCAGTCTACCTTAGCTAGTTCTTCTCTCATCCCATTGTAATCTCCTTTGTTTAAGCACAAAACTCTAGTGCTTGATTTTACCTTCTCACCCTCCATCTGTATTTTAAATTCCACCATATTGTGATCGCTCCTTCCGAGAGGATCACTAACTATGAGATCCTGAATCAATCCTGTCTCATTACACAGGCAGGGACAATCTTTTTAAAACCCACTTTTCGTTGTGCGCTTCTTCCGAGGGGTCATAATTGGTACAGGCCTTTTGTCCTGCCTCTGTGGCATGGGAGATAAGGGTGCGGGTCCATTTGGCCATACCGTCTTGGGACAAATGGGCGCGGTCTAAATTGCCGAAAACGGCTGTAAAATGAATCCACAGGCGTCCAGCAAACGCTGTGGGGTGTTCTGTCTTTTTCTGCTTGCACTTTTCAGGCCTTCTACCGGGTCACCTCTGTTGTAGCCGATCGCATCTAGGATCGCTGTGTGCCTCTCTGCAAGGGTGCCTCCTCCTACATTCTGTGGGCCGGGAAGGACTGCTATGACTGAAGAGTCTACACTCAAAACTGTGAGCTTCACATGCTCTCGCTCATCCAGGCCATACATGGTCGCCTGCTGCTTTACTCTAGCGAAGAAGTGGTGGGGGTCTGAGGTGGGGAGGAACGGTGTGATTTTCTCGCATGCGTCCTGTAATTGGGTCACGGTTAAGGGGTGGTATAAAGAAATTCTGTATCTCCGTCCGATGTGACTGTGCGGTGGGTGGTTACTGGATTCATTGGTGCCTGAACTATCTGCGATATGGATGGTTGGGGCGCTTTCCTCTTCTGGGGCTTTCTTTGCGCACATGTTCCCTGAACATATATATGCGCGGTCTCATTTAATTCTTCCCAATCCGGGCCGTCTTCAGTATCTAACTGGGATCCAAAGGTGCTCTGGAATCCATTCTGAACTGAAAGCAAAGACTGCAGTTCTGCAATCTGCTTCCAGCACTTTGCATGATCTAGTGAGCTTTGTCTCTGCTCCGTGGTGGTAGCATGGAGTGCTCGTAATGCTGCTTTCAGGTCGCTACACTGCCTTTGCAATGCCTCTACCTGTTTCTCTGTTTCCTCTCTTACCAGGAGTGCACGTTGCGTGTCCTGATGGGCCTTTTCGTACTGTGTCTGGAAGCTGCTTAGGTGCGCCAAATAAGACTGGTGTGCCCACTTGGCATCATCCACCTCTCCGTCCTTTGCTGCTAACTTCCTTCTCAACTCTGTTCTCTTTCTCAACCTCACTTACATCGACCTTGCTCATTCGATGTACTCCTTCTATCTCTTTACGGAGCGTCCGAACAACCTCCTCTGTGCCTCGCAATTGTGCCACACAGGACACGATTGCCATAGGCTTGTGAGCTTTTCCCAAGCTTTCCTTATAAATTTCTGACCGGTTCTCCCACCAAGTATGGCCTATACTCCTGGGTCCTGTTTCCTCATTGTCACAGAATTCGCTTCAAAGGGGCCATCCTTTCCCTTTTGAGGTACTTTCTGATTTCCTCTTCCCAAACGGGACACTGTCCTACTCTACTGCTGCTAGTCGCTGCGACCACGAATTCTTCAGGGTTCATGAGGCGTCGCATTGCCATCTTTCCTCTCTAAATACTCTTAAAATTTGGAACGAGGGGTACTAAGGCAGTGCTGTAATTAGGGGTACGGCTTTCGCTATTTTCCGGAATACAAACTCCCGACAGTTTGTCGTAACACAAATCTATCAGTTTTACCTTATCCCTGTTAGTTATGCATGCATTAACACACTTCTGAATTATGAGGATTGATCAGAACTGCTTGAACACTTGTGGTTTTTCTGTTCCCAATTGGATTTCTAATTCAAATTTTGGGTTCTCCCGGAGTGGTTAAGCCACTTCTGAGTCGGGTCCCGTCAGGATGTCGCCAGTAATATGTTGCTAACTTTTGGTTGGCTCTTAATTCGTAATTTGCTCTGTCTGTTTAACCTTTGCTCTAGAGTCGCCAGGTATCTTTATGATACCGCCACGAGGTTCAAGTTCAAGTACTGATCAATAACTCAACACACACAATTAGTAAGATTCCAATCAAAACGCATTTATTATACACAGTAAATCACTACTCATGCATAAACTCTACTTTCTAGACTATTCTCTATCACTAAAAGGCCTATACTTAGCTTCGGAATTGGCCCACCAGGTCAGGGGAACAAATGGCCTTTCGTTCAAGTCCTGAGTCTGCAGGATTCAAAAGCTGGTATGGACTGGTAGCGAGGAGCGCCTATCTCGTAGCGAGCGTTGACTGGAGACTTACTTGGTTGATGCGGCAGCTGGGCAGGTCACTGTCAAGGGTTGATTCGCGTTGCTGAGTGACCCTGCCAAGAAGGACGATTTGAACTTGGGGGCTTTACTTTATAGTCCCCAGGGGCTTCCCGCCTTCGGGGCGGACCCTGTACCTGGTTCTATATGACTGGACTGCGTTCCGATCACTTGGATCGATTTCTACAATACTGGAGTCGTTCCCTGATCGCTGGGCGGTCCCTAAATGTCTGTTGGCCTTCCTTTGTCTTGGCTCCTGCTGGCGCCGAGGAGTCTGGCTTGGTTTTATTCACCTTAATTGTTGCAATTGTGCCTTGGCATCGCTCATTACTATGCAGATGGCTGCTGGTTTCAGTGCTGTCTGGTTTTTGCAAGTTTCAATACACATGATTTCTGCACTTGCTGGTTTTTGCCTGTGTTGGCTGAATTTCCCTTCAGCCTTTGCGGTTCTCCATTTTAAGTCGGGAAGCGGCCAACCCAGTTGGCTACAACATCTTTGGACTTGTGGGAGGAAACTGGAGCACCCGGAGGAAATCTACGCAGGCGCGGGGAGAACGTGCAGACTCCGCACAGACCGTGACCCAGCGAGGAATCGAGCCCTGGGTAAACGTTGGACAGAGGGCTTGTTTTCACTGGAGTTTAGGGGATGACCTGATTGAAGTTCTAGATCCTGAATGGTCTAGACTGGGTTCATGTTGACAGGATTTTCCTCTTATGGGTGACTGGGGTGGGGGGGCATGTTTTCAAATTTTTAAAGGTCTCCCTTTTTAGAATCGAGATGAGGAGAAATGTTTGGAGATATCGGACTCTGACACTCTGCCTCAGAAGGTGGTGAAAGCAGTTGACAGAATATTTTTTTTTCCAACAAACATTTAATGAAATGAAAATAAATCGCTTATTGTCACGAGTAGGCTTCAGTGAAGTTACTGTGAAAAGCCCCTAGTCGCCACATTCCGGCGCCTGTTCGGGGAGGCTGGTACGGGAATTGAACCGTGCTGCTGGCCTGCCTTAGTCTGCTATAAAAGCCAGCGATGTAGCCCAGTGAGCTAAACCAGCCCCTTTTATTCAGGCATTTATGGTTTTAGAACGACAGACACAAATTAAAATGTGACCATAATTCCGTGCATAACCCCCCCCACCCCCCCAAAAAAAAAACCAACACACACAATTCCCAAATCCCACCACCTCTCACCGTTCCCGCCGAAGGTTCCCCCCCCCTTATTGAATCTGCAAATAGTTTAGTTTTCCCCGAAGAAGTTGATAAACGGCTGCCACCTCCGAACGAACCCTAACGTTGATCCTCTCGGGGCGAACTTCATTTTCTCAAGCCTGAGAAAGCCGGCCATGTCGCTGAGCCAAACCCCCGATTTCGGGGGCTCCGAGTCCCTCCATGCTAGTAAGATCCGTCTCCAGGCTACCAGGGAGGCAAAGGCCAAACCGTCTGCCTCTCTCTCGCCCCCTGGACTCCCGGGTCTTCCGGCACTCCACAAATCGCCACCTCCGGACTCGGCGCCACCCTCGTTTTTAGCACCGTGGACATGACATCCGCAAACCCTGCCAGAATCCCCTCCGCTTTGGGCATGCCCAAAACGTGTGGGCATGATTTGCGGGCCCTCCCACGCACCTCACACACCTGTCCTCTACCCCAAAAAACCTGCTCATCCGGGCCACCGTCATGTGTTCCCGGTGAACCACCTTGAATTGTATCAGGCTGAGCCTGGCACATGATGAGGGCGAGTTGACTCTGCTCAGAGCATCCTCCCACACATCCGCCTCTACCTCCCCTCCCAGCTCATCCTCCCATTTACGCTTTAGCTCACCTAACTGGGTTTCCTCCCACTCCTTGCGTTCTTCATAGATTTCCGATACCTACCCCTCCCCCACCCCCATTCTAGAGACTCACAGAATATTTTTAAGGTGTCGTGGAGTTGGTGTTAAAATTCACATCAGCCGTGATATTGAATGGCGGGGCAGTTTGGGGGGGGGGGGGATGGCCAATTGCTCTGATTTTTGCGTGTTGATATGTCCCACATCTGGGGCGTCATTCTCCGACCCCCCGCCGGGTCGGAGAATGGCCGTTGGCCGCCGTGAATCCCGCCCCTGCCCCCGCCGAAGTCTCCGGTACCGGAGATTGGGCGGGGGCGGGAATCGGGCCGCGCCGGTTGGCGGGACCCCCCGCTCAATTCTCCGGCCCGGATGGGCCGAAGTCCCGCCCAGAAATTGCCTGTCCCGCCGGCGTAAATCAAACCTGGTATTTACCGGCGGGACAAGGCGGCGTGGGCGGGCTCCGGGGTACTGGGGGGGGGGGGGGCGCGGGGCAATCTGACCCCGGGGGGTGCCCCCACGGTGGCCTGGCCCGCGATCGGGGCCCACCGATCCACGGGCGGGCCTGTGCCGTGGGGGCACTCTTTACCTTCCGCCTCCACCATGGCGGAGGGGGAAGTGACTCTCTCCACTGCGCATGCGCGGGAACCTGTCAGCGGCAGCTGACGCTCCCGCGCATGCGCCGCATTTCCGTGCCAACTGGCGGGGCAACACACGCCATTTCCGCCAGCTGGCGGGGCGGAAATTCCTCCGGCGCCGGCCTAGCCCCTCAATGTTGGGGCTCGGCCCCCAAAGATGCGGAGCATTCTGCACCTTTGGGCGGCGCGATGCCCGTCTGATTGGCGCCGTTTTTGGCGCCAGTCAGCGGACATCGCGCCGTTGGGGGAGAATTTCGCCCCTGGAGACTGGATTCTGTTCTTAGCGTCAGATCTCCAATGGGCAGGTTGGGCTTGTGGGGGATGGTGCTGAGGTTGAAGGATTTAAAATCAGGGCAGATTGCACCGACTAGAGTTTTATTTCCTTGAGGATTATGGGGTAATTTAATTCCGGGGTTACAAAAGGAATTGATACGTTTCGGCAGAAAAGGGGCAGAGACTTGAGCTGTTCATGCATTCAGCAACAGAGGAATTAGGAGCAGATGTCGGCCATTCAGCCCCTCGAGCCTGCTCCGCTATTCAATCAGATCCTGGCTGCTCTCTCCCTGGTCTCAAATCCACCTCCCCACCTGCTCCCCAGATCCCTTTCAAATCCGAAATGTATCTATCTCCCTCTTGAAACATTTAATGACTCCGACTCCACCGCACTGTGGGGGCAGCGAATCCACAAATTCACCCCCCTCTGCGAGAAGTAGTTCGTCCTCATCTCCATCCCAAATCTACCGCCTCTCGACCTTTATCTGTGACCGCTCATTCCAGATTGCTCCACAAGGGGGAGCATTTGGTCTACGTTTACTTTATCAATCCCCTTTAGTATTTTATAAAACTCGATCAGATCCCTTCTCATCCTTCTAAACTCCAGAGAGTATAAACCCAAACTGTTTAATCTCTCCTCATCCGTCATCCCGTTCATCCCCGGAATCAATCTGGTGACCCTCTGAACTGCCTCCACTGCCACCACATCCTTCCTCAAATAAGGAGACCAGAACTGGACCCAATACTCCAGATGTGGTCTCACCCACACCCTGTACAATTGCAACAACACTTCTCTACTTTGTACTCCAGTCCTTTTGCAATAAACGCTAACATTCCATTTGCCTTTTTAATTACCGGCTGTACCTGCAAACCCACTTTCTGCGATTCGTGAACACGGACACCCAGATCTCTCGGCCCAGACACATTTTGAATCTAGATTTCCATTTTGATAATTTGCCTTTCTATTTGTTTGGCCAAAATGAATTACCTCAGACTTACCCAATTAAACTCCAATCTCCGAGCCTATCTATAGCCGTCTGTAAAACCTGTATCTCCTCTTCACTGCCGACCTTCCCACCTATTTTAGTATCATTCGCAAATTTTGCTGTCACTCTGTCCCTGCCTGCAGATCATTTGTACAGATTGTAACAGTTGAGGTCCGAGGACTGACCCATGCGGCACCCCGCTAGTTACAGTTCACCAGATAGAAAAGGACCCATTTATCCCGACCCTCTGCTTTGTCAGTCAGCCAATCCTCAATCATGTCTTGTACTCTACCCCCAATCCCCTACGATCTCACCTTCTGGATCAGTCTTTTATGCGGCACCTTGTCAAACGCCTTCTGGAAGTCTAGATATACCACATCCACAGGTTCCCCATTATCCACCCTGCTGGTTACGTCCTCGAAGAACTCCAAGTTTGTCAAGCATGACTTCCCCTTCATAAAACCACGCTGACAATGGTGGATCGAGCTTTGTCTTTCCAAATGTTCAGTCACCTCCTCAATGATTGATTCCAGCAACTTCCCCACCACAGAGGTCAAGCTAACCAGCCTATAGCTTCCTACTTCTTTGCCTCTCTCCCATTTTGAATCGGGGCGTCACATTAGTGTGTTTCCAATCCACTAGGACCCTTCCAGAATCCAGGGAATTCTCAAATATCATAACCAATGCATCCATTATCTCTGCTGCCACTTCCCTTCATACCCTAGAGTGCAGGCCATTGGGTCCTGGAGACTTATCTGCCGTTAATCCCATTGGTTTATTCAATACCGTCCCCCTAGTGATCGTTATTGCACCAAGTTCCTCGGCATGAACTGCAGTTTTTGGAAATGTTTTATTATTCTCTCCCGCGAAGACCGGGCCAAAATATTGGTTCAGTGCCTCAGCCATCTGTGTTCCCCTTTATTACCTCATCAGTATCGTCCTCCTAAAGGGCCAACATTTACTTTTGCTATTCTCTCCCTCTTTATGTACTTATAGAAGCTTCTGGTATCAGTGTTTATGGTTTCTGCTAGTTTCCTTTCTCAGTTCATCTTGGCTATTTTGGTTTTAGTTTTAGTAACCTTTTGCTGAACCTTAAATTTGTCCCAAACCTCCAGCTTACCGCTCGCTTTTGCAGCCCGGTATCCCCTAGTTTTTGCCTTTATGCCCCCCTCGACTTCCTTGTTTAGCCATGGAACGTTTTCCTCCCTTTTACAATTCTCTTCCCGAACAGGCGCCGGAATGCGGTGACTAGGGGATTTCACAGTAACTTCATACTTGTGACAATAAAAGGTTATTATTATTAAGTACTCTAGTATGAAGATTATCAGGACCTGGAGATTTATCCGCCTTCAATCCCATTAATTTCCCCCAAACCATTTTGCTACTAATTTCCTTCAGCTCCTCACTAAATCTTGAGTTTCTGAGACCCTTGGGCGGGATTCTCCAATCCCGCGGCGGGTTGGGGAATCAGCGGGGGTGGGGCGCGGATCCCGCGATACCGCTCCGACGCCGGGCTGCTGATTATCCGGCGCGGTTGCTGCGGCGCCGGTCTGGGCCCCCCCCCATCCCGAGCCGAGTCCGTACGTACACACGCACAGCCAAGAGTAGACCATCCGCCCCTCAGCCCTGCCCCGTCACTTCATAAGGTCATGGCTGACCTGATTTTTAACCGTGACTCTACAATCCCATTTTAGCACCCCGACAGCAACTCGCACCCCTGTGCCAATAATCTTTCAATTCCGTCTCGAGAATCTATCTAGCTCTTCCTCAAATATATTCAGTAAGAAGTCTTACAACACCAGGTTAAAGTCCAACAGGTTTGTTTCGAATCACTAGCTTTCGGAGCGCTGCTCCTTCCTCGGGTGAATGAAGAGGTGGGTTCCAGAAACATTTATATAGACAAAGTCAATGATGCAAGACAATACTTTGAATGCGAGCATTTGCAGGTAATTAAGTCTTTACAGATCCAGAGGGAGGGGTAACCCCAGGTTAAAGAGGTGTGAATTGTCTCAAGCCAGGACAGTTGGTAGAATTTTGCAAGCCCAGGCCGGATGGTGGGGGGCAAATGTAATGAGGCATGAATCCCAGGTCCCAGTTGAGGCCATATTCATGTGTGCGGAACTTGGCTATAAGTTTCTGCTCGGCGATTCTGCGTTGCCGCGCGTCCTGAAGGAAGCCGGCATCTCCACATCAAATATATTCAAAGACACTCCCTTCACTGCCTTTTGAGACAGGAACTTTCCAAAGGCACCATGATGCTCAGAATCAAATTCTCCCAACCTTTGTCCGCGAGGCAGCAGTGCTAACCACTTCGCCCTTCCCAAAGGAATTTACAGAACAGCGAGTCTCACTTTACACGTCTGTCCCCTCTGTCTCTGGCCCCTGTCTCTGGCCCCTGATGATGATAATAATCGCTTATTGTCACAAGAAGGCTTCAATGAAGTTACTGTGAAAAGCCCCTAGTTGCCACATTCCGGCGCCTGTTCAGGGGAGGCCGGTACGGGAATTGAACCCGCGCTGCTGGCCTTGTTCTGCATTACAAGCTTGTCTCGTGTCTCCTTTCGCTAGCTTGGTGCAAGCCCCAAGATCGTTTCCGTCCTGGCTCGGGGTTTCCTGGTGCTAGCTGCCGGTGGGATTTTTCATCCTGCCACAAGTCCGTAGATCTCCGCGGCGTTGGAACGTTCCGGTGATGGCGGCAGCTCTGCGTCACGCCAGGCCTGGTTGGGCTATGGCGAGGCGAGGGTCGGTCAGTTTGCTGCTGCTTTACATTCCCAGTTTGAGGGGGCCTGGCACTGGGATCTTGCTGTTCCAACAATGCAGCTGTGCGTGGAATGTGGGTCCCAGTTTTATACCTGAGGTTACGTCCTCCGTCCCTCCCGAGGAGGGGGAGTTTTGTTTAATGTCCGACCGAGGGTATCAGCTTTATGTTCGTCCTAACCTCCTCCTCCGTCTCTTTCAGCACTAATTTTCGTTGTGGGCAGTACTGCTGAAGTGCAGGGAAGCGCTTTGCTGGAGTCCTTGGAAGGAGTAGTGAAAGCTTTTCAGAACTTTCAGTACTGATGGTGATGCCTCCACTTGGGCAGTGAGCTGAATGTTGCTGCCTCACTATTGCGACAGGGAGACTGAAGATGCTGCGATGTATATCCTAACACAATTCCCACTGCAATGACCCATTTTTGTACCATTCATTAACTTGTGGTGACATTAAAAATTTCAAAATCTACATCCTGTTGTGTCCCTTTTCCTGTTTTTAATATCCAGTGTTACTGTCTGATGGTCAAATCTCGAGTCAATAAACCTTTGACAAACCGTCTAAACGATTGCTTTGGTCCAATGGTAACTGAGTGTGAGTTGTCCCCACACAATAAGGGGAGACGGAGATCATGGAGCAGGGATAGTGTACCCGTGTGCCTGACCACAAAGCAGATTTTAAACCACGACCGGACTAACCTAAGGGGGGTGACTGAGCCAGAGTCGAGTTCGCGCGTTCCCCCCCCCCCCAGCCTCTCTCCTCCTGTTTTGTTTCAAATGTGGTTCTGAATCCACTCGCCCAGCCTCTGCGGTCCCCAGTGGGCACTGAAGGCTTCCCAGATGCGATGGGCACGAGCGAGCTGCCTTGGCAGGGGTACCTGGCAGTGAATGTAACCACAAAAGAGAGACCGGCAGTTGGGATAGACGACCCACTCGATTGCTCACTGCCTGGATATATGAGTAGCCAAGAGGAAGCCCTCTCTCTCTTCCCCGCCCCCTCTGCATCCCGAGTCCAGACATCCGTGAGTGAGTCCAAATACTGAAAGGGGGCAGCCTGGGAAAGCCTGTGCTGTTATGGTCTCCACAAACGACGCAGGCATGTTGGGAGTCCGTGTGCTCATGCAAGCTCTGGTTGGACGGGATCACTGCATGCAGGACCCTCTGTCCCATCACCCCGATTTAGTTAAGGACATAGGAGCGGAAGTAAGGCCATTCGGCCCATCGAGTCCACTCCGCCATTCAATCATGGCTGATTAAAGGGGAGGATTCGTGTGCTGAAGCTCTCCATCGAGAGCCTCCAGGTGGCAATCAGGCACGTCGGGACGTGTCTGCGCTGCAGCTGAGGGCAAGGAGGATGAATGAGTGCAGCGGCCGACCAGGTTAAATGGCGCGGAGGGTATTCGCATGCAACAACCCTGATTACGGGGCGCTGGTGCCCAAGGGAGTGTTAAGGGCTTGGGGACAATCTCTCTGAGTGAACACTCCGCTCGGAGTCCACGGCATACCTCAAGACCTCCTTTCCCTGAGGGTTGAGCAGGACCAAGTAACTGGGTGGGGTCGGCCGTGAGTTCAAAAGATGTCATCCAGTCTCCCAGTGAGCCGGAGAAGACACAGCCAGAGTGAGTCACAGCAAAGAGTGAGTTTGGGAATTTGAAGCTAGGTGGGAATTCGAAGCTGGGTGGGGAGGAGGTGCTTTTTAACCCTGGTAAGTGACTGGGAAGTAGTTTTTCTTTTCATTGTCTTATTTATTTATTTTTCCTTTCGTTTTTTGGAGTTGTAGTTAAGTTAACCTGAGGTTTAAGACATGGCAGGAGATCCCAGACCGGTGTCATGCTCCTCGTGTGCGATGTGGGAGCTCAGGGACACGTCCACTGCCCCTGGCTCCTTCACGTGCAAGAAGTGTGTCCAGTTGCAGCTCCTGTTAGACCGCTTGACGGCTCTGGAGCTGCGGATGGACTCACTTTGCAGCATCCGCGATGCTGAGGACGTCGTGGATAGCACGTCTAGCGAGTTGGTCACACCGCAGGTGAAAGGTACTGAGGGAGATAGAAAATGGGTGACCAAAAGACAGAGCAAGAGTAGGAAGGCAGTGCAGGTGTCCCCTGCGGTCATCTCCCTGCAAAACAGATATACCGCTTTGGATACTGTTGAGGGAGATGGCTCACCAGGGGAAGGCAGCAGCAGCCAGGTTCATGGCACCGTGGCTGGCTCTGCTGCGCAGCTGGGCAGGAAGAAGAATGGCAGGGCTGTAGTGATAGGGACTCAATTGTAAGGGGAATAGACAGGCGGTTCTGCGGACATGTGCCAACGCACAAATTGACCGCCTCCAAGCCCTCCACGAAGACTTCTGCCACCCGGGGGTCACCCGATTCTACCATTTTATAAAGTCCCGCAACCTCCCCTACTCTGTGGAGGCGGTCCGTACAGTCACCAGGAACTGCCACATCTGCGCAGAGTGCAAACCGCACTTTTTCAGGCCGGATAGAGCGCACCTGATCAAGGCTTCCCGCCCCTTTGAACGCCTCCGTTTGGATTTCAAAGGGCTGCAACGCATACTTCCTGAACGTGGTGGACGAGTACTCTTGTTTCCCCTTCGCCATCCCCTGCCCCGACATGACAGCGGCCACAGTCATTAAAGCCCTTGGCACCATATTCACACTGTTCGGTTCCCCCTCGTATATCCATAGCGACAGGGGGTCCTCCTTCATGAGTGACGAGCTGCGCCAGTTCCTGCTCAGCAAGGGCATAGCCTCGAGACTCCAGGATGGTATGTTGCCTCCCTGGTGCAAGGGTCAAGGATGTCTCGGAGCGGCTGCAGGACATTCTGAGGGGGAGGGGAGGGGGGGGGGGTGTTGAACAGCCAGCTGTCGCGGTGCACATAGGCACCAACGATATAGGTAAAAAACGGGACAAGGTCCTACAAGCTGAATTTGGGGAGTTAGGAGTTGAACTAAAAAGTAGGACCTCAAAGGTAGTAATCTCAGGATTGCTACCAGTGCCACGAGCTAGTCAGAGTAGGAATGTCAGGATAGATAGGATGACTAGATAGGACGTACATTAAAAAGCAAGAGGGTAGCCAGGGAAAGGGTTGGCCCACTGAAGGATTCGCAAGGGAATCTGTGTGTAGCCAGAGGAAATGGGCGAGGTACTAAATGAATACTTTGCATTAGTATTCACCAAAGAGAAGGAATTGGTGGATGTTGAGTCTGGAGAAGTGTGTGTAGATAGCCTGGGTCACATTGAGATCCAAAAAGACGAGGTGTTGGGCGTCTTGAAAAATATTAAGGTAGGTAAGTCCCCAGGGCCTGAGGGGATCTACCCCAGAATACTGAAGGAGGCTGGAGAGGAAATTGCTGAGGCCTTGACCGAAATCTTTGGATCCTCGCTGTCTTCAGGGGATGTCCCGGAGGACTGGAGAATAGCCAATGTTGTTCCTTTGTTTAAGAAGGGTAGCAAGGATAATCCAGGGAACTACAGGCCGGTGAGCCTTGCGTCAGTGGTAGAGAAATTACTGGAGAGAGTTCTTCGAGACAGGATTTGGAAGCAAATGGAAGTATTAGTGAGAGGCAGCATGGTTTGGTGAAGGGGGGGCGTATCTCACTAACATGACAGAGTTTTTCGAAGAGGTCACAAAGATGATTGATGCAGGCCGGGCAGTGGATGTTGTCTATATGGACTTCAGTAAGGCCTTTGAAAAGGTCCCTCATGGTAGACTAGTAGGGGGATGGGAACCGATGCAGGAAGTCGGAAGGTAGTAAAACAGGAACAGAAACAAAAGGCATTAAGGGGGAAAGTGTAAGGCAGAAAGGCCAGAGTCAAAAATCAAAAAGAGTGACAGAACAAGGTACAGTGACTGAGGGGAGCTCAGAAAAAAGGATTCCAGGAAACCTTTGCATCAAAGTTAGATGAGGAAGACTGGCCTGATTGGGAAGAATTGAGTGAGACAGCACAGAGAAATGTTCAGGAAACATGAGCGCAGGGAAAGCCCCAGAAGAGAGAAGCGCCCCAACCCCCCACAGATCAGATAGTTCAGGATCCAATGAACCCAGTCATCACCCACCGCACAGCCACATCAGACGACACAGAATTTATGTACACCACCCCCTTAACAGTGACCCAATTACAGGACGCATGCGATAAAATCAAACCGTTCCTCCCCACCTCAGACCCCCACCACTTCTTTGCCAGAGTAAAGCAGCAGGCGACCATGTACGGCCTGGATGAGCGAGAGCATGTAAAGCTCACAGTTTTGAGTCTAGACCTTTCGGTCGTAGCAGCCCTTCCCGACCCACAGAATGTAGGAGGAGGCACCCTTGCAGAAATGCACACAGCGATCCTAGATGCGATTAGGTATAACCGGGGTGACCCCGTAGATGGCCTCAATAAGTGCAGGCAAAAGAAAACCGAGCACCCCACAGCGTTTGCTGGACGCCTGTGGATCCATTTCGCAGCAGTTTTCGGAGACTTAGACCGTGCCCATTTGTCCCCAGACAACATGGCGAAATGGACCCGCACCCTTATCTCCCATGCCACAGAAACAGGACAAAACGCTTGTGCCAATTATGATCCCTCAGAGGAGGCTCACAATGAGAAATGGGTCGTAAAAAGATTGTCCTGCGAACAGGATAAAGCCAATACATAGCGTTAGCATCCGTTCGGATCAGACGGACCTGAACGGAACGGACTGACGGTGTTTGGGCTCCCCCAGTTGGGTCTGCGACACCCTTTGGGATAGGTCCGGACGACCGGTCGTTGCAGCAAAAATTCGGGGACAGCCCATCGAATTTCTCTGGGACACAGGAGGGTCCCGCACCACAATAAATTCCTCCACCATGTTTCAAAAGGACACGTGGCCCACTACAGCCACCATCACCCTCAGCGGCTTTACAGGCCACTCACAGCAGGGACACATCACAGCCCCTGTACCCATTCAAATCGGCAACATCACCACCAGGCACCCCGTGGTTTTAGTCGATCAACCCCACACAGCAGAACACATTTTGGGAATTGACTTTATGAATTCCCACAACCTATCCTTTGATCCAGTCAATCAATGTGTCTGGAAAATGGCAAAATCCGCGAGAGCCCCGCAACGTTCACCATAGGAGAATATGCAAACAAGATTAGCGCAGTAGGCGAGTTTTGGTTTGACCCGACTGCGATTAGCACAGACAAGCAGGTTAGGGCAGTTCTGCAGAAGCACAGGACAGCATTCGCGACCCACAAACACGACTGTGGCCGGATGACTGGTTCAGTACAAATCACAGGACCTGACCCTAGACCCCAAAAACAGTATGGATTTCCCCACGAGGCAGAGGGAGAAATCGCAAAAGTTATCGACAGCTTATTAGAGCAAGGCGTACTCAGATCAGTAGCCTCCACTAATAATGCCCCGATTTGGCCAGTGAGAAAGCCCGATGGATCATGGCGACTGACCATCGATTACCGGGAACTCAACAAAGTCACCCCCGCAGCAGCCCCCACAGTAGCCACAAGTCCAGAGACCATGCTCAGGCAGGGACTCAACTCACAATACTTCAAGGTTTTGGATATCAGTAATGGATTCTGGTCCATTCCATTGGCAAAGGCGTGCCAGTACAAATTTGCCTTCACCTTTAAAGCTCAGCAGTACACGTGGACATGCCTGCCACAAGGATTCCACAATTCCCCCTCCATTTTCCACCGACAGCTGGCAAATGGTTTAGCCAAGTTTTCTCGACCCGAATGTCTGGTCTAATATGTAGATGACCTACTACTGCAGACAGGCACCAAGGCAGAGCACATTGAGCTTCTGTCTGAACTCCTGGAACTCCTACAGAAAATTGGATGTAAAGTTAACCCCAAAAAGGCCCAGATTTTGGAGAACAAGGTGCTATATTTGGGTACAATTATCACGCACGGTAAACGCGAGATCGAGCATAAAAGGATTGACTCGATCGCTAAATTGCCCCTTCCCCAGAACGTTTCAGCCCTCTGGTCATTTTTAGGACTGGTTGGCTACTGCCGAAACCACATTGACGGTTTCGCCAGCAAGGCAGCGCCCCTCTCAGACCTCCTAAAGAAAGGAGCCCCCTGGGAATGGCTTCCGCAGCATACGGATGCTGTGGACTCGTTGAAAAGAGCACTCAGTGCAGCCCCCGCACTACAGGTTCCAGACCCGCTTTCCCCCTATGCTATAGAGGTAGCTAGCACCGACCGCACCCTTTCGGCCGTGCTCCTCCAGGAACGGTACGAACAGTTAAGGCCCGTGGCTTACGCCTCCAGAGTTTTAGACGCTGTGGAGCAGGGATTTTCAGCCTGTGAGAGGCACCTGCTCACAGTTTTCTGGGCAGTACAATATTTTTCATATGTAACTGGACTAAATCCCATCACAACCCTCACGGAACACACACCCGCCCAACGTTTACTGGACGGACGACTTAAGGATGGTACAGTCAGCCAGATTAGAGCAGCCAGATGGACCCTTCTTTTGCAGGGACGGGACATCACCGTTAAAAGGACAAAGATCCACACTTTTTTAGCCGATAACCTACAGTACCCAGGAACCCCCCATGAATGTGACATTATCTCACCGCACCACAACACAGGCCCCTTTATTGCTAAAACACCCCCCAGAAAGATAGGTAGTTCAACCCAGAGCCCCCAGCCCACAGACATGTGCGAACCCATTAGGATATATGTGGATGGATCTTCCACAATATTAGAAGGGAAGCACATAACAGGATGCGGCATTTACGTCGAGGACGCGCAGGGATGTGCCCTAGAAGAAATAGCAATAAAACTTCCAGGACACTTAGGCGCGCAGGCGGCAGAACTTGCGGCCATCGCATACATAGTGGAACACCCAGATTCCTTCCCCAGCCCAGCAGACATATATTCAGACAGCCTCTATGTCTGCAACAGTCTTACGGAATTCCTACCCCTGTGGAAAGCAAGAGGATTTGTTTCCGCAGACGGAAAACCCCATCCCTCAGCCCATTGCTCCGCCACATTTTAGAGAGAGTACAGAACAGGACTTTTGGTATAAGTCAAAGTTCGAAGTCACCATCGTTCCTCCCCCCCTGGAAATGTAAAAGCCGACGCACTGGCTAAAGCAGGTTCCAGGCA
The DNA here is from genome assembly GCF_047496885.1 of Scyliorhinus torazame. Classification (NCBI taxonomy): domain Eukaryota; kingdom Metazoa; phylum Chordata; class Chondrichthyes; order Carcharhiniformes; family Scyliorhinidae; genus Scyliorhinus; species Scyliorhinus torazame. The sequence goes on along the minus strand of NC_092737.1, from coordinate 3,436,940 downwards.
TGGATATTTTTGGACACCCCCCGAAAGCGCACCAGTGAATGCAGTTCAGGTCTCGCAGACTAAGATCGAGGATCTAGTGGAGGCCCAGAAGCAGGTCGGCAATCTCAGGGAGATTTTAAAAGGAAACTATCCAGCACCCTATGAGAGGTTTAAAAATGCTCTGACCACACATGACGGTGTTAAAAGACACCCTTTATGTGGTTCCTGAACAGGACAGGAATCAGCTGATTTGTTTGTTCCATGACGGTCATGGACATCAGGGAATTGATCCCACTACAGCCCACCTCAGGCAGCTCTGCTGGTGGCCGAGTTTGAAAGAAGATGTAATGCACTACATTGAGAATTGTCTTATCTGTGCCCAGAACAACCCGGACAGATACGCCAAAAAGGCTCAGCTCAGTCACACCCGACCCGTTAATGGCCCCTGGACTAACCTCCAGATTGATTGTATTGGACCATTGCCCCCTTGCAGGAATGGTTATAAATATGTACTCGTGGTGATAGACACGTTTACAAAATGGGTGGAAGCATTCCCAGCCAGAACGAACATGGCAAAGACCACAGCCAAGATCCTCACACACCACATCTTTACGAGATGGGAACTCCCCCGCAGCATTGAATCCGACCGAGGTTCCCATTTTACGGGACGTGTCATGAAGAACATCCTCACGATATTTGGCATTACCCAAAAATTCCACATTACATACCACCCTCAGTCGAGTGGTATCGTGGAGCGCATGAATCAGACCCTAAAATCCACCCTCATAAAAATGGTCCAGAAAAACAACACCACTTGGGACTCAGTCCTCCCTTTTGCGCTGATGTTTTTGCAAAATACAGTTTCAACTTCTACAGGTTACACTCCACACACCCTCATGACCGGACGCCCCATGAAAGGCACAGAATTTTTATTGGGGTTAGATTTGACCAGCCCCGAAGTGACGGCCCTCACACACGAGAAAGCAGTCGAACAATTAGTGGAGAATGTTCAAACGGCTCAGCGAGCAGCCGCAGCGAAATTGGGCACGAGAAAGAAACAGAGCAAGGCTTGTTTCGATAAAACAGTGCATGCGACTGAGTTCAGTGTAGGACAGCAAGTCATGCTCTCCGTATACAACCCCAGCACATTCCTGTCACCTAACTATTCGGGTCCGTACTCCATTGCAGACAAAGTAAGCCCTTCCGTCTACAAAATAAAGTACCCCAATGGAAGGACTGCTTTAATGATGGTGGCAGCAGTCATGTCGGAACAGGGGATGGCGAAAGGGAACCGGGAGTACTCATCAATCACGTTTAAGAAATACATGTTGTGGTCGGTGGAGGGGAGGGGCCCATTGAAATCCACGCTGAGGCGTTCAAAGGGGCGGGAAGCCTTCACCAGGTGCGCTTTCTCTGGCCTGTAGAAGTGCGGCTTGCACTCCGCGCAGATTTGGCAGTTTCTGGTTGGCCCTGACCTGCTCGATGGAGTGGGGCAGACTGCGGGTTTTAACAAAGTGGAAGAACCGGGTGACCCCCGGGTGGCAGAGGTTGCCGTGGAGGGTCCGGAGGCACTTGTGCCGCGGGACAGGGCATCAGGAGGCTCGTTGAGCTTCCCGGGACGATACAAGATCTTGTAATTATAGGTGGAGAGCTCGATCCTCCACCGTAAGATCTTATCATTCTTAATTTTGCCTCGCCGTGCATTGTCAAACATGAAGGCTGCCGACCGTTGGTCAGTGAGGAGAGTGAATCTCCTGCCGGCCAGGTAATGCCTCCAATGCCGCACAGCTTCGACGATGGTTGGTGTCGTGGCCCTGCTGGTCGTGGCCGCAGATGGTGACATTGCCGAGGTATGGGAATGTGGCCTGCAGACCGTACCGGTCCATCTCCCGTTAGAAGACCGAGACCCCATTTGTGACACCAAAGGGAACCCTTAGAAAGTGGTAGAGCCGCCTATCTGCTTTGAATGCAGTGTACTTGCGATCGTCTGGGCGAATGGGGAGCTGGTGTTAGGCTGGTTTAAGGTCGACTGTGGAGAAAACCTTGTATTGCGCTATCTGGTTGACCATTTCAGATATGCGGGGGAGAGGGTACGCGTCGAGCTGCGTATACCTGTTGATTAGCACAATCAATGGGCTGGTTAGCACAGGGCTAAATTGCTGGCTTTGAAAGCAGACCAAGGCAGGCCAGCAGCACGGTTCAATTCCCGTACCAGCCTCTCTGAACAGGTGTCGGAATGTGGCGAATAGGGGCCTTTCACAGTAACTTGATTTGAAGCCTACTTGTGACAATAAGCGATTTTTCATTTTTTTAATGGTCTGACTGTAGTCTATGACCATCCTATGTTTCTCCCCGGTCTTTACAACCACCACTTGAGCTCTCCAGGGGCTGTTGTTGGCCTCGATAATGCCTTCCTTTAGTAACCGTTGGACTTCCGACCTAATGAAGGTCTGGTCCTGGGCACTGTACCGTCTGCTCCTGGTGGCGACGGGTTTGCAATCGGAGGTAAGGTTTGCAAACAGGGAAGGCGGGTCGACCTTGAGGGCCGCAAGGCCGCAGACAGTGAGGGGTGGGTATGGGGCCGCCGAATTTAAACGTTAAACTTTGCAGGTTACACTGGAGGTCCAGTCCCAGGAGTGTGGCAGCGCAGAGATGGGGGAGGACGTAGAGATGGGGGAGGACGTAGAGTCGGAAGTTATTGAACTCCACGTCCTGGGCCGTGAGGTTGGCTATGCAGTACCCCTGGATCTCCACAGAGTGGGACCCAGAGGTCAGGGAGATCTTTTGTTTAATCGGGTGTACAGCGAGGGGGCAGCGTCTTTCTGTATTGGGATGGATGAAGCTCTCCGTGCTCCCAGAGTCGATCAAGCAGGATGTCTTGTGCCCGCTGATGAGTACTGACGTTGTAGCGGTTGAAAGCGTTCGGGGCCGAGACTGGTCCAGTGTCACTGAGGCAAGTTGTGGCAGACGCTGAGAGATCTCGCCGGGCGATACACGGCCACCTGAGTCAGGGTCCTGAGACGTCATCCAAGGTGGCTGCCCCCATGGATCGCACATGGTCGTCTGGGAGATCTCATCAGGCGATACATGGCCAGCCGAGTCGGGATCCTGAGACGTCATCCAAGATGGCTGCCCCCAAGAATCGCACATGGCCTGTGAGGAGAGGAATGGCAGCGGGCCCGGTTCGCCTGTGGAGACAGCGGCGGCCAACCGGGCCTGGCATCTTGCCACGAGGTGCCCCTTCTTCCCGCAGCCCTTGCAGATTGCGGATCGGGCCGTAGGCGTTGCCGGGGGGTTTGTTTTGCCTGCAGAAATAGCATCGGACCCCCCTCCCGGGATTTCCTGGCTGCCGCATTGCACAAGCTTGTGGGGAATTTAGGGGTGCTTTGGAATCAGCCGCGGGTGGGGTCCACCCTGTCCATGCGGGTACCGCGCGGTCGGGAACGTAGGCCTGGGCGTTGCAGGAGGCTACATCTAGGGAATGCACAGGTTTCTGTGCCTCTTTAAGCTCTAGCGTGTCGTCTTCTAAAATCATGCTGGATGGTAGAGGACAGCATGCCCGCAACAAAACGGGCAGGACGGTAGCATAGTGGTTAGCACAAATGCTTCACAGCTCCAGGGTCCCAGGTTCGATTCTGGCTTGGGTCACTGTCTGTGCGGAGTCTGCACATCCTCCCCGTGTGTGCGTGGGTTTCCTCCGGGTTCTCCGGTTTCCTCCCACAGTCCAAAGATGTGCGGGTTAGGTGGATTGGTCATGCTAAACTGCCCATAGTGTCCAAAATTGCCCTTAGTGTAGGGTGGGGTTACTGGGTTATGGGGATAGGGTGGAGGTGTGGACCTTGGGTGGGGTGCTCTTTCCAGGAGCCGGTGCAGACTCGATGGGCCGAATGGCCTCCTTCTGCACTGTAAATTCTGTAAAAAGCATCCCATATTAAGGGTTCGGTGTGGTCATTGGCTGAGACATATGGACAGTTATAGTTTCTACCTAACACTATAAATGCGCGGTAAAAATCGTCCAGTGATTCCCCTGGGATCTGCCGTCTGGTAGCTAAACGATGCCGAGCGTATACCTGATTCACAGTGCGGACGTGGTGCTCTTTTAACAAAGTCATTGCGTCCTCGAAACCGTCCGCGTCTTCAATAAGCGTGTAGATTTCTGGGCTCACCCTTGAGTGGAGGACTTGCATTTTCTGTTCCTCCGTCGGGGCCGTCCTGATGTACCCGTTGAAACTATCAGCCAATGTTTAAAAGTTGCTGCTGCACTTGCCGCGTGGGGGCTGATTTGTAGACACTCTGGCTTGATGCGGAGAGCAGCCATTCTTCAATTTTGTTCATTAAATTGATGCACGATCAATCACACTGAAGCGAGATTGTAGTCCAATTGAAGTCTTTAATGAACAAGTAGTTACCCCAGCAGCTCCGGGACAGAATGACTGCTGTGGGTGAAACACAGACTCTTGGTTCCGTCCAGGCAGGTTCTACCACACATACTACAGTATAAGGTACATCGCACCTAGGTACCGCGATACCCCTAATATAGCCTACCACATTCAGTATTGAACCAAAATCTAGAAATGAATCTATTCCATTTCTACCAGGCTTTGCAAGAAAACTTTGACTTTAAATTTGGAAGATTTCACCTCCAGGTAAAGAAATGCAGCAGCCGTTTTTAAAAAACAATTTTGTTCCTTTTGGTTGTTTTATAATTTGTTGAGTTGTTTTTTTTGAGGAATGAGCCGCGCGCGTATTTTCTGCCGAGACTTCTGTTGCCTTTTAAGGTAAAGAAGGAACTTTTGTAGCCATCTGGGATGGCCACGTCCCGATTACAAAATGGACACTTGCAAAGAATGCAGGGAAAATTAGACAAGACCGAAAAAGCAAGCAGGTGCAAGGTCTGCCTGTTGATTGGAGCTATAGCTCTCAGACAGGACCGGTACTGCAGAACCACCTACACAAGGCAACATTTAGGTAAACAATGCCAAGACAGACACCCCGGCGCCAGAGGAGACTAAAACAAAGCAGACCAATGTCCACCTAGGACACGCCCAGCAACCAGGGAACCCACCCCTCTATTGGAGGAAAATCGATAAGGACAATTGGGAAATGGCCCAATTAATTGGGGCCAAGTTCGAGGCCCGCCCAAAAGCACGCGAAGCCCCTTTTGGGGTATAAAAAGGATTCCCCAAGAGAGGATCACTCTCTTGGCCTTGGCTCTCAACGAGGAGAGACCTGCCTAGCAGCTACGCCAGACCAAGTAAGATCCAAGTCAACGCATGCTACGAGATAGACGCTCCTAGTTGCTACCCTGTAAACAGCTCAACCCAGCAGCCTCAGAACCGAGCAACGGCCATTGTTCCTCTGACTGAGTGGGCACCCGAAGCTAAGTCTAGGCTTTTATAAATAGTGATAGGTTAGGCTGTAGAATTTTATGCATGAGTAGGTTTGACTGTGTGTAAATAAATGAGCATTGCTTTTGAACTTACTAACTGGTGTATCGAGTCTTTGGTCAGTATTCGGTTCTGAACCTTGTGGCGGTGTCGAGAGATACCTGGCGACTCCTGAGCAAACGTAATTAAACAGCCAAATTAAGAGACAACAGCAAGTTAGCAACACTTTATTGGGGGTTTGGGGGAGCAAGTCGCACCAAAACTTTGCCCCAGCAGAGGTTGTGGCTCCGCTGCGGGAAGATAGTGCCAGGGTTGGGGAGGGGGATTAACAGGGGCCAGTGGCTGGGAGAGGGGCTGTGACCCGGCCAAGTTCAGGGAGCCGATCGTAAGCTGTTTGCTGGGGGGTGGGAGACTGGGGGTTGTTCTCGGGGGGAGGCTCGGGGGGGGGGGGGGGGGGTGGATTGATACCAGGCTGAGTGCAGAAGACCCGCCCAGATCTCAAGCCTCTTCCTTGTTGAAATTGAGTTGAAATCGCTCAGCATCCTGACCCAGCAGTCACTCTGCGTGCCGGCTCTGCCTAGTGTGTCTCTGCGCTGCACAGAACTCTCGCTCTTACTCAGGATGGCTTGGAATGACGTAATTTTACTGCTGATGGTGCCGCTTGTTCGAGATGCTGCAATTTTCGGCAAAACGGGCGAATGTTGGGGCGCTTATCAGCAAGGGAACTTCAAGAACATTCCAGTAAGTCCCAGAGAAACCTGTGTAAACTCCAGCCCCGACTCTGTAATACCCAGCCCCAACTCTGCAAACCCCAGCCCCAACTCTGCAAACCCCAGCCCCAACTCTGTAAACCCCAGCCCCAACTCTGTAAACTCCAGCCCCAACTCTGTAAACTCCAGCCCCAACTCTGTAAACTCCAGCCCCAACTCTGTAAACTCCAGCCCCAACTCTGTAAACCCCAGCCCCAACTCTGTAAACTCCCGGCCCCAACTCTGTAAACTCCAGCCCCAACTCTGTAAACCCCAGCCCCGACTCTGTAAACTCCAGCCCCAACTCTGTAAACCCCCAGCCCCAACTCTGCAAACCCCAGCCCCGACTCTGTAAACCCCAACTCTGTAAACCCCAGCCCCGACTCTGTAAACCCCAGCCCCGACTCTGTAAACCCCAGCCCCGACTCTGTAAACTCCAGCCCCGACTCTGTAAACCCCATCCCCGACTCTGTAAACCCCATCCCCGACTCTGTAAACCCCAACTCTGTAAACTCCAGCCCCAACTCTGTAAACCCCCAGCCCCAACTCTGTAAACCCCAGCCCCGACTCTGTAAACCCCAGCCCCAACTCTGCAAACCCCAGCCCCAACTCTGTAAACCCCCAGCCCCAACTCTGTAAACCCCAGCCCCAACTCTGTAAACCCCAGCCCCAACTCTGTAAACCCCAGCCCCAACTCTGTAAACCCCCAGCCCCAACTCTGCAAACCCCAGCCCCAACTCTGCAAACCCCAGCCCCAACTCTGTAAACCCCCAGCCCCGACTCTGTAAACTCCAGCCCCGACTCTGTAAACCCCAACTCTGTAAACTCCAGCCCCAACTCTGTAAACCCCCAGCCCCAACTCTGTAAACCCCAGCCCCAACTCTGTAAACTCCAACCCCAACTCTGTAAACCCCAGCCCCAACTCTGCAAACCTCCAGCCCCAACTCTGTAAACTCCAGCCCCAACTCTGTAAACTCCAGCCCCAACTCTGCAAACCCCAGCCCCAACTCTGCAAACCCCCAGCCCCAACTCTGCAAACCCCACCCCCGACTCCGCAAACCTCCAGCCCCAACTCTGCAAACCACAGCCCCAACTCTGCAAACCCCCAGCCCCAACTCTGCAAACCCCAGCCCCGACTCTGCAAACCTCCAGTCCCAACTCTGCAAACCCCAGCCCCAACTCTGTAAACTCCAGCCCCAACTCTGTAAACCCCAGCCCCGACTCTGTAAATCCCAGCCCCAACTCTGTAAACCCCAGCCCCAACTCTGTAAACCCCAGCCCCAACTCTGTAAACCCCAGCCCCAACTCTGTAAACTCCCGGCCCCAACTCTGTAAACTCCAGCCCCAACTCTGTAAACCCCAGCCCCGACTCTGTAAACTCCAGCCCCAACTCTGTAAACCCCCAGCCCCAATTCTGCAAACCCCAGCCCCGACTCTGTAAACCCCAACTCTGTAAACCCCAGCCCCGACTCTGTAAACCCCAGCCCCGACTCTGTAAACCCCAGCCCCGACTCTGTAAACTCCAGCCCCGACTCTGTAAACCCCATCCCCGACTCTGTAAACCCCATCCCCGACTCTGTAAACCCCAACTCTGTAAACTCCAGCCCCAACTCTGTAAACCCCCAGCCCCAACTCTGTAAACCCCAGCCCCGACTCTGTAAACCCCAGCCCCAACTCTGCAAACCCCAGCCCCAACTCTGTAAACCCCCAGCCCCAACTCTGTAAACCCCAGCCCCAACTCTGTAAACCCCAGCCCCAACTCTGTAAACCCCCAGCCCCAACTCTGTAAACCCCAGCCCCAACTCTGCAAACCCCAGCCCCAACTCTGCAAACCCCAGCCCCAACTCTGTAAACCCCCAGCCCCGACTCTGTAAACTCCAGCCCCGACTCTGTAAACCCCAACTCTGTAAACTCCAGCCCCAACTCTGTAAACCCCCAGCCCCAACTCTGTAAACCCCAGCCCCAACTCTGTAAACTCCAGCCCCAACTCTGTAAACCCCAGCCCCAACTCTGCAAACCTCCAGCCCCAACTCTGTAAACTCCAGCCCCAACTCTGTAAACTCCAGCCCCAACTCTGCAAACCCCAGCCCCAACTCTGCAAACCCCCAGCCCCAACTCTGCAAACCCCACCCCCGACTCTGCAAACCTCCAGCCCCAACTCTGCAAACCACAGCCCCAACTCTGCAAACCCCCAGCCCCAACTCTGCAAACCCCAGCCCCGACTCTGCAAACCTCCAGTCCCAACTCTGCAAACCCCAGCCCCAACTCTGTAAACTCCAGCCCCAACTCTGTAAACCCCAGCCCCGACTCTGTAAATCCCAGCCCCAACTCTGTAAACCCCAGCCCCAACTCTGTAAACCCCAGCCCCAACTCTGTAAACCCCAGCCCCAACTCTGTAAACCCCAGCCCCAACTCTGTAAACCCCCAGCCCCAACTCTGTAAACTCCAGCCCCAACTCTGTAAACTCCAGCCCCAACTCTGTAAACCCCAGCCCCAACTCTGTAAACCCCAGCCTCGACTCTGTAAACCCCAGCCTCGACTCTGTAAACCCCAGCCCCGACTCTGTAAACCCCCATCCCCGACTCTGTAAACCCCCAGCCCCGACTCTGTAAACTCCAGCCTCGACTCTGTAAACCCCAGCCCCGACTCTGTAAACCCCCAGCCCCAACTCTGTAAACCCCAGCCCCAACTCTGTAAACTCCAGCCCCGACTCTGTTTACCCCCAGCCCCGACTCTGTAAACCCCAGCCCCGACTCTGTAAACCCCAGCCCCGACTCTGCAAACCCCCAGCCCCAACTCTGTAAACCCCCAGCCCCAACTCTGTAAACCCCAGCCCCAACTCTGTAAACCCCAGCCCCAACTCTGTAAACCCCAGCCCCAACTCTGTAAACCCCAGCCCCGACTCTGTAAACCCCAGCCCCGACTCTGTAAACCCCAGCCTCGACTCTGTAAACCCCGACTCTGTAAACCCCAGCCCCGACTCTGCAAACCCCAGCCCCGACTCTGTAAACCCCAGCCCCAACTCTGCAAACCCCCGCCCCAACTCTGTAAACCCCAGCCCCAACTCTGTAAACCCCAGCCCCAACTCTGTAAACCCCAGCCCCAATTCTGTAAACCCCAGCCCCGACTCTGTAAACCCCCCAGCCCCGACTCTGTAAACCCCCCAGCCCCGACTCTGTAAACCCCCAGCCCCGACTCTGTAAACCCCAGCCCCAACTCTGTAAACCCCAGCCCCAACTCTGTAAACCCCAGCCCCAACTCTGCAAACTCCAGCCCCAACTCTGTAAACCCCAGCCCCAACTCTGTAAACCCCAGCCCCAACTCTGTAAACCCCAGCCCCGACTCTGCAAACTCCAGCCCCGACTCTGCAAACTCCAGCCCCAACTCTGCAAACTCCAGCCCCGACTCTGCAAACCCCAGCCCCGACTCTGTAAACCCCAGCCCCGACTCTGTAAACCCCCATCCCCGACACTGTAAACCCCCGGCCCCAACTCTGTAAACCCCAGCCCCAACTCTGCAAACTCCAGCCCCAACTCTGTAAACCCCGACTCTGTAAACCCCAGCCCCAACTCTGTAAACCCCCAGCCCCAACTCTGTAAACCCCAGCCCCAACTCTGTAAACCCCAGCCCCGACTCTGTAAACCCCAGCCCCAACTCTGTAAACCCCCAGCCCCAACTCTGTAAACTCCAGCCCCGACTCTGTAAACTCCAGCCCCAACTCTGTAAACCCCAGCCCCGACTCTGTAAACACCAGCCCCGACTCTGTAAACTCCAGCCCCAACTCTGTAAACCCCAGCCCCGACTCTGTAAACCCCAGCCCCGACTCTGTAAACCCCCAGCCCCAACTCTGTAAACTCCAGCCCCGACTCTGTAAACTCCAGCCCCGACTCTGTAAACTCCAGCCCCGACTCTGTAAACCCCCAGCCCCAACTCTGTAAACCCCAGCCCCTACTCTGTAAACCCCAGCCCCGACTCTGTAAACCCCAGCCCCGACTCTGTAAACCCCCAGCCCCAACTCTGTAAACCCCAGCCCCAACTCTGTAAACCCCAGCTCCAACTCTGTAAACCCCAGCCCCAACTCTGTAAACTCCAGCCCCACTCTCTCCCCCTCTGTCGGAGCTCCCGCCCCCCATTCTCTCTCTGTGGAGGCCCCCATCCCGCCACTGTCTCTGTGGGACTGCCCCCCACCCCATACTCTCTCTCTGTGGGAGCCCCCCACCACCCACTGTCTCTCGGTGCGAGCCCCCCCCCCACCCCACCCCACCCTCACTCTCTCTGTGGGAGCCCCCTCCCCACTCTCACTCTGTGGGAGCCCCTCACTCCCCACTCTGTCTCCGTGGGAGCCCCCCCACCCCCCACTCTCTCTCTGTGGGAGCCCCCCCCACGCCCCCACTCTATCTCTGCGGGGCCCCCCACCACCCACTCTCTATCTGTGGGAGACCCCCTACTCTCTCTCTGTGGGAGACCCCCCACTCTCTCTCTGTGGGAGACCCCCCACTCTCTCTCTGTGGGAGACCCCCCCCCCACTCTCTCTCTGTGGGAGCCCCCCACCACCCACTGTCTCTCTGTGGGAGCCCCCCCCCCACACCCTCACTCTATGTCTGTGGGAGCCCCTCCCACCCCACTCTCTCTCTGTGGGAGAACCCCCACTCTCTCTCTGTGGGAGACCCCCCACTCTCTCTCTGTGGGAGACCCCCCACTCTCTCTCTGTGGGAGCCCCCCACCACCCACTGTCTCTCTGTGGGAGCCCCACACTCCCCAGTCTATCTCTGTGGGAGCCCACCCCCACTCCCTCTCTTGGGAGACCCCATCCACCACTCTCTCTCTGTGGGAGACCCTCCCCACTCTCCCTCTGTGAGAGACCCTCCCCACTCTCTCTCTGTGGGAGCCCCCCACCACCCACTGTCTCTCTGTGGGAGCCCCCCCCCACACCACCACTCTCTCTGGGAGTCCCCCACCCCACTCTCTCTGTGGGAGCCCCCCACCCCCCACTCTCTGTGCGAGCCCCCCCCCCCCCCGCACACTCACTGTGAGAGCCCCCCACCCCCCACTCTCTCTCTGTGTGAGCCCCCCCTCCACACTCACTCTCTGTGGGAGCCCCCCACCCCCCACTCTCTCTGTGTGAGCCCCCCCACCCCCCACTCTCTCTGTGGGAGCCCGCCCACCCTCCACTCTCTCTCTGTCGGAGCCCTCCCCTCCCCCCCCCCCACTCTCTCTGTGGGAGCCCCCCCACCTCCCAATTTCTCTGTGGGAGTCCCCCTACCCTCCACTCTCTCTCTGTCGGAGCCCCCCCCCCACTCTCTCTCTGTGGGAGCCCCCCCATTCCCCACCCTCTCTCTGTGGGAGACCACCCCCACTCTCTGTGGGAGCCCCCCACCACCCCCCACTCCCCACTCTCTCTCTGTGGGAGTGCCCCCCACCCACCCCACTCTCTCTCTATGGGAGACCTCCCCCACTCTCTCTCTGTGGGAGCCCCCCACCCCCCCCCCCCACTCTCTCTCTGTGGGAGCCCCCCACCCCCCCCACTCTCTCTCTGTGGGAGTGCCCCCCACCCACCCCACTCTCTCTCTGTGGGAGACCACCCCCACTCTCTCTCTGTGGGAGAGCCCCCCACTCTCTCTCTGTGGGAGTGCTGTTGCCAATTCGCACCGGAGACGCTATTAATGTTGCTCTTTTCATGAGTGGAATACTATCCCACCAGCGTCATCAATAATGTTGCCAGGTCTGGGGTATCTACTTTAGTCAGATATTAGTCTGACCGTTATTAATGAGGATATTGCTTTCAGAGTCGCCAGGTATCAAATGATACCACCACAAGGTTCAACCGGATATCGATCAAGCATCAACAACCAGTCAGTTATTTAAGTTCAAGAATAGTTTATTTACACACAAGATTAACTCACACATGCAACACAGAAACACTACAAGCTAAATTATACCTAACACTACAACAACCTGTACTTAACGTCAGGCACCCGGCTTTGGCAGAGGAACAAGGCCTTTGTTTGGATCTGGAGTGGCTGGGTCTGGAGAGGCAACTTCGGTTCTGCTGGGCTCATCCGTCTGGTAGCGATCGTTGATCTTGAACTTGCTTCTGGTGGTGGTGCAGGTGGCTTCAGGTATAGGCCGGGCCGAAGAGGTCCGGTGTGCCAGGGCCAAAAGAGGTCGAACACATGGCAGTGTCTCTCTTTATCCTTCGAAGGTTTCGCGCTCTTTCGGGCGGTCATGAGCTTTGGACCCAATAATTCGGCAGCTTCGATTACTGCCTTCGATTTGAGCCAATAAAGGGGCGGGTGCCTTGATGGCTGGGCGTGTCCTGAGCGCCCATTGACCATGGCTGTTTGGGCTTCCTGGGTGAAGGGAGTGGTGCCGATGTGTCTGGATCTGTATCTGATACCTGAGTATCAGTCCTTTGCCCTGGGGAAATGGGCCATTAGAATGCAAATCGACTCGGGCAGTACTGTCTGGTTCCCTGTTTGCAAATATACATTTAGGCTCTGAGTTTGCCTGAATCCTGTTGGCCATATTTCCCTTGAGCCTTTGCAAGTGTCCATGTTTCCTTTGTAAGTGGCCATCCCAGATGGCGACAGTCCGTCCTCTTGATCCTAAATGTGAAGAGTGGTGGATCACAATACTGATCCTTCATCTGTTCTTTGGTGTGCTGGGTACCGTTGGTCAAGGACAGGTTCTATACGACTCTGTCCTATGTATTGGAGCATTTACCATTTTATTTCCAATGCATCACACATTTATAAATTCTAAGGGGGCACTATAACATTTCATCATTCATTTAACGTCTTTACACAAGGGGAACCTCTAACTGTCCTTACCTAAACTACACTTATGCTGTTGGCAAATAACAAAAGGAACTTATATTACCGTAAAAAAAATGTAAACAACAGCAGCATCACATTTCTGCCCAACTCATTACATTTACAAAAAACGCAAACTTTATTCATCAGGGAAAGGGGTTCAAAATGCTTGTGGGGTCTGTTGAATTCCACTGGAAGGGGCTCGGAGTGCATATATCTGGGAGCGGGAGGCTCGCCTTCACCATTTTCGAAGTCTAAGTGTCTGAAGGACACTGCAGAGTATTGCAATTACCAATAGGGCTTCTACCGTGTATGAGAGGGAATACCATTTTACGATGTTTTCGCACCATGTGGGGGTGTCAATGTTTATTTTCATGTGAGGTGTGGTGTCCGGGCTCAGGGTCTCGTATTGTATGGTCATGTTTGGGGCCAGTGTGGTGTGAGTTCCAGGGACCGTCGACGCGCGCGACTGCAGTGATCCAACGATGATCATAATGGAGGTCATCACTTCTGTCTTCATCTTGTCTTTTTGTTCCTTGTATCTTCGTCTATTCCTGGGGGTTGAAACAATATTTGTTCTTACTTTTGTTTAATATCTCGTTTGTCTGTCTTTCTCTCCTTAACTTCAATTGCCCATTAGAATCATCACCACGTGTGACTCCCTCATTTTCTTTTTGAAATGACCACTTTGGAGATAAGACATCCGGAAAAAACATTATTTCAAAGAACAAGGAATCTCGCAGCTTGAGGGTGATGCGTTGAGTGGACGGACAGTTTCTCTGGCCAGTGTTGAGGTAGTTTGCATACAGCAGCAAATTCTGTTCCAACCAAGTGTGTCAAACATGTAAATAGCAGGTGGGGTAGCGACCCAGAGTCGCTGAAAGTAAAGAGCCGTGTGCAGAGGCTGTGCAAAGAGCATCCTTTAAACCACATGCAAAAAAGAACAGATCAGGGGAATCAAAGACTTGCCAGAACATTAGAACATTACAGCGCAGTACAGGCCCTTCGGCCCTCGATGTTGTGCCGACCTGTGAAACCACTCTAAAGCCCATCTACACTATTCCCTTATCGTCCATATGTCTATCCAATGACCATTTAAATGCCCTTAATGTTGGCGAGTCCACTACTGTTGTAGGCAGGGAATTCCACACGCTTACTACTCTCTAAGTAAAGAACCTACCTCTGACATCTGTCTTATATCTATCTCCCCTCAATTTAAAGCTATGTCCCCTCATGCTGGACATCACCATCCGAGGAAAAAGGCTCTCACTGTCCACCCTCTCCAATCCTCCGATCATCTTGTAAGCCTCTTATTAAGTCACCTCCTAACCTTCTTCTCTCTAACGAAAACAGCCTCAAGTCCCTCAGCCTTTCCTCATAAGATCTTCCCTCCATACCAGGCAACATTCTGGTAAATCTCCTCTGCACCCTTTCCAATGCTTCCACATCCTTCCTATAATGCGGCGACCAGAATTGCACGCAATAGTCCATATGCGGCCGCAGCAGTTTTGTACAGCTGCAACATGACCTCATGGCTCCGAAACTCAATCCCTCTACCAATAAAAGCTAACACACCGTACGCCTTCTTAACAACCCTCTCAACCTGGGTGGCAACTTTCAGGGATCTATGTACATGGACACCGAGATCTCTCTGCTCATCCACACTGCCAAGAATCTTACCATTAGCCCAGTACTCTGTCTTCCTGTTATTCCTTCCAAAATGAATCACCTCACACTTTTCTGCATTAAACTCCATTAGAGACAGTAAATAGTTTTTAAAAACGTTTCCAAATCAGTGATGGGAACATGAGGTGCGTATGAGCCGCGGCAGGGCAAGAATGGGTGGAATCCCCGGGTAGGGCGGTGATCAGTGCTGTTGCTCCACTACCCAAGCGTGGCTGACAGAATACGCAGGGGGTCCTCGGGCAGGGCGGCGATTAGTGCCGTTATTTCACTGCCTGGGTGACCTTACACGAGCGGAAAGAATTTGTAACATATGGACTCCGACTGTGCAGACGAGTAATCATGACTGCATCAAGATATTTAGTGGAGGGGCGACATTAATTAAACACCCGAGACCCGAAGAATAAAGTGTATAAAGAAATTCCAGAAATCAAGGTGGGCAGGCGCCATCAGAAAATAGGACACCGTGAATCTCAATCGGTTCCTTTTTCTCATCATCTGGACACCTCAGGGTTCCATTTCAAAAAGCGTCGTAAAAGGGCTACCATAACGGGAGTCAGATTCTGAGTCATCGCCATCTCCCGGTTGCCAAACACGTGTCTGGCATTTTTGTGCCGTGGCCCCGTGGGCCGTCGTGGGATGCGAATCGTCGTTCCGTATCAATCGACAAGAGTTATTGCGGTGCCAATGGGGAATTCTTTGGTTAGAAGGGGCGGTAGCTGCAACGGGCAAATTTCTGTCGTCGGGCGGTGGTGGTGGCTCTGGCTGTGACAATGAAAGGGGGTATGAGGTGCCAAACATACCTTGGTCAGGGTTCCTGGGGCTGGAGCGACTGGGGCCTGGGCAGTTGTGCCATTGGTCGTTGATTTCAAATAAATCTGGAGTGCTGTCGCTAGCGTCCGAACCAAGTTCAAAGTGGAAAGTCGTTCCTGGGGCGGACACAAGGTCGGGTCTGTGGACGTGCTGTCCTGGCTGGGGAAGGGTCGCACTAGGTTGTCAGTGGGTGGGGCATAATCATCTGCTATTGCCAGGGAGACGCGGTGTGAGTGGCTGCACTGGGTTCCATAAACCTTAAGTTGGTTGATATGAAAATGAGAGTTTGGCTCAAGATAGAATAGAACTTTATGGGAAAACAGAATGTCAAATAGAGCTTTGTGTAAGCTGGAATGTCAAGGCAGGCTTTGTAGCAAGCTTTGTAATCATTTCTGCTTTTGCACCAGATAAATTGCAGTAACGGCCTTGGGAATGGTTGCTAACTTTAAAGATAACTATGACTGAGCCGAAAGCACAGACAGAATGCCAGGGGGCTGTTCTCAGAAAAGAAAGTGTCATAAAATGTATATAAACTGCTGTTGGATGTATTAACTTTGGCTTGCTGTTGTACCTCTCCGAGATACAGTGGTGTAGCTCCGGCCGAGAATAAACATACGATTAAGAAACTTGGTGTTCGATCATTTCATCCGGACTGAAGGGAAACAAATTCTCATTTGGTGGCAGCGGTGGGATCTCAACGAGCCTCGCCAGGAGCAGTCGGTGTAACTGACAGATCGTGTCCGGAGGCAAAGGAAGGATCGGGCCCCCAAATGTGAGTACCCTTGTTACCACTTTGGTTTCCCCCTCCGCTGTACCGAGTGCGACCTGGTCCTACCGTCAGTTTCTGGAGAGACTCTTACGAGATCCAGGTCAGTCCGGCGAACCCGTTAGAGACAGGGTTAGAGGCCCGTTAGAGGTTAGAGTCCTCTTCGAATCAGGGTTAGAGGCCCGTACGAGGTTAGAGTCCTCTTCGAATCAGGGTTAGAGGCCCGTGCGCGAGGGTTAGAGGCCCGTGCGCGAGGGTTAGAGGCCCTCGGCTGAAGAAAGGTGCTTGGCTGATGATGATCCTTCTGGTTGCTTGATACCTTCGCGATAAAAGGTTGCCCTTAAAACAAGTGATTGTCTCAACCAGTGTCTTGACTTGTTCGACACTCCGGGTTGACTATTGGCTACAGCGGAGAACGGATAACTCCGTCTAAATTATAGTACTTCCCATCAGGTGCAGGTGACGCCTTAAAGTCCACAATAAACAGGGTTTCACCATCGCGTACCCTGTCGGAACACTCAAACAATTGGCTAAGCCTCCTGATTGGATAACGGGGCAGGATAACCCCGTTTAAAATCTTGATTGAATAAGCGATTTAGGATCGCCATCAAAATTAAATAGGTAACCACAAGGATCATCCGAGGATAGGAGACAATGGGTAAATCTCTGGATAGCACCTCTGATAGTGGAAGCGCGCTTCAGACTCTTTGCGAACAGTATCCGGAACATTCTAAGCAGCTGCGGCGGTTGTCGGGGGAATTGCATAAGAATTTGGGAAAGGGGGAATGGCCCCTGGGAGGATCAAAAGATTTGCCTCCGGTTATAGAGGCACAGCAGATTATTTGGCAACATAACCGTAGCTCCACGGCTAAGAAATTGATTGAGTTATGGCGGGAGTACTGCCAAAAATTTAAAAATACATCTTTATTGGCTAGTTGGCAGGCTAACGCTTTAAAGTTGGGTATTGAATTAACAGAAGGGGGAATTGTTAAAACTGCGCAGGTTTTGAGAAAGGAATGTGTCCACCATAGAAAAAGGCCTAAGTCTGTAAAAAAAAAAAACATTTCTAAATCGGGACCGTGCGGACAAATGGCCGGCCTTGCCTTGACCAAGGGAGACGATGAGGATGACCCTGAAAATTGGCAATATAGGGGACGACTGACCGTTCCCCCGCCACTACCACCGCCTCCACCTTACATTCCCCCCTGACCATAAAACCATCCTGACTTTCCATTAGGATATGTTATTTTATATACCGAGGGGCTTACTTTATCTGAAATCAAGTAGGGTCCTGCAAATTTAGGGGAGAGGAATGAACTGGGGTTATGTAGGGAAGCCATCACCTGCTGACCGGCTGTATATTCTACTGGGTGTACTGTTTTATCAAAGCAGGTCTTACTCTGCTTTTTTCTAGCGCCTAGTCGGACAGCTGCAGTGAGCTGGGCTGCCTTAATAATTTCCGTAAGAAGTCTTACAACACCAGGTTAAAGTCCAACAGGTTTGTTTCGAATCACTAGCTTTCGGAGCGCTGCTCCTTCCTCACCTGATTCGAAACAAACCTGTTGGACTTTAACCTGGTGTTGTAAGATTTATTACTGTGCTCATCCCAGTCCAACGCCGGCATCTCCACATCATTAATAATTTCCATTGTCTGTTGGACTGCTTTTTCGTGGGTGAGGGCGGTGACCGTGGGGCTGGTCAAATCAAGTCCTAATAAATATTCAGTGCCTTTCATGGTTCGTCCGGGCATAAGAGTGTGGGGGGTGAAACCTGTGGAACTTGATACTGTGTTCCTAATAAACATCAATGCAAATTGAGAACTGTGTCCCACGTAGTGTTGTGCTGTTGCACCATTTTCCTGATAGTCGCTTTTGGGGTTCTGTTCATCCGTTCCACAATGCCGCAGCATTGTGGGTGACAGGCAATATGGAATTTTTGTTTTATCCCAACAGTCGTTAAAACATTCTGCATCGCTCTTCCTGTCACATGTGAACCTTGATCCGATTCAATGCTGCGGGGGAGTCCCCAGCGTGTAAATATTTGCTGTGTTAAAATCTTGGCTGTTGGCTTAGCCGTGTTTGTCCTGGAGGGAAATGCTTTCACCCATTTTGTGAAGGTGTCGATCACCAACACATATTTGAAACCAGTTCTGCATGGGGAGAGGGGACCAATATAATCTAGTTGTAAATTCGTCCATGGGCCATTAAGGGGGGTGGGGGGGTCTTAACTGACCTTTCCTGGAGTATCTTTTGGATTATTTTGAGCGCAAATTAAACAATTTTCAGTATAATGTGTGACGTCTGCTTTTAAATCGGGCCACAAGCACAAAGGTCTTAAGTGGGCAATGGTGGTTCCTATCCCCTGATGTTCGTGTCCGTCATGAAATTGACAAATAATCTGGTTCCTGTCCTGGATGGAGAGCACATAAATTCCATTCTTTAAAATTATTCCGTCCTGTACCGTCAGTGTGTCTTTGAATTTGTCATAGGGGGCTGGGGAGTTACCGTTTAGAACTTGCTGAAGAGTGTCGCCTGCCTTTTGGGCCTGTGCTAAATCTTGGATATTTGTCTGCGAGACCTGGACTGCGTGTACTGGGGCACTCTCGGGGGGGGTTGCCAAAAGTGACTGTGTCGTGATCCTGCCTTTGCTAGGGCGTCTGCTTTTACGTTACCGGGTGGGGACGAACGATGATGGCTTCTGACTTTTATTATGCCATATGTGCGGTCTTTCGCTGTTTCAAGAATGTGCTTCAGTAATGGCGCTGAGGGTCGGGGTTTACCGTTGGCGGATATGAATTCTCTAGATTCCCACAGGGGCAGGAATTCTGTCAAACTGTTACAGACATATAAACTGTCCGAATATATATCTGCGGGGGTCGGGAAAGAATCTGGGTGCTGCACTATATATGCAATTGCTGCTAATTCGACTGCCTGCGATCCTAAGTGACCTGGTAATTTTAGCGATATCTCCTCTAATGCGCGTCCCTGCGCGTCTTCCACATATATGCCACATCCTGTAATCCTTTTTCCATTATCTTTAAAAACATTTTTTTACAGTACCCAATTCATGTTTTCCAATTTTAGGGGCAATTTAGCGTGGCCAATCCACCTACCCTGCACATCTTTGGGTTGTGGGGGTGAGACCCACGCAAACAATGGTAGAATGTGCAAACTCCGCACGGACAGTGACCCAGAGCCGGGATCGAACCTGGGACCTTGGCACTGTGAGGTAGCAGTGCTAAGCACTGCGCCACCGAGCCGCCCCTTTTTCCATTATCAATGGTGGAGGAGCCATCTACATAAATTTTTAAAGAGTTATCTGTGGTCGGGGGATTCTGTGCTTTACTACCTATGCGTGGGTGAAGCGATTTTGGAATAAAAGGTCCAGTGTGGTGCCTGGCTGCAATGATCTGGTCCTCATGTGGGGTTCCTTCATACTGCAAGTTATCTGCTAACAATGTGTGTGTCTTTGTCCATTTTACTGTGATGTCCCTTCCTTGTAAGAGTGGGGTCCAGTGCGTTGCTCTAATCTGGCTAACTGAACCGTCCTTTAACCTACCATCTAACAGTAGCTGTGTCGGGGTGTGCTCGGTTAGAATCGTTACGGGGTTGAGGCCTGTGATGTATGCGAAGTACTGAACAGCCCAAAAAACTGCGAGCAAGTGTCTTTTGTAGGCTGAAAATCCTTGCTCCACTGGGTCCAAAACTTGTGAGGCATAGGCTACGGGTCCTAAAGGATGGTGCCTTTCTTGGAGTCATATGGCCAATAGGGTTCGGTCGGTGGTCGCTACTTCTATGGCGTATGGGGAGTGTAGGTCTGGTACCTGCAAAGCGGGGTCTATATCTAGGGCACGTTTTAATGCATCAATGGCATCCGTATGCTGTGGAAGCCATTCCCAAGGGGCATTCTTTTTTAGGAGCTCGGAAAGTGGGTCTGCCTTGGTGGCGAAACCGTCTATATGGTTCCTGCAGTAACCAACCAGTCCTAAAAATGACCATAGTGCAGTGACATTATGGGGCAAGGGCAATTTAACAATCAAATCCATCCGTTTTTGCTCTATCTCTCTTTTTCCCTGTGTGTTGACTGTGGTTTAATAAAAGACCTTTTCTTTTAGGATTTGGGCCTTTTTCGGGTTGACTTTAAATCCAATTGAGTGTAGGAGCCCTAATAATTCGGAAAGAAGCGAAATGTGCTCTTCCTTGGCATCAGTTTGGAGGAGCAAGTCGTCCACATACTGAATGAGGCATTTTAGGTCGGGAAAATTTGGATAATCTATTTGCCAATTGTCGGTGAAAAATGGAGGGGGAGTTGTGGAAACCTTGCGGAAGGCATGTCCACGTATATTGCTGTCCTTGGAACGTGAAGGCGAATTTGTATTGGCAATTCTTATCGAATGGAATGGACCAGAAGCCATTGCTAATGCCCAATACCGTGAAATACCTTGACTGTAGTCCCTGCTTCAGCATTGTCTCTGGACTCGTGGCAACGGTGGGGGCTGCTAATGGAGTTACTTCATTGAGTTGTCTGTAATCGATGGTCAGTCTCCATGAACCGTCTGGTTTCCTTACGGGCCAAATTGGGGCATTGTTTGTTGAGGCTGCGGGCCGAATTACACCTTGGTCTAGCAAACTTTCAATTACTTTTGCAATTTTTCCCTCGGCATGCTGTGGGAAGCCGTATTGTTTCTGGGGCTTGGGTTCGGGACCTGTAATGGCGACTGTTCCAGGAATTTTTCCACAATCGTGCTTGTGCCGGGAGAAGGATGCTTTGTGTTTCCTTAGGACCTCTCTAATCGGCCAATCTGTACTACTGGCTTGCGGATCAAACCAATAGTCGCCTACTGAGCAGATTCTATGTTCGTAGTCTCCTGCAGTGAGCATGGCGGAGGCTGTCGCTGTTCTAGCCATTTTCCAAACACACTTATTCACGGAGTCAAAGGAAAGGTTGTGTGAACTCATGAAGTCGATCCCTAAAATGTGTTCTGCTGTTTGGGGCAAATCTACTAAAACAATGGGGTGCTTGGTATTAACATTTCCAATTTGAATATCTATGGGGGCCGTAATATATCCCTGCTGGATATGTCCTGTAAATCCGCTAAGAGTGATAGTGTCTGTAGAGAGCCATTTATCTAGCTGAAACATTGTGGAGGAGTTTAAAGTGGTGCGGGACCCTCCTGTGTCCCAAAGGAACTCTACGGGGTGTCCCCAGACTGTGCCTGTGACTCCTGGTCTACCTGACTTGTCCCAGAGTGCGTCGCAGACCCAAGATGGGGAGTCCGAACACCGCCAATCTGTGCTATTTATGGCAGAATTGTCTGTGCGGGCGCTAATACTGTGTATCAGCCGTCAACCACCACCCGTTGTCTTCTTCCAGCTAGCCAATTTCTGATCCAAACTGCTAAATCACCCTGAATCCCATGCCTCCGTATTTTCAGCAGTAGCCTACCGTGGGGAACCTTATCAAACGCTTTACTGAAATCCATATACACCACATCAACTGCTTTACCCTCATCCACCTGTTTGGTCATCTTCTCAAAGAACTCTATAAGGTTTGTGAGGCACGACCTACCCTTCACAAAACCGTGTTGACTATCTCTAATCAAATTATTCCTTTCCAGATGATTATACATCCTATCTCTTATAAACCTTTCCAAGATTTTTCCCATAACAGAAGTAAGGCTCACTGGTCTATAGTTACCGGGGTCGTCTCTACTCCCCTTCTTGAACAAGGGTACAACATTTGCTATCCTCCAGTCTTCTGGCACTATTCCTGTAGACAAAGATGACTTAAAGATCAAGGCCAAAGGCTCAGCAATCTCCTCCCTAGCTTCCCAGAGAATCCTAGGATAAATCCCATCCAGCCCAGGTGACTTATCTATTTTCACACTTTCCAGAATTGCTAACACCTCCTCCTTATGAACCTCAAGCCCTTCTAGTCTAGTAGCCTGAATCTCAGTATTCTCCTCGACAACATTGTCTTTTTCCTGTGTGAATACTGACGAAAAATATTCATTTAGCACCTCTCCTATCTCCTCGGACTCCAAGCACAACTTCCCACTACTGTACTTGACTGGCCCTACTCTTATCCTAGTCATTCTTTTATTCCTGACATATCTATAGAAAGCTTTAGGGTTATCCTTGATCCTACCTGCCAAAGACTTCTCATGTCCCCTCCTGGCTTTTCTTAGCTCTCTCTTTAGGTCCTTCCTAGCTAACTTGTAACTCTCGAGCGCCCTAACTGAACCTTCATGTCTCATCTTTACATAAGTCTCCTTCTTCCTCTTGACAAGTGTTTCGACTGCTTTAGTAAACCACGGTTCCCTCACTCGACCACTTCCTCCCTGCCTGACAGGTACATACTTATCAAGGACATTATCATAGAATTTACAGTGCAGAAGGAGGCCATTCGGCCCATCGAGTCTGCACCGACTCTTGGAAAGAGCATCCTACCCAAGGTCAACACCTCCACCCTATCCCCATAACCCAGTAACCCCACTCAACACTAAGGGCAATTTTGCACACTAAGGGCAATTTATCATAGCCAATCCACCCAACCTGCACATCTTTGGACTGTGGGAGGAAACCGGAGCACCCGGAGGAAACCCACGCACACACGGGGAGGATGTGCAGACTCCGCACAGACAGTGACCCAAGCCGGAATCGAACCTGGGACCCTGGAGCTGTGAAGCAATTGTGCTATCCACAATGTTACCGTGCTGCCCCTAACATGCAGTAGCTGTTCCTTGAACAAGCTCCACATTTCCATTGTGCCCATCCCCTGCAGTTTTCCTCTCCATCCGATGTATCCTAAGTCTTGCCTCATCGCATCATAATTGTCTTTCCCCCAGATATAACTCTTGCCCTGCAGTATATACCCATCCCTTTCCATCACTAAAGTAAATGTAATCGAATTGTGGTCACTATCACCAAAGTGCTCACCTACCTCCAAATCTAACACCTGTCCTGGTTCATTACCCAGTACCAAATCCAATATGGCCTCGCCTCTCGTTGGCCTATCTACATACTATGTCAGGAAACCCTCCTGCACACATTGGACAAAAATGGACCCATCTAATGTACTCGAACTATAGCGTTTCCAGTCAATATTTGGAAAGTTAAAGTCCCCCATAACAACTACCCTGTTGCTTTCGCTCCTATCCAGAATCATCTTTGCAATCCTCTCCTCTACATCTCTGGAACTTTTTGGAGGCCTATAGAAAACCCCTAACAGGGTGACCTCTCCTTTCCTGTTTCTAACCTCAGCCCATACTACCTCAGTAGATGAGTCCTCATCAAATGTCCTTTCTGCCACCGTAATACTGTCCTTGACTAACAATGCCACCCCTCCCCCTCTTTTACCACCTTCCCTGAGCTTACTGAAATATCTAAATCCCAGCACCTGCAACAACCATTCCTGTCCCTGCTCTATCCATGTCTCCGAAATGGCCACAACATCGAAGTCCCAGGTACCAACCCATGCCGCAAGTTCACCCACCTTATTCCGGATGCTCCTGGCATTGAAGAAGACACACTTTAAACCACCTTCCTGCCTGCCGGTACACTCCTGCAACTTTGAAACCCTACTCATGACCTCACTACTCTCAACCTCCTGTATACTGGAGCTACAATTCAGGTTCCCAAGCCCCTGCTGAACTAGTTTAAACCCTCCCGAAGAGCATTAGCAAATTTCCCCCCCAGAATATTGGTACCCCTCTGGTCCAGGTGCAGACCATCCCGTTTGTAGAGGTCCCACCGACCCCAGAATGAGCCCCAATTATCCAGAAATCTGAAACCCTCCCTCCTTCACCATCCCTGTAGCCACGTGTTCAACTCCAGTTGTGCAATGCACTCCAGCACCTTCAACCAAATGAACTGCTGTATCTGACGAGGTCCTTGACCTCCCTTGGTCATTCACAGCAACTGACACTTCAGAATGGAATGGTAAACATCATTTTAGTCTCCGTTGTTTTGCATTCCAGGTAATTTGGGAACCCGGGTTCAAATGTCACCACTGCAGATGGTGACATTTAAATTTAATGAAAATCTGAAATTAAATGTCTAACGACCATAAACCATTGTCGATTTATCATTGCAAACCCACCTGGCTCACTAATGTCCTTTAGGGAAGGAAATCTGCCGTCCTTACCCGTTCTGGCCGACATGTGATTCCAGACCCACAGCAATGTGGTTCACTCTCAAACCTCCCCGTCAAGAGCAATTTGGGTTGGGCAA
This sequence comes from Scyliorhinus torazame, assembly GCF_047496885.1. Classification (NCBI taxonomy): domain Eukaryota; kingdom Metazoa; phylum Chordata; class Chondrichthyes; order Carcharhiniformes; family Scyliorhinidae; genus Scyliorhinus; species Scyliorhinus torazame. The sequence goes on along the minus strand of NC_092737.1, from coordinate 3,412,520 downwards.
TAAATGCTGGCTCAGGCTGCGACTCCCACATCCCATCAATGAATAAAAACGTTTTGAACGTTACTGCCAAACATGACGGGTAAAAAAAGTTCTCTTCAAACTCAAGACAGTTTAAAAAAAAATTTAGAGTACCCAATTAATTGTTTCCAATTAAGGGGCAGTTTAGCGCGGCCAATCCACCTACCCTGCACATCTTTGGGTTGTGGGGGCGAAACCCACGCAGACACGGGGAGAATGTGCAAACTCCACACGGACAGTGACCCAGAGCCGGGATCGAAGCTGGGACCTCGGCGCCGTGAGGCAGCAGTGCTAACCCACTGCGCCACCGTGCTGCCCGAAACTCGAGACACTTGTCACACACTGCATCCCTCCGATTCCTGACAGACAACACTCAATTCGGTAAAGACCAATTGGCATAACTCTGCGCACACATCACGAGCAACCTCCTAAATCCACACTCCCAACGGCCTGGCGCAATGGCCAGTTCGCTCAGCCAAACATCTTCAAGAGAAATGGGCTTGGGATCACACGGACTACTGTGTTGCACTCGGCCTGTGAAATCTGCCAGCACGGTGTTAGACGTTTTAGTTGCTGTGAAATGAAGAGTCTAAAGTTCTTGTTCCTTTTCACCAAACACCATTTATTTCACTTCCACAGCCTCTGCACAAAACTCTTAACAACACACCACCTGACAGAGGCCACCTGAAGCCCCTTTACATATCAGTGTCAATTAATGGATACTTAACATAAATGAAACAACTAATTGCAATGTCTCTTAACTCAAGACTTAACACACAGGGTCCACCCTTGTCAGCACAACAACGTTTTCTCGGCGCACTCGGACAATGATTCCTACTGCTTAAGGCTCTGTCGCAGCACCGACCTCGAGCCAAAGTGAATCATTCCCTCGTGCAAGAGAGAGTGAGAAACTAAACTGGTTTGAGATCAAGATAACCACAGACCCGACCTGTAAACATCTGGTCAGAATCTAGACTGCACGTGGCAGTGGTACATGGCAATGCCATGAACGGTAACCAAACAGTTGTGGTCGCCTCAGAGGATGCCCACTATGTACACAACCAGTGCCACCTCCCTACAGGTATCGGAACCAGTGCCAACAGGTGAGCCAGCCACCCGGCCTGTGGCAGACACCTTCAGAGGCCAAGGCAACGAGCCCTGCACTGGCGGAATATCCCGTGTTGCCAACTCTTGAGGACACCGGCCACCGAAAGATCTCGCCACTATCACCCGGTGTAACTGTGCACTCTGACCATCTGGCTAACCAAACACAAGATTCCAGGCCTCGTTTACCAACCATCTTGGAGACTGAAATCAAACAGTCCGATCTCTCTCTGCCTCCAATGGGGGTGGGGCCTCATTGTATATGTAAACAGTGTGGTGGTATGTATTAAGAACTAGGAACAGGAGTAGGCCATCTGGCCCCTCGAGCCTGCTCTGCCAGTTAATGAGATCATGGCTGATCTTTGTGGACTCAGCTCCACTCTCCGGCCCGTATACCATATCCCCGAATCCCTTTATTCTTTAGAAAGGCATCTATCTTTTTCTTAAAAACGTTTAAAGAAGGAGCCTCAACTGCTTCACTGGGCAAGGAATTCCAGAGATTCACAACCCTTTGGGTGAAGAAGTTCCTCCTACACTCCGTCCTAAATCTACCTCCCCTTATTTTGAGGCTATGCCCCCTAGTTCCGCTTTCACCCGCCAGTGGAAACAACCTGCCCGCATCTATCCTATCTACACCCTTCATAATTTTATATGTCTCAATAAGATCCCCCCGCATCCTTCTAAACTCCAATGAGTACAGTCCCAGTCTACTCAACCTCTTGTCATAATCTAATCCCCTCAACTCTGGGATCAACCTAGTGAATCTCCTCTGCACTCCCTCCAGTGCCAGTACGTCCTTTCTCAGGTAAGGAGACCAAAACTGAACACAATACTCCAGATGCGGCCTCACCAACACCTTATACAATTGCAGCATAACCTCACTAGTCTTGAACTCCATCCCTCTAGCAATGAAAGACAAAACTCGATTAGCCTTCTTAATCACCTGTTGCACCTGCACACCAACTTTTTGCGACTCGTGCACCAGCACACACAGGTCCCTCTGCACAGCAGCATGTTTTAACATCTTACCATTTAAATAATAATCCATTCTGCTGTTATTCCTCCCAAAATGGATAGCCTCACACTTGGCAACATTGAATTCCATCTGCCAGACCCTAGCCCATTCACCTAACCTATCCAAATCCCTCTGCAGACTTCCGGTATCCTCTGCACTTTTTGCCTTACCACTCATCTTAGTGTCGTCTGCAAACTTTGACATATTGCACTTGGTCCCCAACTCCAAATCGTCTATGTAAATTGTGAACAACTGCGGGCCCAACACTGATCCTTGAGGGATCCCACTAGTTACAGGTTGCCAACCAGAGAAACACCCATTTATCCCCACTCTCTGCTTTCTGTTAGTTAACCAATCCTCTACCCATGCTACCACTTTACCCTCAATGCCATGCATCTTTAGTTTATGCAGCAACCTTTTGTGTGGCACCTTGTCAAAAGCTTTCTGGAAATCCAGATATACCACATCCATTGGCTTCCCATTATCTACTGCACTGGTAACGTCCTCAAAAAATTCTACCAAATTAGTCAGACACGACCTACCCTTTGTGAACCCATGCTGCGTCTGCCCAATGGGACAATTTCCCTCCAGGTGCCCCGCTATTTCCTCCTTAATGATAGGGGTAGTACAGTACCTGTGAAGCCGAGAGGCTATTGGCTGACAGGTCCCGGGTCCTGTTTGGATCTGCTGCCTGCAGGCGCCGCCCTGAAGGCAGAGTTTAAGAGCTCGAGTTCTCCCAGCAGCCGCATTCTGCAACTGAGCTGCTGGGGAACAAGTCTTGCTTAATAAAGCCTCGATTGACTTCATCACTTCTCAACGTGAGTGAGTAATTGTTGCGCTACAAGTAGTTAGCTTGTTAAGTGCATGTTCCAGTGGCCTGTACATCATTTCCTCCTGCGCATATTGTTGCATCTCAATGCCACCTGGTGTGCGAGCTTGATGGGGACGGTGTGGACCGAGTGGTCACCTGATGGGGGCGGTGTGGACCGAGTGGTCACCTGATGGGGGCGGTGTGGACCGAGTGGTCACCTGATGGGTGAGGACAAGAATGGTGTTGTTCATGGATCGGTTATTCCTGAACTCAACTGCTTTGTTGACAGTCCTTTGTAGTCGGTGATTCTGGAAAGCACCATATTCTCCAATGCTACCTGCTGGTGTTCTCAAATTTCCAGTCTCCACGGGTTATTTTGGGTTTAGTCTGTATTTAGCTTTCATGGAATGGTTACTGTACAGAAGGAAGCCATTTGACCCATTGTGTCTATGCTAGCCCCCCTTGAAGTAATCCACCGTGTGCCACTCCCCTGCTCTATCCACACTGGCCCTGCGATGTTTTCCTGCACAGATTATGATCCAGTTCCCTTTTGACCGCCTCCGTTGGAGCTTCCCCCAGTGCCCAGGCCCTGGCAGTGTATTGAAGATCTAACCCCTGGCTGCATAGAAGTGGTATTTGCTCATTTTTGCTGATTTCTAACCAGTGTTAATGTGTTACAGGCTGCAGATATTGTAGCTGCGCAGGGCGACCGATCTAAATTACTAGCGGAAGGGCTGCATTTGGGGAACAGAAAATACACCCTTGTTCAAGACAACATGGATAGGGAGGGTTGGATGGCGTTGAAGAGCGAGAGCAATGCAGAAGACGAAAAGAGATACAGCGCCATAGTCTATCTGACTGCACAAAGTAAGTTTGGGATTAAAATGATGTATTTGCTCATGTGATAACGAGATGTTGGTCATATGATTCTCACATTCGAATCATAGAAAATAGGAAGAGGAGACTATTCGGCCCTTCGAGCCTGCTGTGCTATTCAACATGATCAAGGCTGATCCTCTGTACTCCAGCGCTCCCCCTGCCCCGTTCCCCTCAACATCATTCAGAGGCTAGAAATCTATCTATTTCCTTCTTAAATACATTCAGTGACTCGGTCTCCACAGTCTCCTGTCGTAGAGAATTCCACCCTGTGAGTGAAATGGTTTTGACACATCTCAGTCTGAAATGGCTTGCCCCATATCTTGAGACTGATCAATTCAAGGATATTGGAGGGAATCTATGTATGGAACCAGAGGAAATGGGCGAGATACTAAATGAATACTTTGCCTCCGTATTCACCGAAGAGAAGGACTTGATTGATGAGGAGTAGAGGGTAGAGTGTGTAGATATTCTGAGTCATGTTGATATTAATATAGAGGAGGTGTTGGGCATCTTAAAAAGCATTAAAGTAGATAAGTCCCCAGGACCTGATGGGATATACCCCAGAATACTGAGGGAGGTAAGGGAGGAAATTGCTGGGGCCTTGACGGTAATCTTTGTATAGAACATAGAACATAGAACAATACAGCGCAGTACAGGCCCTTCGGCCCACGATGTTGCACCGAAACAAAAGCCATCTAACCTACACTATGCCATTATCATCCATATGTTTATCCAATAAACTTTTAAATGCCCTCAATGTTGGCGAGTTCACTACTGTAGCAGGTAGGGCATTCCACGGCCTCACTACTCTTTGCGTAAAGAACCTACCTCTGACCTCTGTCCTATATCTATTACCCCTCAGTTTAAAGCTATGTCCCCTCGTGCCAGCCATATCCATCCGCGGGAGAAGGCTCTCACTGTCCACCCTATCCAACCCCCTGATCATTTTGTATGCCTCTATTAAGTCTCCTCTTAACCTTCTTCTCTCCAACGAAAACAACCTCAAGTCCATCAGCCTTTCCTCATAAGATTTTCCCTCCATACCAGGCAACATCCTGGTAAATCTCCTCTGCACCCGCTCCAAAGCCTCCACGTCCTTCCTATAATGCGGTGACCAGAACTGTACGCAATACTCCAAATGCGGCCGTACCAGAGTTCTGTACAGCTGCAACATGACCTCCCGACTCCGGAACTCAATCCCTCTACCAATAAAGGCCAACACTCCATAGGCCTTCTTCACAACCCTATCAACCTGGGTGGCAACTTTCAGGGATCTATGTACATGGACACCTAGATCCCTCTGCTCATCCACACTTTCAAGAACTTTACCATTAGCCAAATATTCCGCATTCCTGTTATTCCTTCCAAAGTGAATCACCTCACACTTCTCTACATTAAACTCCATTTGCCACCTCTCAGCCCAGCTCTGCAGCTTATCTATATCCCTCTGTAACCTGCTACATCCTTCCACACTATCGACAACACCACCGACTTTAGTATCGTCTGCAAATTTACTCACCCACCCTTCTGCGCCTTCCTCTAGGTCATTGATAAAAATGACAAACAGCAACGGCCCCAGAACAGATCCTTGTGGTACTCCACTTGTGACTGTACTCCATTCTGAACATTTCCCATCAACCACCACCCTCTGTCTTCTTTCAGCTAGCCAATTTCTGATCCACATCTCTAAATCACCCTCAATCCCCAGCCTCCGTATTTTTTGCAATAGCCTACCGTGGGGAACCTTATCAAACGCTTTGCTGAAATCCATATACACCACATCAACTGCTCTACCCTTGTCTACCTGTTCAGTCACCTTCTCAAAGAACTCAATAAGGTTTGTGAGGCATGACCTACCCTTCACAAAGCCATGCTGACTATCCCTGATCATATTATTCCTATCTAGATGATTTCAATCTTGTCTCTTATAATCCCCTCCAAGACTTTACCCACTACAGACGTGAGACTCACCGGTCTATAGTTGCCGGGGTTGTCTCTGCTCCCCTTTTTGAACAAAGGGACCACATTTGCTGTCCTCCAATCCTCATAAAAATCAAAGCCAAAGGTCCAGCAATCTCTTCCCTGGCCTCCAGAGAATCCTAGGATAAATCCCATCAGGTCCCGGGGACTTATCTATTTTCAGCCTGTCCAGAATTGCCAACACCTCTTCCCTACGTACCTCAATGCCATCTATTCTATTAGCCTGGGGCTCAGCATTCTCCTCCACAACATTATCTTTTTCCTGAGTGAATACTGACGAAAAATATTCATTTAGTATCTCGCCTATCTCTTCAGACTCCACACACAATTTCCCATCCCTGTCCTTGACTGGTCCTACTCTTTCCCTAGTCATTCGCTTATTCCTGACATACCTATAGAAAGCTTTTGGGTTTTCCTTGATCCTTCCTGCCAAATACTTCTCATGTCCCCTCCTTGCTCGTCTTAGCTCTCTCTTTAGATCCTTCCTCGCTACCTTGTAACTATCCATCGCCCCAACCGAAACTTCACACTTCATCTTCACATAGGCCTCCTTCTTCCTCTTAACAAGAGATTCCACTTCCTTGGTAAACCACGGTTGCCTCGCTCGACGCCTTCCTCCCTGTCTGACCGGTACATACTTATCAAGAACACGCAGTAGCTGATCCTTGAACAAGCCCCACTTATCCAGTGTGTCCAACACTTGCAGCCTACTTCTCCACCTTATCCCCCCCAAGTCACGTCTAATGGCATCATAATTGCCCTTCCCCCAGCTATAACTCTTGCCCTGCGGTGTATACTTATCCCTTTCCATCATTAACGTAAACGTCACCGAATTGTGGTCACTGTCCCCAAAGTGCTCTCCTACCTCCAAATCCAACACCTGGCCTGGTTCATTACCCAAAACCAAATCCAACGTGGCCTCGCCTCTTGTTGGCCTGTCAACATATTGTTTCAGGAAACCCTCCTGCACACACTGTACAAAAAACGACCCATCTATTGTACTCGAACTATATCTTTTCCAGTCAATATTTGGAAAGTTAAAGTCTCCCATAATAACTACCCTGTTACTTTCGCTCTTATCCAGGATCATCCTCGCCATCCTTTCCTCTACATCCCTAGAACTATTAGGAGGCCTATAAAAAAACTCCCAACAGGGTGACCTCTCCTTTCCTGTTTCTAACTTCAGCCCATACTACCTCGGAAGAAGAGTCCCCATCTAGCATCCTCTCCGCCACCGTAATACTGCTCTTGACTAGCAGCGCCACACCTCCCCCTCTTTTGCCTCCTTCTCTGAGCTTACTAAAACACCTAAACCCCGGAACCTGCAACATCCATTCCTGTCCCTGCTCTATCCATGTCTCCGAAATGGCCACAACATCGAAGTCCCAGGTACGAACCCATGCTGCCAGTTCCCCTACCTTGTTTCGTATACTCCTGGCATTGAAGTAGACACACTTCAAACCACCTACCTGAACACTGGCCCCCTCCTGCGACGTCAAATCTGTGCTCCTGACCTCTATACTCTCATTCTCCCTTACCCTAAAACTACAATCCAGGTTCCCATGCCCCTGCTGCATTAGTTTAAACCCCCCCCCAAAGAGCACTAACAAATCTCCCCCCCCAGGATATTTGTGCCCCTCAGGTTCAGATGTAGACCATCCTGTCTGTAGAGGTCCCACCTTCCCCAGAAAGAGCCCCAGTTATCCAAAAATCTGAATCCTCCCGCCTGCACCATCCCTGTAGCCACGTGTTTAAATGCTCTCTCTCCCTATTCCTCATCTCACTATCACGTGGCACGGGCAACAACCCAGAGATAACAACTCTGTTTGTTCTAGTTCTGAGCTTCCATCCTAGCTCACTGAAAGCCTGCCTGACATCCTTGTCCCCTTTCCTACCTATGTCGTTAGTGCCAATGTGGACCACGACTTGGGGCTGCTCCCCCTCCCCCCTAAGGACCCGGAAAACACGATCCGAGACATCACATACCCTTGCACCTGGGAGGCAACATACCAAACGTGAGTCTCTCACGCTCCCACAAAATCTCCTATCTGTGCCCCTGACTATAGAGTCCCCAATTACTAATGCTCTGCTCCTCTTCCCCCCTTCCCTTCTGAGCAACAGGGACAGACTCCGTGCCAGAGGCCCGTACCCCATGGCTTACCCCTGGTAAGTCCCCCCCCCCACAAGTATCCAAAGCGGTATACTTGTTTCTCAGGGGAACGACCGCAGGGGATCCCTGCACTGACTGCTTTTTCCCAGTCCCTCTTACAGTTACCCACCTATCTCCAATCTTTGGTGTGACTAATTCCCTGAAGCTGCTATCTATGACCCCTTCTGCCTCCCGAATGATCCGAAGTTCTTCCAACTCCAGCTCCAGTTCCCTAACTCGGTCTTGGAGGAGCTGGAGATGGCAGCACTTCCTGCAGGTAAAATCAGCAGGGACACTAACTGCATCCCTCACCTCAAACATCCTGCAGGAGGAACATTGCACTCCCTTCCCTGCCATTCCTCCAAACTTCTACCAAGATCTGGCTTTTAATAAAATTAAATTTTTATAAAAAATAATAATAATATAATAAAATATGGTACTTACCTCAGACCAATGGGTTTTATTATTAGGTTAGAGGAGGAGGGTGGGTGGGAGACACTACACGTGTAGTGTCTCGGGTTTCCTCTCCACCAGAATTTATTGGTGGTATCCTCATTGGCTACAAGTAAAGTTCCAGAGGACTGGAGAGTAGCCAATGTTGTTCCATTGTTTAAGAAGGGCAGCAGGGATAATCCAGAAAATTATAGGCCGGCGAACCTTGCGTCAGTGGTAGGGAAACTATTGGAAAAGATTCTCACAGATTAGTATTACTCCCATTTGGAAACAAATGGACTTATTAATGATGGGGAACATGGTTCTGTGAAGGGGAGGTCGTGCCTCACTAATTTGATCGAGTTTTTTGGTTAGTAAGTTTGCAGATGACACCAAGATTGGTGGCATAGTGGATAGTGAAGAAGGTTATCTAGGATTGCAACGGGATCTTGATCAATTAGGCCAGTGGGCCGACGAATGGCAGATGGAGTTTAATTTAGATAAATGTGAGGTGATGCATTTTGGCAGATCGAATCAGGCCAGGACCTACTCAGTTAATGGTATGGCGTTGGGGAGAGTTATAGAACAAAGAGATCTAGGAGTACAGGTTCATAGCTCCTTGAAGGTGGAGTCGCAGGTGGACAGGGTGGTGAAGAAGGCATTCGGCATGCTTGGTTTCATTGGTCAGAACATTGAATATAGGAGTTGGGACGTCTTGTTGAAGTTGTACAAGACATTGGTACGGCCACACTTGGAATACTGTGTGCAGTTCTGGTCACCCTATTATAGAAAGGATATTATTAAACTAGAAAGAGTGCAGAAAAGATTTACTAGGATGTTGCCGGGACTTGATGGTTTGAGTTATAAGGAGAGGCTGGATAGACTGGGACTTTTTTCCCTGGAGCGTAGGAGGCTTAGGGGTGATCTTATAGAGGTCTATAAAATAATGAGGGGCATAGATAAGGTAGATAGTCAACATCTTTTCCCAAAGGTAGGGGAGTCTAAAACTAGAGGGCATAGGTTTAAGGTGAGAGGGGAGAGATTCAGAAGGGCCCAGAGGGGCAATTTCTTCACTCAGAGGGTAGTGAGTGTCTGGAATGGGCTGCCAGAGGTAGTAGTAGAAGCGGGTACAATTGTGTCTTTCAAAAAGCATTTAGATGGTTACATGGGTAAGATGGGTATAGAGGGTTATGGGCCAAGTGCGGGCAACTGGGACTAGCTTAATGGTAAAAAACTGGGCGGCATGGACTGGTTGGGCCGAAGGGCCTGTTTCCATGCTGTAAACTTCTATGATTCTATGATTCTAAGTGACATACTTCATAGAACAGTACAGCACAGTCCAGGCCCTTCAACCCACGATGTTGTGCCGACCATTTATCCGAATCTAAGATCAACCTAACCTACACCCCTTCAATTTACTGCTGTCCGTGTGCCTGTCCAAGAGTCGCTTAAATGTCCCGAATGACTCTGACTCCACCACCTCCGCTGGCAGTGCATCCCACACACCCACCACTCTCTGTGTAAAGAACCTACCTCTGACATCTCCCCCATACCTTCCTCCAATCACCTTAAAATTATGTCCCCTCGTGACAGTCATTTCCGCCCTGGGGAAAAGTCTCTGGCTATCCACTCTATCCATGCCTCTCATCACCTTGTACACCTCTATCAAGTCACCTCTCTGCCTTCTTCGCTCCAGTGAGAAAAGCCCTAGCTCCCTCAACCTTTCTTCATAAGACATGCCCTCCAGTCCAGGCAGCATCCTGGTAAATCTCCTCTGTACCCTCTCCAAAGCATCCACATCCTTCCTATAATGAGGCGACCAGAACTGGACACAATATTCCAAGTGTGGTCTAACCAGGAATTTATAAAGCTGCAGCAAAACCTCACGGATATTAAACTCAATCCCCCTGTTAATGAAAGCCAACACACCATACGCCTTCTTAACAACCCCATCAACCTGGGTGGCAACTTTGAGGGATCTATATACGTGGACCCCAAGATCCCTCTGTTCCTGCACACTGCCAAGAATCCTGCCTTTAACCCTGTATTCAGCATTCAAATTCGATCTTCCAAAATGAATCACTTCACATTTATCTAGCTTGAACTCCGTCTGCCACTTCTCAGCCCAGCTCTGCATCCTGTCAATGTCCTGCAACAGCCCTCAACACTATCCACAACTCCCCCAATCTTCGTGTCATCGGTAAACTTACTAACCAACCCTTCCACTTCCTCATCCAAGTCATTTATAAAAACCACAAAGAGCAGAGGTCCCAGAACAGATCCTTGTGGGACACCACTGGTAACCGACCTCCAGGCGGAATACTTTCCATCCACTACCACTCGCTGTCTTCTTTCGGCCAGCCAATTCTGTATCCAGACAGCCAAATTTCCCTGTATCACATGCCCCCTAACTTTCTGAATGAGCCTACCATGGGAAACCTTATCAAATGCCTTATTGCAATCCATATACACCCCATCCACTGCCCGACCTTCATCAATGTGTCTCGTCACATCTTCAAAGAATTCAATGAGGCTTATGAGGCATGACCTGCCCCTCACAAAGCCATGCTGACTATCTTTAATCAAACTATGTTTTTCTAAATAATCATAAATCCTATCTCTCAGAATCCTTTCCAATATTTTGCTCCCCACAGACATAAGACTGGTGGATCTGTAATTCCCAGGGATTTCCCTATTCCCTTTCTTGAACAGGGGAACAACATTCGCCTCCCTCCAATCATCCGGTACTACTCCAGTGGAGAGTGAGGACGCAAAGATCATCGCCAACGGCGCAGCAATCTCCTCCCTCACTTCCCATAATAACCTTGGATCCATCCCGCCAAGCCCAGGGGACTTATCTATCCTGATGCTTTTCAAAATTTCCAGCACATTCTCCTTCTTAACATCAACCTGTTTGAGTCTATTAACCTGGTTCATACTGTTCTCATGAGCAACAAGGTCCCTCTTTCTCATGAATACTGAAGCAAACTATTCATTTAGGGCCTCCCCCATCTCCTCAGACTCTGGACACACATTCCCTCCACTATCTCTGATTGGCCCTACTCTCACTCTGATCATCCTCTTATTTCTCACAAGTGTAGAATGCCAGGGCAGCACGGGGCGCAGTGGTTAGCACTGCTGCCTCACGGCGCCGAGGTCCCGGGTTCGATCCCGCCTCTGGGTCACTGTCCGTGTGGAGTTTGCATATTCTCCCGTGTTTGCGTGGGTTTCACCCCCACTACCCAAAGATGTGCAGGGTAGGTGGATTGGCCACGCTAAATTGCCCCTTAATTGGAAAAAATGAATTGAATACTCTAAATTTATATAAATAAATAAATATAAATAAGTGTAGAATGCTTTGGGGTTTTCCCTAATCCTTCCCGCCAGGGCATTTTCATCCCCCCTTCTAGCTCTCCTCAATCCATTTTTGAGTTCCTTCCTGGCTACCTTGTAACCCTCTGGAGCCGAGCCAGATCCTTGCTTCCTCAACCTTACGTAAGCTTCCTTCTTCCTCTTGACTAGAAGCTCCACTTACTTCTCTTGTCATCCAAGGCTCCTTCACCTTACCATTCCTTCCTCGTCTCAGTGGGACAAAACTATTCAGCACTCGCAGCAAGTTCTCCTTAAACAATCCCCACATTACTGTTGTGCATTTCCCCAAGAACAATTGTTCCCACTTTATGCTCCTCAGCTCCTGTCTAATAGCAGTATAATTTCCCCTCCCCCAATTAAATACCTTCCCATACTGTCTGTTCCTATCCCTCTCCATGACTATGGTAAAGGTCAAGGAGTTGTGGTCACTGTCACCGAAATGCTCTCCCACCGAGTTATCTGACACCTGGCCTGGTTCGTTGCCGAGCACCAAGTCCAATATGGCCCCCCCCATAGTCGACCTACCTACATGTTAGTCAGGAATCCTTCCTGTACACACATGAGAGAATCTGCACCATGCAAACTATTTGCACTAAGGAGGTTCCAGTCAATATTAGGGTAGTAGAAATTTCCAATGACAACAACTCTGTTACTTCTGCACCTTTCCAAGATCTGCCGCCCAATCTGTTCCTCCATCTCTCTGCTGCTTTTGGGGGGTCTATAGAAAACTCCCAATAAAGTGACTGCTCCTTTCTTGTTTCTGACCTCCATCCACACTGACTCAGTAGACAAACCCTCCTCAGCGACCTCCTTTTCTGCAGCTGTGGTACACTCCCTAATTAACAGTGCCACTCCCCCTCTCCTCTTCTATCTCCCTCCATATTCTTCTTAAAACATCTAACAACCATTCCTGCCCCTGTGAAATCCATGTCTCCGTAATGGCCACAACATCGTAGTTCGAAGTACTGATCCATGCTCGAAGTTCATCTCCCTTATTCCTGACACTCCTGGCATTGAAACAGACACACATTAACCCATTCCACTGAGTGCAACTTTGCCCCATCAACTGTCTATCCTTCCTCACAGATTTGCTGCGTACTATTTCTGCCTGTTCAACAGCTACCCTATCCTCTGATCCATAGCTCTGGTTCCCATCCCCCTGCCAAACTAGTGACAAAGATGATAGATGAGGAAACGGCAGCAGATGTTGTTTACACGGACTTCAGTAAAACCTTTGACAAGGTACCTCATGGCAGACTGGTACAAAAGGTGAAGTCACACGGGATCAGAGGAGAGCTGGCAAGTTGGAGACAGAACTGGTTTGGGCACAGAAGACAGAGGGTAGCAGTGGAAAGGTGCTTTTCTGAATGGAAGGCTGTGACTAGCGATGTTCCACAGGGGTCAGTTCTGGGGCCTTTGTTATTCGTGGTGTATATAAATGTTTTGGAAGAAAATGTAGCTGGTCTGATTAGTAAGTTCGCAGCCGACACACAAATTGGTGGAGTTGTGGATAGTGCAGAGGATTGTCAGAGGATACAGCAGGATATAAACTGGTTGGAATCCTGGGCGGAGAAATGGCAGATGGAGTTCAATCCGGACAAGTGTGAGGTAATGCACTCTGGAAGGTCCAATGCATGTAGGAATTACACAATAAATGGTACAACTCTTGCGAGTATTGACAGGCAGAGAGATCTGTGCATGTCCACCGATCACTGAAAGTGGCAACACGTGGAGAAGGTGGTCAAGAAGGCATATGGCATGCTGGCCTTTATTGGTCGTGCCATTGAATATAAAAATTGCAAGAAATGTTGCAGCTGTACAGGACCTTAGTAAGGCTTAAGTTTGAATATTGTGTCCAATTCTGGTCGCCACACTACCAGAAGGATGTGGATGCTTTGGAGAGGGTACAGAAGCGGTTTACTCAGATGTTGCCTGGTATGGAGGGCATCAGCTATGAGGAGAGGTTAAATAAACTCAGTCTGTTCTCACTAGAAGGACGGAGGTTGAGAGGCGACCTGATAGAGGTCTACAAGATTGAGTGGCAGAGACAGAACAAAGAACAAAGAACAAAGAAATGTACAGCACAGGAACAGGCCCTTCGGCCCTCCAAGCCCGTGCCGACCATACTGCCCGACTAAGCTACAATCTTCTACCCTTCCTGGGTCCGTATCCTTCTATTCCCATCCTATTCATATATTTGTCAAGATGCCCCTTAAATGTCCCTATCGTCCCTGCTTCCACTACCTCCTCCGGTAGTGAGTTCCAGGCACCCACTACCCTCTGCGTAAAAAACTTGCCTCGTACATCTACTCTAAACTTTGCCCCTCTCACCTTAAACCTATGCCCCCTAGTAATTGACCCCTCTACCCTGGGGAAAAGCCTCTGACTATCCACTCTGTCTATGCCCCTCATAATTTTGTATACCTCTATCAGGTCGCCCCTCAACCTCCTTCGTTCCAGTGAGAACAAACCGAGTTTATTCAATCGCTCCTCATAGCTTATGCCCTCCATACCAGGCAACATTCTGGTAAATCTCTTCTGCACCCTCTCTAAAGCCTCCACATCCTTCTGGTAGTGTGGCGACCAGAATTGAACACTATACTCCAAGTGTGGCCTAACTAAGGTTCTATACAGCTGCAACATGACTTGCCAATTCTTATACTCAATGCCCCGGCCAATGAAGGCAAGCATGCCGTATGCCTTCTTGACTACCTTCTCCACCTGTGTAGCCCCTTTCAGTGATCTGTGGACCTGTACTCCTAGATCTCTTTGACTTTCAATACTCTTGAGGGTTCTACCATTCACTGTATATTCCCTACCTGCATTAGCCCTTCCAAAATGCATTACCTCACATTTGTCCAGGTTAAACTCCATCTGCCATCTCTCCGCCCAAGTCTCCAGACAATCTAAATCCTGCTGTATCCTCAGACAGTCCTCATCGCTATCCGCAATTCCACCAACCTTTGTGTCGTCTGCAAACTTACTAATCAGACCAGTTACATTTTCCTCCAAATCATTTATATATACTACAAAGAGCAAAGGTCCCAGCACTGATCCCTGTGGAACACCACTGGTCACAGCCCTCCAATTAGAAAAGCATCCCTCCATTGCTACCCTCTGCCTTCTATGGCCTAGCCAGTTCTGTATCCACCTTGCCAGTTCACCCCTGATCCCGTGTGACTTCACCTTTTGTACTAGTCTACCATGAGGGACCTTGTCAAAGGCCTTACTGAAGTCCATATAGACAACATCTACTGCCCTACCTGCATCAATCATCTTAGTGACCTCCTCGAAAAACTCTATCAAGTTAGTGAGACACGACCTCCCCTTCACAAAACCGTGCTGCCTCTCACTAATACGTCCATTTGCTTCCAAATGGGAGTAGATCCTGTCTCGAAGAATTCTCTCCAGTAATTTCCCTACCACTGAAGTAAGGCTCACCGGCCTGTAGTTCCCGGGATTATCCTTGCTACCCTTCTTAAACAGAGGAACAACATTGGCTATTCTCCAGTCCTCCGGGACATCCCCTGAAGACAGCGAGGATCCAAAGATTTCTGTCAAGGCCTCAGCAATTTCCTCTCCAGCCTCCTTCAGTATTCTGGGGTAGATCCCATCCGGCCCTGGGGACTTATCTACCTTAATATTTTTTAAGACACCCAACACCTCGTCTTTTTGGATCACAATGTGACCCAGGCTATCTACACCCCCTTCTCCAGACTCAACATCTACCAATTCCTTCTCTTTGGTGAATACTGATGCAAAGTATTCATTTAGTACCTCGCCCATTTCCTCTGGCTCCACACATAGATTCCCTTGCCTATCCTTCAGTGGGCCAACCCTTTCCCTGGCTACCCTCTTGCTTTTTATGTAAGTGTAAAAAGCCTTGGGATTTTCCTTAACCCTATTTGCCAATGACTTTTCATGACCCCTTCTAGCCCTCCTGACTCCCTGCTTAAGTTCCTTCCTACTTTCCTTATATGCCACACAGGCTTCGTCTGTTCCCAGCCTTTTAGCCCTGACAAATGCCTCCTTTTTCTTTTTGACGAGGCCTACAATATCATTCGTCATCCAAGGTTCCCGAAAATTGCCGTATTTATCTTTCTTCCTCACAGGAACATGCCTGTCCTGTATTCCTATCAACTGACACTTGAAAGCCTCCCACATGTCAGATGTTGATTTGCCCTCAAACATCCGCCCCCAATCTATGTTCTTCAGTTCCCGCCTAATATTGTTATAATTAGCCTTCCCCCAATTTAGCACATTCATCCTCGGACCACTCTTATCCTTGTCCACCAGTACTTTAAAACTTACTGAATTGTGGTCACTGTTACCGAAATGCTCCCCTACTGAAACATCTACCACCTGGCCGGGCTCATTCCCCAATACCAGGTCCAGTACCGCCCCTTCCCTAGTTGGACTGTCTACATATTGTTTTAAGAAGCCCTCCTGGATGCTCCTTACAAAATCTGCCCCGTCTAAGCCCCTGGCACTAAGTGAGTCCCAGTCAATATTGGGGAAGTTGAAGTCTCCCATCACCACAACCCTGTTGTTTTTACTCATTTCCAAAATCTGTCTACCTATCTGCGCAGAGCGGAGAGTCAGATGCTCTTTCCTCGGGTAGGAGTCAAGTACTCGGGGACATAGGTTTAAAGTGTGTGCGGAAAAGTTTAGAACAGATGTGTGAGGCACGTTTTTTAGACAGAGGGTGGTAAATATTGGAACGTGCTGCCTGGGAAGGTGGTGGGAGCTGGTACGATTGTGGGATTTCATAGAATTTACAGTGCAGAAGGATGCCATTCGGCCCATTGAGTCTACACCGGCCCTTACAAAGAGCACCCTACTGAAGCCCATGTATCTACCCGATCCCAGTAACCCCCACTTAACTTTTTTTGGACACTAAGGGGCAATTTAGCATGGCCAATCCACCTCACTTGCACATCTTTGGACGGTAAGAGGAAACCGGAGCATCCGGAGGAAATCCACGCAGACACGGGGAGAACGTGCAGACTCCGCACAGACAGTGACCCAGCGGGGAATCGAACCTGGGCACCTGGAGCTGTGAAGCAACAGTGCTAACCACTGTGCCGCCGTGCTGCCCCATTTAAGGGACATCTGGACAAATATATGAATAGGGTGGGAATGGAAGGATACGGATTCCGTAAGTGGAGACGGTTTTAGTTTAGGCAGGAACCATGGACGAAAGGCCTGATCCTGTGCTGTTTTGTTCTTTGTTCTAGACCTTCCAGCCAGAGGAAATAATATCCCTCCATCCAGTCTGTCCAGTTCTGTCAGAATTTTATACATTTCGATGCAATCCCCTCTCATTCTGCTAAACTCCAGTGAATACAGCCCCAGTCGACCCAATCTCTCCTGGAAGGACAGTCCCACTATCCCAGGAATCAGCCAGGTGAACCTTCGCTGCACACTCTATAAATATATCCTTTCTAGGTAAGGAGACCAAAACTGCACACTATACTCCCGGTGTGGTCTCACCAGGGCCCTGTACAGCTCCAGTAAAACATCCCTCCTCCTGTACTCAAATCCTCTTGCAATGAAGGCCAACATACCATCTTGCTGCACCTGCAAGCTTGCCTTCAGTGACTGGTGTACAAGGACACCCCGATCCCGTTGTACATCAGCATTTCACAATCTATCACCATTTAAATAATACTCTGCCATTCTGATTCTCTCTCCAAACAGGATAACGTCACACTTATCCACGATACGCTGCATCTGCCACATATTTGACCGTTACCTGTCGATCAGTCACCTGCAATCCTCTTTACATCCTCCTCAGCACTCACCTTCCCATCAAGTTTCATGTCATCAGCAAACTTGGAAATATTACGTTTGGTTCCCTCGTCCACACTGGGGTCCCCGCACTGATCCCTGCAGGACCCCACTAGTCACCACCAGTCACTTCTCCCTGTGTCTGCGTGGGTTTCACCCCCACAACCCAAAGTTGTGCAGGGTAGGTGGATTGGCTACGCTAAATTGCCTCTTAATTGGAAAAAATAATAATTGGGTACTCTTAAATTTTTTTAAAAGATACTACACTTGTTGTAACAGGGGCTGGTTTAGCACAGTGGGCTAAACAGCTGGCTTGTAATGCAGAACAAGGCCAGCAGGGCGGATTCAATTCCCGTACCAGCCTCCCCGAACAGGCGCCGGAATGTGGCGACTAGGGGCTTTTCACAGTAACTTCACTGAAACCAACTTGTGACAATAAGCCATTTTCATTTTCATTTCAGTAACTCTGAATTCTAGATTCTCGCGAGGAAATTTCCTCAATTCGGGAAACTGCTCTTCAGTGTTTGGTGGAAATGTGGAACTCGGAACAGTTTTAGACCTGAGGTTATGTTCTCTGTCCCTCGGAGAAGTGAAATGAAATGAAATGAAAATCGCTTATTGTCACAAGTAGGCTTCAAAAAATGAAGTTACTGTGAAAAGCCCCTAGTCGCCACATTCCGGCGCCTGTTCGGGGAGACTGGTACGGGAATTTGTGTGGGAATTTGTATGAGAATCCCCCCCCCCCCCAGTGGGAATTTGTCTTGTTTGCGTCATACAGAGAGTAACAGCTTTGTGTTCATCCTAATCTTGTTCTTTGTCCTTCAGCGGTAACTATCGTGGAGGCCAAATCCTCGGACACATCCCGAGAGGCATTGCTGAGTGTAACAAGAAAAATTATTCACTACTTATGGTCACTGGCTTACTGATGGTGATGCCTCCACTTGGGCAGTGAGCTGGATGTTGCTGCCTCACTATTGCGACAGGGAGACTGAAGATGCTGCGATGTATATCCTAACACAATTCCCACTGCAATGACCCATTTTTGTACCATTAACTAACTTGTGGTCACGTTAAAAATATAAAATCTACATCCTGTTGTGTCCCTTTTCCTGTTTTTAATATCCAGTGTTACTGTCTGATGGTCAAATCTCGAGTCAATAAACCTTTGACAAACCGTCTAAACGATTGCTTTGGTCCAATGGTAACTGAGTGTGAGTTGTCCCCACACAATAAGGGGAGACGGGCCAAGCGGTATTGTCACTGGACTAGTAAGCAAGACCCAGAGTAATGCTCTGCGATCCCGGGTTCGAATCCTGCCACTGCAGATGGGGAAATTTGAATTTTAATAAAAATCAGGAATTAAAAGTCTAACGATGGCCATGAAACCATTGTCGATTGTTGTTAAAAACCCATCTGGGTCACTAATGTCCTTCAGGGAAGGAAATCTGCCGTCCTTACCCGGTCTGGCCTACATGTGACTCTCAGCAATGTGGTTCACTTTAAACTGATCTCTCGAGACTCCCTCCAGGGCAAGAAATGCTGGCACAGCCTGGCACACCCTCCAGGGCAATAACTGCTGGCACAGCCTGGCACACCCTCCAGGGCAATAACTGCTGACACAGCCGGCCACACCCTCCAGGGCAAGAAATGCTGGCACAGCCTGGCACACCCTCCAGGGCAATAACTGCTGGCACAGCCTGGCACACCCTCCAGGGCAATAACTGCTGGCACTCCCTCCAGGGCAATAACTGCTGACACAGCCGGCCACACCCTCCAGGGCAAGAAATGCTGGCACAGCCTGGCACACCCTCCAGGGCAATAACTGCTGGCACAGCCGGCCACACCCTCCAGGGCAATAACTGCTGACACAGCCGGCCACACCCTCCAGGGCAATAACTGCTGACACAGCCGGCCACACCCTCCAGGGCAATAACTGCTGACACAGCCGGCCACACCCTCCAGGGCAAGAAATGCTGGCACAGCCTGGCACACCCTCCAGGGCAATAACTGCTGGCACAGCCGGCCACACCCTCCAGGGCAATAACTGCTGGCACAGCCTGGCACACCCTCCAGGGCAATAACTGCTGACACAGCCGGCCACACCCTCCAGGGCAATAACTGCTGGCACAGCCGGCCACACTCTCCAGGGCAATAACTGCTGACACAACCGGCCACACCCACGTCCCATAGACACATTTATTAAAAACCAGATGTTGGGGTGAAAGATCACTGAGCTGAAATGTTAAAATTGTCCTCAGGTCCCTGACCACAAACTAGATTTAAACCACTGCCTGACTGAACCTGGAAGGTGTGACTGAGATTTACAGACAAGAACATAAGAACTAGGAGCAGGAGTCGGCCATCTGGCCCCTCGAGCCTGCTCCACCATTCAATGAGATCATGGCTGATCTTTTGTGGACTCAGCTCCACTTTCCGGCCCGAACACCATAACCCTTAATCCCTTTATTCTTCAAAAAACCATCTATCTTTATCTTAAAAACATTTAATGAAGGAGCCTCAACTGCTGCACTGGGCAAGGAATTCCATAGATTCACAACCCTTTGGGTGAAGAAGTTCCTCCTAAACTCAGTCCTAAATCTACTCCCCCTTATTTTGAGGCTATGCCCCCTAGTTCTGCTTTCACCCGCCAGTGAAAACAACCTGCCCGCATCTATCCTATCTATTCACTTCATAATCTTATATGTTTTTATAAGATCCCCCGCATCAGTTAGGCCCCATTTAGAATACTGTGAGCAATTTTGGGCCCCACACCTCAGGAAGGACATACTGGCACTGGAGCGGTCCAGCGGAGATTCACACGGATGATCCCAGGAATGGTAGGCCTAACATACGATGAACGTCTGAGGATCCTGAGATTATATTCATTGGAGTTTAGGAGGTTGAGGGGAGATCTAATAGAAACTTACAAGATAATGAATGGCTTAGATAGGGTGGACGTAGGGAAGTTGTTTCCATTAGCAGGGGAGACTAGGACCCGGGGGCACAGCCTTAGAAAAAAAGGGAGTCACTTTAGAACAGAGATGAGAAATTTCTTCAGCCAGAGAGTGGTGGGTCTGTGGAATTCATTGCCACAGAGGGCGGTGGAGGCCAGGACGTTGAATGTCTTTCAGACAGAAGTTGATAAATTCTTGATTTCTCGAGGAATTAAGGGCTATGGAGAGAGAGCGGGTAAATGGAGTTGAAATCAGCCATGATTGAATGGTGGAGTGGACTCGATGGGCCGAATGGCCTGACTTCCGCTCCTATGTCTTATGGTCCTTTTAAATTCCAACGAGTACAGTCCCAGTCTACTCAACCTCTCCTCGTAATCCAACCCCCTCAACTCTGGGATAATCAAGTGAATGTCCTCTGCACACCCTCCAGCGCCAGTACGTCCTTTCTCAAGGAGACCAAAACTGAACACATTACTCCAGGTGTGGCCTCACTAACAGCATAACCTCCCTAGTCTTAAACTCCATCCCTCTAGCAATGAAGGACAAAATTCCATTTGCCTTCTTAATCACCGGTTGCACCTGTAAACCAACTTTTTGCGACTCATGCACTAGCACACCCAGGTCTCTCTGCACAGCAGCATGTTTTAGTATTTTATCCTTTAAATAATAATCCCTTTTGCTGTTATTCCTACCAAAATGGATAACCTCACATTTGTCAACATTGTATTCCATCTGCCAGACCTTAGCCCATTCACTTAAACTATCCAAATCCCTCTGCAGACTTCCAGTATCCTCTGCACTTTTTGCTTTACCACTTATCTTAGTGTCGTCTGCAAACCTGGGCACATTGCCCTTGGTCCCCAACTCCAAATCATCTATGTAGCACAGTGGGTTAAACACCTTATACAGTTGCAGCATAACGTCCCTAGTCTTAAACTCCATCCCTCTAGCAATGAAGGACAAAACTCCTTCTTAATCACCTGTTGCACCTGTAAACCAACTTTTTGCGACTCATGCACTCGGACACCCAGGTCCCTCTGCACAGCAGCGTGTTGCAGACAGCACAAGGCCACAAAAGAGAGGGGGCAGGATTCTCCATTTGAGAGACTTAAGTGCTGCTGCCAGTTGAGCAGGTGTGCTCCTTCACAACCGAAGAATTGGCGTGAGACCCTCCCCGATTCCAGTGCCTGTGAGGGGCTAGCACCGGAGCCGAGAGTAAGTCTCTCCGCATGTGCCAAAACCGGCCCGAGAATGGCCGGGTCCTGGGATGCGCATGGCTGACGACCTGCACCGGTCGCGCCATACAACATGGCACTGACCATTGGCCACCGCAACTCGCCAACCCCCTGGCCACGCCAGCTCTAAAAGAGTATCCAGCGACACGGATCCTGGCCGAGTGCGGCGCCGCTGGACACAGTCCACAGCCGTCACACCGGGTTGCTGCACGGTTGGGACCACATGTGGCCGCCTCCTTTGGGAACTCGGGCCTTCGGGGGCGGCTCATCGCCGGTGGGCCGGCCGTTGAAATGGGGCCCGGCTTGTGACACGATGATGCCAGTTTGGACGGGGCGGAGCACGGCAGTCCGGCGTCAAACCGGCACAGCCCCGAAAACCTGCTCTCTGCCCGATCCAAGGACACTATTTCGGCATCGGGCTACGTAGAATCCCGCCCAGGGATCTCGGGCATCCGGAATTAACGGAACCGATGATTGTGCAAATGCAACAGCCTCAACCTTTGGTCGGGAGGGTTCCTGCATCGAGGGTTCCCCAAAGGTATCCCCATGCCAGGGACCCTGGGCGAGGCAGACGGGCTGAATAGTGTGTAAGCAGTAGAGACGTGCAAATGTGAGAGGATTAACTGACCCGGTGTGTAAATGTTCAATGGGAGGTCACGCTGACCTGGGTGTGTAAATGTTCAATGGGAGCACATGCTGACCTGGGTGTGTAAATGTTCAATGGGAGCACATGCTGACCTGGGTGTGTAAATGTTCAATGGGAGGACACGCTGACCTGGGTGTGTAAATGTTCAATGGGAGGTCACGCTGACCTGGGTGTGTAAATGTTCATGGGAGGTCACGCTGACCCGGGTGTGTAAATGTTCAATGGGAGGTCACGCTGACCCGGGTGTGTAAATGTTCAATGGGAGGACACGCTGACCTGGGTGTGTAAATGTTCAATGGGAGCACATGCTGACCTGGGTGTGTAAATGTTCAATGGGAGGACACGCTGACCTTGGTGTGTAAATGTTCAATGGGAGGTCACGCTGACCTGGGTGTGTAAATGTTCAATGGGAGGACACGCTGACCTTGGTGTGTAAATGTTCAATGGGAGGTCACGCTGACCTGGGTGTGTAAATGTTCAATGGGAGGACACGCTGACCTGGGTGTGTAAATGTTCATGGGAGGTCACGCTGACCCGGGTGTGTAAATGTTCAATGGGAGGACACGCTGACCTGGGTGTGTAAATGTTCAATGGGAACACATGCTGACCTGGGTGTGTAAATGTTCAATGGGAGGACACGCTGGCCTTGGTGTGTAAATGTTCAATGGGAGGTCACGCTGACCTGGGTGTGTAAATGTTCAATGGGAGGACACGCTGACCTGGGTGTGTAAATGTTCAATGGGAGGACACGCTGACCTGGGTGTGTAAATGTTCAATGTGAGCACACACTGACCCGGGTGTGTAAATGTTCAACGGGAGCACACACTGACCTGGGTGTGTAAATGTTCAATGGGAGGACACGCTGACCCGGTGTGCAAATGTTCAATGGGAGGGCACGCTGACCCGGGTGTGTAAATGTTCAATGGGAGCACACGCTGACCCGGGAGTGTAAATGTTCAATGGGAGGTCACGCTGACCCGGGTGTGTAAATGTTCAATGGGAGCACACGCTGACCTGGGTGTGTAAATGTTCAATGGGAGGACACAGTGACCTGGGTGTGTAAATGTTCAATACGAGCACACGCTGAGCTGGGTGTGTAAACGTTCAATGGGAGGTCACGCTGACCCGGGTGTGTAAATGTTCAATGGGAGGACACGCCGACCCGGGTGTGTAAATGTTCAATGGGAGCACACACTGACCTGGGTGTGTAAATGGTCAATGGGAGGACACGCTGACCCGGGTGTGTAAATGTTCAATGTGAGGTCACGCCGACCTGGGTGTGTAAATGTTCAATGGGAGCACACGCTGACCCGGGTGTGTAAATGGTCAATGTGAGGTCACGCTGACCCGGGAGTGTAAATGGTCAATGAGAGGACACGCTGACCTGGGTGTGTAAATGTTCAATGGGAGGACACGCTGACCCGGGTGTGTAAATGTTCAATGGGAGGTCACGCTGACCCGGGAGTGTAAATGGTCAATGAGAGGACACACTGACCCGGGTGTGTAAATGTTCAATGGGAGGTCACGCAGACCCGGGTGTGTAAATGTTCAATGAGAGGACACACTGACCTGGCTGTGTAAATGTTCAATGAGAGGACACACTGACCCGGGTGTGTAAATGTTCAATGGGAGGACACGCTGACCCGGGTGTGTAAATGGTCAATGAGAGGACACGCTGACCCGGGTGTGTAAATGTTCAACAGGAGGACACGCTGACCCGGGTGTGTAAATGTTGAATGGCAGCACACACTGACCCGGGTGTGTAAATGTTCAATGGGAGGTCACGCTGACCTGTGTGTGTAAATGTTCAATGGGAGCGCATGCTGACCCGGGTGTGTAAATGTTCAATGGGAGCACACACTGACCTGGGTGTGTAAATGTTCAATGGGAGGACACGCTGACCCGGGTGTGTAAATGTTCAATGGGCGGACACACTGACCTGGGTGTGCAAATGTTCAATGGGAGGACACGCTGACCTGGGTGTGTAAATGTTCAATGAGCGGACTCGCTGACCCGGGTGTGTAAATGTTGAATGGGAGGTCACACTGACCCGGGTGTGTAAATGTTCAATGGGAGAACTCGCTGACCTGTGTGTGTAAATGTTCAATGGGAGGACACGCTGACCCGGTTGTGTAAATGTTCAATGGGAGGACTCGCTGACCCGGGTGTGTAAATGTTCAATGGGAGGACTCGCTGACCCGGGTGTGTAAATGTTCAATGGGAGGTCACGCTGACCCAGGTGTGTAAATGTTCAATGGGAGGACACGCTGACCTGGGTGTGTAAATGTTCAATGGGAGCACACACTGACCCGGGTGTGTAAATGTTCAACGGGAGCACACACTGACCTGGGTGTGTAAATGTTCAATGGGAGGACACGCTGACCCGGTGTGTAAATGTTCAATGGGAGGACACGCTGACCCGGGTGTGTAAATGTTCAATAGGAGCACTCACTGACACGGGTGTGTAAATGTTCAAGGGGAGGTCACGCTGACCCAGGTGTGTAAATGTTCAATGGGAGCACACGCTGACCTGGGTGTGTAAATGTTCAATGGGAGGACACACTGACCTGGGTGTGTAAATGTTCAATACGAGCACATGCTGAGCTGGGTGTGTAAACGTTCAATGGGAGGTCACGCTGACCCGGGTGTGTAAATGTTCAATGGGAGGACACGCCGACCCGGGTGTGTAAATGTTCAATGGGAGCGCACACTGACCTGGGTGTGTAAATGGTCAATGGGAGGACACGCTGACCCGGGTGTGTAAATGTTCAATGTGAGGTCACGCCGACCTGGGTGTGTAAATGTTCAATGTGAGCACACGCTGACCTGGGTGTGTAAATGTTCAATGGGAGGACACGCTGACCCGGGTGTGTAAATGTTCAATGGGAGGTCACGCTGACCCGGGAGTGTAAATGGTCAATGGGAGTACACGCTGACCCGGGTGTGTAAATGGTCAATGAGAGGACACGCTGACCCGGGTGTGTAAATGTTCAACGGGAGGACACGCTAACCCGGGTGTGTAAATGTTCAATGGGAGGTCTCGCTGACCCGGGTGTGTAAATGTTCAATGGGAGGACACGCTTACCCGGGTGTGTAAATGTTCAATGGGGGGTCACGCTGACCCGGGTGTGTAAATGTTCAATGGGAGGTCACGCTGACCCGGGTGTGTAAATGTTCAATGGGAGGTCACGCTGACATGGGTGTGTAAATGGTCAATGTGAGGTCACGCTGACACAGGTGTGTAAATGTTCAATGGGAGGTCACGCTGATCCGGGTGTGTAAAGGTCAATGTGAGGTCACGTTGATCTTGGTGTGTAAATGTTCAATGTGAGGTCACGCTGACCTGAGTGTGTAAATATTCAATGTGAGGTCACGCTGACCTGGGTGTGTAAATGTTCAACGGGAGGACATGCTGACCCGGGTGTGTAAATGTTCAATGAGAGCTCACGCTGACCTGGGTGTGTAAATGTTCAATGGGAGCACACGCTGACCTGGCTGTGTAAATGTTCAATGAGAGCACACGCTGACCCGGGTGTGTAAATCTTCAATGAGAGGACACGCTGACCCGGGTGTGTAAATGTTCAATGGGAGGACACGCTGACCCGGGTGTGTAAATGTTCAACGGGAGCACACGCTGACCAGGGTGTGTAAATGTTCAATGGGAGGACACGCTGACCTGGGTGTGTAAATGTTCAATGGGAGCACACGCTGACCCGGGTGTGTAAATGTTCAATGGGAGGTCACGCTGACCCGGGTGTGTAAATGTTCAATGGGCGGACACACTGACCTGGGTGTGCAAATGTTCAATGGGAGGACACGCTGACCTGGGTGTGTAAATGTTCAATGAGCGGACTCGCTGACCCGGGTGTGTAAATGTTCAATGGCAGGTCACACTGACCCGGGTGTGGAAATGTTCAATGGGAGGACACGCTGACCCGGGTGTGTAAATGTTCAATGGGAGGTCACGCTGACCCGGGTGTGTAAATGTTCAATGGGAGGACACACTGACCTGGGTGTGTAAATGTTCAATGGGAGGACTCGCTGACCCGGTTGTGTAAATGTTCAATGGGAGGTCACACTGACCCGGGTGTGGAAATGTTCAATGGGAGGACATGCTGACCTGGGCGTGTAAATGTTCAATGGGAGGACACACTGACCCGGGTGTGTAAATGTTCAATGGGAGGACTCGCTGACCCGGGTGTGTAAATGTTCAATGGGAGGACACGCTGACCCGGTTGTGTAAATGTTCAATGGGAGGACTCGCTGACCCGGGTGTGTAAATGTTCAATGGGAGGACTCGCTGACCTGGGTGTGTAAATGTTCAATGGGAGCTCATGCTGACCCGGGTGTGTAAATGTTCAATGGGAGGACACGCTGACCTGGGTGTGTAAATGTTCAATGGGAGGACACGCTGACCCGACTAACTTGATAGAGTTTTACTAACTTGATAGAGTTTTTCGAGGAGGTCACTAAGATGATTGATGCAGGTAGGCCAGTAGATGTTGTCTATATGGACTTCAGTAAGGCCTTTGACAAGGTCCCTCATGGTAGACTAGTACAAAAGGTGAAGTCACACGGGATCAGGGGTGAACTGGCAAGGTGGATACAGAACTGGCTAGGCCATAGAAGGCAGAGGGTAGCAATGGAGGGATGCTTTTCTAATTGGAGGGCTGTGACCAGTGGTGTTCCACAGGGATCAGTGTTGGGACCTTTGCTGTTTGTAGTATATATAAATGATTTGGAGGAAAATGTAACTGGTCTGATTAGTAAGTTTGCAGACGACACAAAGGTTGGTGGAATTGCGGATAGCGATGAGGACTGTCAGAGGATACAGCAGGATTTAGATTGTCTGGAGACTTGGGCGGAGAGATGGCAGATGGAGTTTAATCCGGACAAATGTGAGGTAATGCATTTTGGAAGGGCTAATGCAGGTAGGGAATATACAGTGAATGGTAGAACCCTCAAGAGTATTGAAAGTCAAAGAGATCTAGGAGTACAGGTCCACAGGTCATTGAAAGGGGCAACACAGGTGGAGAAGGTTGTCAAGAAGGCATACGGCATGCTTGCCTTCATTGGCCGGGCATTGAGTATAAGAATTGGCAAGTCATGTTGCAGCTGTATAGAACCTTAGTTAGGCCACACTTGGAGTATAGTGTTCAATTCTGGTCGCCACACTACCAGAAGGATGTGGAGGCTTTAGAGAGGGTGCAGAAGAGATTTACCAGAATGTTGCCTGGTATGGAGGGCATAAGCTATGAGGAGCGATTGAATAAACTCGGTTTGTTCTCACTGGAACGAAGGAGGTTGAGGGGCGACCTGATAGAGGTATACAAAATTATGAGGGGCATAGACAGAGTGGATAGTCAGAGGCTTTTCCCCAGGGTAGAGGGGTCAATTACTAGGGGGCATAGGTTTAAGGTGAGAGGGGCAAGGTTTAGAGTAGATGTACGAGGCAAGTTTTTAACGCAGAGGGTAGTGGGTGCCTGGAACTCACTACCGGAGGAGGTAGTGGAAGCAGGGACGATAGGGACATTTAAGGGGCATCTTGACAAATATATGAATAGGATGGGAATAGAAGGATACGGACCCAGGAAGTGTAGAAGATTGTAGTTTAGTCGGGCAGTATGGTCGGCACGGGCTTGGAGGGCCGAAGGGCCTGTTCCTGTGCTGTACATTTCTTTGTTCTTTGTTTGTTGTTGGGTGTGTATATGTTCAATGGGAGGAAACGCTGACCCAGGTGTGTAAATGTTCAATGGGAGGTCACGCTGACCCGGGTGTGTAAATGGTCAATGAGAGGAGACGCTGTCCCGGGTGTTTAAATGTTCAATGAGAGGACACGCTGACCCGGGTGTGTAAATGTTGAATGGGAGGTCACGCTGACCCGGGTGTGTAAACGTTGAATGGGAGGACACGCTGACCTGGGTGTGTAAATGTTCAATGGGAGGACACGCTGACCTGGGTGTGTAAATGTTCAATGGGAGAACACGCTGACCTGGGTGTGTAAATGTTCAATGAGAGGACACACTGACCCGGGTGTGTAAATGTTCAATGGGAGGTCACGCTGATCCGGGTGTGTAAATGTTCAATGGGAGATCACGCTGACACGGGTGTGTAAATGGTCAATGTGAGGTCACGCTGACACGGGTGTGTAAATGTTCAATGCGAGGTCACGCTGACCCGGGTGTGTAAATGTTCAATGGGAGGTCACGCTGACCCGCGTGTGTAAATGGTCAATGTGAGGTCACGCTGACACGGGTGTGTAAATGTTCAATGGGAGGTCACGCTGACCTGGGTGTGTAAATGTTCAATGGGAGGTCACGCTGACATTGCTGTGTAAATGTTGAATGGGAGCACATGCTGACCCGGGTGTGTAAATGTTCAATGGGTGGACATGCTGACCCGGGTGTGTAAATGTTCAATGGGAGCACACACTGACCTGGGTGTGTAAATGTTCAATGGGAGGACACGCTGACCCAGGTGTGTAAATGTTCAATGGGAGGTCACGCTGACCTGGGTGTGTAAATGTTCAATGGGAGGTCACGCTGACCTGGGTGTGTAAATGTTCAATGGGAGGACACGCTGACCTGGGTGTGTAAATGTTCAATGGGAGGACACGCTGACCTGGGTGGTTAATGTTCAATGTGAGCACACACTGACCTGGGTGAGTAAATGTTCAACGGGAGCACACACTGACCTGGGTGTGTAAATGTTCAATGGGAGGACACGCTGACCCGGTGTGTAAATGTTCAATGGGAGGACACGCTGACCCGGGAGTGTAAATGTTCAATAGGAGCACTCACTGACACGGGTGTGTAAATGTTCAATGGGAGGACACGCTGACCCAGGTGTGTAAATGTTCAATGGGAGCACACGCTGACCTGGGTGTGTAAATGTTCAATGGGAGGACACACTGACCTGGGTGTGTAAATGTTCAATACGAGCACACGCTGAGCTGGGTGTGTAAACGTTCAATGGGAGGTCACGCTGACCCGGGTGTGTAAATGTTCAATGGGAGGACACGCTGACCCGGGTGTGTAAATGTTCAATGGGAGAACACACTGACCTGGGTGTGTAAATGGTCAATGGGAGGACACGCTGACCCGGGTGTGTAAATGTTCAATGTGAGGTCACGCCGACCTGGGTGTGTAAATGTTCAATGGGAGCACACGCTGACCTGGGTGTGTAAATGTTCAATGGTAGGACACGCTGACCCGGGTGTGTAAATGTTCAATGGGATGTCACGCTGACCCGGGAGTGTAAATGGTCAATGAGAGGACACACTAACCCGGGTGTGTAAATGTTCAATGGTAGGTCACGCTGACCCGGGTGTGTAAATGTTCAATGGGAGTACACGCTGACCCGGGTGTGTAAATGTTCAATGAGAGGACACACTGACCCGGGTGTGTAAATGTTCAATGGGAGGTCTCGCTGACCCGGGTGTGTAAATGTTCAATGGGAGGACACGCTTACCCGGGTGTGTAAATGTTCAATGGGAGGTCACGCTGACCCGGGTGTGTAAATGTTCAATGGGAGGTCACGCTGACCCGGGTGTGTAAATGTTCAATGGGAGGTCACGGTGACCCGGGTGTGTAAATGTTCAATGGGAGGTCACGCTGATCCGGGTGTGTAAATGGTCAATGTGTGGTCATGCTGACACGGGTGTGTAAATGTTCAATGGGAGGTCACGCTGACCCGGGTGTGTAAATGTTCAATGGGAGGACACGCTGACCCGGGTGTGTAAATGTTCAATGGGAGGAGACGCTGACCCAGGTGTGTAAATGTTCAATGAGAGGACACGCTGACCCGGGTGTGTAAATGTTCAATGAGAGGACACGCTGACCTGTGCGTGTAAATGTTCAATGGGAGGACACGCTGACCCGGGTGTGTAAATGTTCAATGGGAGGAGACGCTGACCCAGGTATGTAAATGTTCAATGAGAGGACACGCTGACCCGGGTGTGTAAATGTTCAATGAGAGGACACGCTGACCTGTGCGTGTAAATGTTCAATGGGAGGTCACGCTGACCCGGGTGTGTAAATGTTCAATGGGAGGACACGCTGACCCAGGTGTGTAAATGTTCAATGGGAGGAGACGCTGACCCAGGTGTGTAAATGTTCAATGAGAGGACACGCTGACCCGGGTGTGTAAATGTTCAATGAGAGGACACGCTGACCTGTGCGTGTAAATGTTCAATGGGAGGACACGCTGACACGGGTGTGTAAATGTTCAATGGCAGGACACGCTGACCCGGGTGTGTAAATGTTCAATGGGAGGACACACTGACCAGGGTGTGTAAATGTTCAATGAGAGGAGACGCTGACCCAGGTGTGTAAATGTTCAATGGGAGGACACGCTGACCCGGGTGTGCAAATGTTCAATGAGAGGAGACGCTGACCCGGGTGTGTAAATGTTCAATGGGAGGACACGCCGACCCGGGTGTGTACATTTTCAATGGGAGCACACACTGACCTGGGTGTGTAAATGGTCAATGGGAGGACACGCTGACCCGGGTGTGTAAATGTTCAATGTGAGGTCACGCCAACCTGGGTGTGTAAATGTTCAATGGGAGCACACGCTGACCTGGGTGTGTAAATGTTCAATGGGAGGACACGCTGACCCGGGTGTGTAAATGGTCAATGAGAGGACACGCTGACCCGGGTGTGGAAATGTTCAATGGGAGGTCACGCTGACCCGGGTGTGTAAATGTTCAATGAGAGGACCCACTGACCTGGGTGTGTAAATGTTCAATGGGAGTACACGCTGACCCGGGTGTGTAAATTGTCAATCAGAGGACACGCTGACCCGGGTGTGTAAATGTTCAACGGGAGGACACGCTGACCCGGGTGTGTAAATGTTCAATGAGAGGACACACTGACCTGGGTGTGTAAATGTTCAATGGGAGGTCTCGCTGACCAGGGTGTGTAAATGTTCAATGGGAGGACACGCTGACCCGGGTGTGTAAATGTTCAATGGGAGGTCACGCTGACCCGGGTGTGTAAATATTCAATGGTAGGTCACGCTGACCCGGGTGTGTAAATGTTCAATGGGAGGTCACGCTGACACGGGTGTGTAAATGTTCAATGGGAGGTCACGCTGACCCGGGTGTGTAAATGGTCAATGTGAGGTCACGCTGACACGGGTGTGTAAATGTTCAATGGGAGGACACGCTGACCCGGGTGTGTAAATGTTCAATGGGAGGACACGCTGACCCAGGTGTGTAAATGTTCAATGAGATGAGACGCTGACCCGGGTGTGTAAATGTTGAATGGGAGGTCACGCTGACCCGGGTGTGTAATGGTTGAATGGGAGGACACGCTGACCTGGGTGTGTAAATGTTCAATGGGAGAACACGCTGACCTGGGATTGTAAATGTTCAATGAGAGCACACACTGACCTGGGTGTGCAAATGTTCAATGGGAGGAGACGCTGACCCGGGTGTGTAAATGTTCAATGGGAGGACACGCTGACCTGGGTGTGTAAATGTTCAATGTGAGGTCACGCTGATCTGGGTGTGTAAATGTTCAATGTGAGGTCACGCTGACCTGAGTGTGTAAATATTCAATAAGAGGTCACGCTGACCTGGGTGTGTAAATGTTCAATGGGAGGACATGCTGACCCGGGTGTGTAAATGTTCAATGAGAGCTCACGCTGACCTGGGTGTGTAAATGTTCAATGGGAGCACACGCTGACCTGGCTGTGTAAATGTTCAATGAGAGGACACGCTGACCCGGGTGTGTAAATGTTCAATGAGAGGACACGCTGACCCGGGTGTGTAAGTGTTCAATGGGAGGACACGCTGACCCGGGTGTGTAAATGTTCAACGGGAGCACACGCTGACCAGGGTGTGTAAATGTTAAATGGGAGGACACGTTGACCTGGGAGTGTAAATGTTCAATGGGAGCACACGCTGACCCGGGTGTGTAAATGTTCAATGGGAGGTCACGCTGACCCGGGTGTGTAAATGTTCAATGGGAGGACACGCTGACCCGGGTGTGTAAATGTTCAATGAGCGGACTCGCTGACCCGGGTGTGTAAATGTTCAATGGGAGGACACGCTGACCCGGGTGTGTAAATGTTCAATTGGAGGTCACACTGACCCGGGTGTGTAAATGTTCAATGAGCGGACTCGCTGACCCGGGTGTGTAAATGTTCAATTGGAGGTCACACTGACCCGGGTGTGGAAATGTTCAATGGGAGGACACGCTGACCCGGGTGTGTAAATGTTCAATGGGAGGTCACGCTGACCCGGGTGCGTAAATGTTCAATTGGAGGACACACTGACCTGGGTGTGTAAATGTTCAATGGGAGGACTCGCTGACCCGGTTGTGTAAATGTTCAATGGGAGGACTCGCTGACCCTGGTATGTAAATGTTCAATGGGAGGACACGCTGACCTGGGTGTGTAAATGTTCAATGGGAGGACTCGCTGACCCGGGTGTGTAAATGTTCAATGGGAGGACACGCTGACCCGGGTGTGTAAATGTTCAATGGGAGGGCTCGCTGACCTGGGTGTGTTAATGTTCAATGGGAGGACACGCTGACCCGGGTGTGTAAATGATCAATGGGAGGACTCGCTGACCCGGGTGTGTAAATGTTCAATGGGAGGACTCGCTGACCCGGGTGTGTAAATGTTCAATGGGAGGACACGCTGACCCAGGTGTGTAAATGTTCAATGGGAGGACTCGCTGACCCGGGTGTGTAAATGGTCAATGGGAGGACTCGCTGACCCGTGTGTGTAAGTGTTCAATGGGAGCACACGCTGACCCGGATGTGTAAATGTTCAATGTGAGGTCACGCCGACCTGGGTGTGTAAATGTTCAATGGGAAGACACGCTGACCCGGGTGTGTAAATGTTCCATGGGAGCACACGCTGATCCGGGTGTGTAAATGTTCAACGGGAGGTCACGCTGACCCGGGAGTGTAAATGGTCAATGAGAGGACACGCTGACCCAGGTGTGTAAATGTTCAATGGGAGGTCACGCTGACCCGGGTGTGTAAATTTTCAATGAGAGGACACGCTGACCTGGGTGTGTAAATGTTCAATGGGAGGTCACACTGACCCGGGTGTGTAAATGGTCAATGAGAGGACACGCTGACCCGGGTGTGTAAACGTTCAATGGGACAACACGCTGACCCGGGTGTGTAAATGTTCAAGGGAGGTCACGCTGATCCGGGTGTGTAAATGTTCAAAGGGAGGTCACGCTGACACGGGTATGTAAATGGTCAATGTGAGGTCACGCTGACACGGGTGTGTAAATGTTCAATGGGAGGTCACGCTGACCCGCGTGTGTAAATGCTCAATGGGAGGTCACGCTGACCCGGGTGTGTAAATGTTCAATGGGAGGTCACGCTGACCCGCGTGTGTAAATGCTCAATGGGAGGTCACACTGACCCGGGTGTGTAAATGTTGAATGGGAGCACACACTGACCCGGGTGTGTAAATGTTCAATGGGAGGACACGCTGACCTGGGTGTGTAAATGTTCAATGGGAGGACATGCTGACCCGGGTGTGTAAATGTTCAATGGGAGGACACGCTCACCCAGGTGTGTAAATGTTCAATGGGAGGTCACGCTGACCCGGGTGTGTAAATGGTCAATGAGAGGACACGCTGACTCAAGTGTGTAAATGTTCAATGAGAGGACATGCTGACCCGGGTGTGTAAATGTTGAATGGGAGGTCACGCTGACCCGGGTGTGTAAACGTTGAATGGGAGGACACGCTGACCTGGGTGTGTAAATGTTCAATGGAAGGACACGCTGACCTGGGTGTGTAAATGTTCAATGGGAGAACACGCTGACCTGGGAGTGTAAATGTTCAATGAGAGGACACACTGACCTGGGTGTGTAAATGGTCAAGGTGAGGTCACGCTGACACGGGTGTGTAAATGTTCAATGGGAGGTCACGCTGACCCGGGTGTGTAAATGTTCAATGGGAGGTCACGCTGACCCGCGTGTGTAAATGGTCAATGTGAGGTCACGCTGACACGGGTGTGTAAATGTTCAATGGGAGGTCACGCTGACCTGGGTGTGTAAATGTTCAATGGGAGGTCACGCTGACCTTGGTGTGTAAATGTTCAATGGGAGCACATGCTGACCCGGGTGTGTAAATGTTCAATGGGAGGACACGCTGACATTGGTGTGTAAATGTTCAATGGGAGCACATGCTGACCCGGGTGTGTAAATGTTCAATGGGAGGACACGCTGACCCTGGTGTGTAAATGTTCAATGGGAGCACATGCTGACCCGGGTGTGTAATTGTTCAATGGGAGCACACACTGACCTGGGTGTGTAAATGTTCAATGGGACAACACGCTGACCCGGGTGTGTAAATGTTCAATGGGAGGTCACGCAGACCCGGGTGTGTAAATTTTGAATGGGAGCACACACTGACCCGGGTGTGTAAATGTTCAATGGGAGGTCACGCTGACCTGGGTGTGTAAATGTTCAATGGGAGCACATGCTGACCCGGGTGTGTAAATGTTCAATGGGAGCACACACTGACCTGGGTGTGTAAATGTTCAATGGGAGGACACGCTGACCCGGGTGTGTAAATGTTCAATGGGAGGTCACGCTGACCTGGGTGTGTAAATGTTCAATGGGAGCACACGCTGACCCAGGTGTGTAAATGTTCAATGGGAGCACACACTGACCTGTGTGTGTAAATGTTCAATGGGAGGACACGCTGACCCGGGTGTGTAAATGTTCAATGGGAGCACACGCTGACCTGGGTGTGTAAATGTTCAATGGGAGGAAACCGCTGACCTGGGTGTGTAAATGTTCAATGGGAGCACATGCTGACCTGGGTGTGTAAATGTTCAATGGGAGCACACGCTGACCCGGGTGTGTAAATGTTCAATGGGAGGTCACGCTGACCCGGGTGTGTAAATGTTCAATGGGAGCACACGTTGACCCGGGTGTGTAAATGTTCAATGGGAGGACACGCTGACCTGGGTATGTAAATGTTCAATAGGAGCGCACGCTGACCTGGGTGTGTAAATGTTCAATAGGAGCACATGCTGACTCGGGTGTGTAAATGATCAATAGGAGCACACGCTGACCCGGGTGTGGAAATGTTCAATAGGAGCACACGCTGACACGGGTGTGTAAATGTGCAATGGGAGGACACGCTGACCCGGGTGTGTAAATGTGCAATGGGAGGTCACGCTGACCCGGGTGTGTAAATGTTCAATGGGAGGTCACACTGACCCGGGTGTGTAAATGTTCAATGGGAGGACACGCTGACCCGGGTGTGTAAATGTTCAATGGGAGGAGACGATGGCCCGAGTGTGTAAATGTTCAATGGGAGGACACGCTGACCCGGGTGTGTAAATGTTCAATGGGAGGACACGCTGACCCAGGTGTGTAAATGTTCAATGGGAGGTCACGCTGACCCGGGTGTGTAAATGGTCAATGAGAGGACACGCTGACCCGGGTGTGTAAATGTTCAATGAGAGGACACGCTGACCCGGGTGTGTAAATGTTGAATGGGAGGTCACGCTGACCCGGGTGTGTAAACGTTGAATTGGAGGACACGCTGACCTGGGTGTGTAAATGTTCAATGGGAGGACAGGCTGACCTGGGTGTGTAAATGTTCAATGGGAGAACACGTGACCTGGGGGTGTAAATGTTCAATGAGAGGACACACTGACCTGGGTGTGTAAATGTTCAATGAGAGGACACACTGACCCGGGTGTGTAAATGTTCAATGGGAGGTCACGCTGATCCGGATGTGTAAATGTTCAATGGGAGATCACGCTGACACGGGTGTGTAAATGGTCAATGTGAGGTCACGCTGACACGGGTGTGTAAATGTTCAATGGGAGGTCACGCTGACACGGGTGTGTAAATGTTCAATGGGAGGTCACGCTGACCCGCGTGTGTAAATGGTCAATGTGAGGTCACGCTGACACGGGTGTGTAAATGTTCAATGGGAAGTCACGCTGATCTGGGTGTGTAAATGTTCAATGGGAGGTCACGCTGACCTTGGTGTGTAAATGTTCAATGGGAGCACATGCTGACCCGGGTGTGTAAATGTTCAATGGGAGGACACGCTGACATTGGTGTGTAAATGTTCAATGGGAGCACATGCTGACCCGGGTGTGTAAATGTTCAATGGGAGGACACGCTGACCCTGGTGTGTAAATGTTCAATGGTAGCACATGCTGACCCGGGTGTGTAAATGTTCAATAGGAGCACACGCTGACATGGGTGTGTAAATGTGCAATGGGAGGACACGCTGACCCGGGTGTGTAAATGTGCAATGGGAGGTCAGGCTGACCCGGGTGTGTAAATGTTCAATGGGAGGTCACACTGACCCGGGTGTGTAAATGTTCAATGGGAGGACACGCTGACCCGGGTGTGTAAATGTTCAATGGGAGGAGACGATGGCCCGAGTGTGTAAATGTTCAATGGGAGGACACGCTGACCCGGGTGTGTAAATGTTCAATGGGAGGACACGCTGACCCAGGTGTGTAAATGTTCAATGGGAGGTCACGCTGACCCGGGTGTGTAAATGGTCAATGAGAGGACACGCTGACCCGGGTGTGTAAATGTTCAATGAGAGGACACGCTGACCCGGGTGTGTAAATGTTGAATGGGAGGACA
Source organism: Scyliorhinus torazame (assembly GCF_047496885.1). NCBI lineage: Eukaryota > Metazoa > Chordata > Chondrichthyes > Carcharhiniformes > Scyliorhinidae > Scyliorhinus > Scyliorhinus torazame. Next base: position 3,375,532 of record NC_092737.1, on the reverse strand, counting down.
CGCTGACCCGGGTGTGTAAACGTTGAATTGGAGGACACGCTGACCTGGGTGTGTAAATGTTCAATGGGAGGACAGGCTGACCTGGGTGTGTAAATGTTCAATGGGAGAACACGCTGACCTGGGAGTGTAAATGTTCAATGAGAGGACACACTGACCTGGGTGTGTAAATGTTCAATGAGAGGACACACTGACCCGGGTGTGTAAATGTTCAATGGGAGGTCACGCTGATCCGGATGTGTAAATGTTCAATGGGAGATCACGCTGACACGGGTGTGTAAATGGTCAATGTGAGGTCACGCTGACACGGGTGTGTAAATGTTCAATGGGAGGTCACGCTGACCCGGGTGTGTAAATGTTCAATGGGAGGTCACGCTGACCCGCGTGTGTAAATGGTCAATGTGAGGTCACGCTGACACGGGTGTGTAAATGTTCAATGGGAAGTCACGCTGACCTGGGTGTGTAAATGTTCAATGGGAGGTCACGCTGACCTTGGTGTGTAAATGTTCAATGGGAGCACATGCTGACCCGGGTGTGTAAATGTTCAATGGGAGGACACGCTGACATTGGTGTGTAAATGTTGAATGGGAGCACATGCTGACCCGGGTGTGTAAATGTTCAATGGGAGGACACGCTGACCCTGGTGTGTAAATGTTCAATGGTAGCACATGCTGACACGGGTGTGTAAATGTTCAATGGGAGCACACACTGACCTGGGTGTGTAAATGTTCAATGGCGCGACACGCTGAACCGGGTGTGTAAATGTTCAATGGGAGGTCACGCTGACCCGGGTGTGTAAATGTTGAATGGGAGCACACACTGACCCGGGTGTGTAAATGTTAAATGGGAGGTCACGCTGACCTGGGTGTGTAAATGTTCAATGGGAGCACATGCTGACCCGGGTGTGTAAATGTTCAATGGGAGCACACACTGACCTGGGTGTGTAAATGTTCAATGGGAGGACACGCTGACCCGGGTGTGTAAATGTTCAATGGGAGGTCACGCTGACCTGGGTGTGTAAATGTTCAATGGGAGCACACGCTGACCCGGGTGTGTAAATGTTCAATGGGAGCACACACTGACCTGTGTGTGTAAATGTTCAATGGGAGGACACGCTGACCCGGATGTGTAAATGTTCAATGGGAGCACACGCAGACCTGGGTGTGTAAATGTTCAATGGGAGGAAAGCGCTGACCTGCGTGTGTAAATGTTCAATGTGAGCACATGCTGACCTGGGTGTGTAAATGTTCAATGGGAGCACATGCTGACCCGGGTGTGTAAATGTTCAATGGGAGGTCACGCTGACCCGGGTGTGTAAATGTTCAATGGGAGGTCACGCTGACCTGGGTGTGTAAATGTTCAATGTGAGCACATGCTGACCTGGGTGTGTAAATGTTCAATGGGAGGACACGCTGACCTGGGTGTGTAAATGTTCAATGGGAGGACATGCTGACCCGGGTGTGTAAATGTTCAATGGGAGGACACGCTGACCCAGGTGTGTAAATGTTCAATGGGAGGTCACGCTGACCCGGGTGTGTAAATGGTCAATGAGAGGACACGCTGACTCAAGTGTGTAAATGTTCAATGAGAGGACACGCTGACCCGGGTGTGTAAATGTTGAATGGGAGGTCACGCTGACCCGGGTGTGTAAACGTTGAATGGGAGGACACGCTGACCTGGGTGTGTAAATGTTCAATGGAAGGACACGCTGACCTGGGTGTGTAAATGTTCAATGGGAGAACACGCTGACCTGGGAGTGTAAATGTTCAATGAGAGGACACACTGACCTGGGTGTGTAAATCGTCAAAGTGAGGTCACGCTGACACGGGTGTGTAAATGTTCAATGGGAGGTCACGCTGACCCGGGTGTGTAAATGTTCAATGGGAGGTCACGCTGACCCGCGTGTGTAAATGGTCAATGTGAGGTCACGCTGACACGGGTGTGTAAATGTTCAATGGGAGGTCACGCTGACCTGGGTGTGTAAATGTTCAATGGGAGGTCACGCTGACCTTGGTGTGTAAATGTTCAATGGGAGCACATGCTGACCCGGGTGTGTAAATGTTCAATGGGAGGACACGCTGACATTGGTGTGTAAATGTTCAATGGGAGCACATGCTGACCCGGGTGTGTAAATGTTCAATGGGAGGACACGCTGACCCTGGTGTGTAAATGTTCAATGGGAGCACATGCTGACCCGGGTGTGTAATTGTTCAATGGGAGCACACACTGACCTGGGTGTGTAAATGTTCAATGGGACAACACGCTGACCCGGGTGTGTAAATGTTCAATGGGAGGTCACGCAGACCCGGGTGTGTAAATTTTGAATGGGAGCACACACTGACCCGGGTGTGTAAATGTTCAATGGGAGGTCACGCTGACCTGGGTGTGTAAATGTTCAATGGGAGCACATGCTGACCCGGGTGTGTAAATGTTCAATGGGAGCACACACTGACCTGGGTGTGTAAATGTTCAATGGGAGCACATGCTGACCTGGGTGTGTAAATGTTCAATGGGAGCACACGCTGACCCGGGTGTGTAAATGTTCAATGGGAGGTCACGCTGACCCGGGTGTGTAAATGTTCAATGGGAGCACACGTTAACCCGGGTGTGTAAATGTTCAATGGGAGGACACGCTGACCTGGGTGTGTAAATGTTCAATAGGAGCGCACGCTGACCTGGGTGTGTAAATGTTCAATAGGAGCACACGCTGACTCGGGTGTGTAAATGATCAATAGGAGCACACGCTGACCCGGGTGTGTAAATGTTCAATAGGAGCACGCGCTGACACGGGTGTGTAAATGTGCAATGGGAGGACACGCTGACCCGGGTGTGTAAATGTGCAATGGGAGGTCACGCTGACCCGGGTGTGTAAATGTTCAATGGGAGGTCACACTGACCCGGGTGTGTAAATGTTCAATGGGAGGACACGCTGACCCGGGTGTGTAAATGTTCAATGGGAGGAGACGATGGCCCGAGTGTGTAAATGTTCAATGGGAGGACACGCTGACCCGGGTGTGTAAATGTTCAATGGGAGGACACGCTGACCCAGGTGTGTAAATGTTCAATGGGAGGTCACGCTGACCCGGGTGTGTAAATGGTCAATGAGAGGACACGCTGACCCGGGTGTGTAAATGTTCAATGAGAGGACACGCTGACCCGGGTGTGTAAATGTTGAATGGGAGGTCACGCTGACCCGGGTGTGTAAACGTTGAATTGGAGGACACGCTGACCTGGGTGTGTAAATGTTCAATGGGAGGACAGGCTGACCTGGGTGTGTAAATGTTCAATGGGAGAACACGTGACCTGGGAGTGTAAATGTTCAATGAGAGGACACACTGACCTGGGTGTGTAAATGTTCAATGAGAGGACACACTGACCCGGGTGTGTAAATGTTCAATGGGAGGTCACGCTGATCCGGATGTGTAAATGTTCAATGGGAGATCACGCTGACACGGGTGTGTAAATGGTCAATGTGAGGTCACGCTGACACGGGTGTGTAAATGTTCAATGGGAAGTCACGCTGACCCGGGTGTGTAAATGTTCAATGGGAGGTCACGCTGACCCGCGTGTGTAAATGGTCAATGTGAGGTCACGCTGACACGGGTGTGTAAATGTTCAATGGGAAGTCACGCTGACCTGGGTGTGTAAATGTTCAATGGGAGGTCACGCTGACCTTGGTGTGTAAATGTTCAATGGGAGCACATGCTGACCCGGGGGTGTAAATGTTCAATGGGAGGACACGCTGACATTGGTGTGTAAATGTTGAATGGGAGCACATGCTGACGCGGGTGTGTAAATGTTCAATGGGAGGACACGCTGACCCTGGTGTGTAAATGTTCAATGGTAGCACATGCTGACCCGGGTGTGTAAATGTTCAATAGGAGCACACGCTGACATGGGTGTGTAAATGTGCAATGGGAGGACACGCTGACCCGGGTGTGTAAATGTGCAATGGGAGGTCACGCTGACCCGGGTGTGTAAATGTTCAATGGGAGGTCACACTGACCCGGGTGTGTAAATGTTCAATGGGAGGACACGCTGACCCGGGTGTGTAAATGTTCAATGGGAGGAGACGATGGCCCGAGTGTGTAAATGTTCAATGGGAGGACACGCTGACCCGGGTGTGTAAATGTTCAATGGGAGGACACGCCGACCCAGGTGTGTAAATGTTCAATGGGAGGTCACGCTGACCCGAGTGTGTAAATGGTCAATGAGAGGACACGCTGACCCGGGTGTGTAAATGTTCAATGAGAGGACACGCTGACCCGGGTGTGTAAATGTTGAATGGGAGGTCACGCTGACCCGGGTGTGTAAACGTTGAATTGGAGGACACGCTGACCTGGGTGTGTAAATGTTCAATGGGAGGACAGGCTGACCTGGGTGTGTAAATGTTCAATGGGAGAACACGCTGACCTGGGAGTGTAAATGTTCAATGAGAGGACACACTGACCTGGGTGTGTAAATGTTCAATGAGAGGACACACTGACCCGGGTGTGTAAATGTTCAATGGGAGGTCACGCTGATCCGGATGTGTAAATGTTCAATGGGAGATCACGCTGACACGGGTGTGTAAATGGTCAATGTGAGGTCACGCTGACACGGTTGTGTAAATGTTCAATGGGAGGTCACGCTGACCCGGGTGTGTAAATGTTCAATGGGAGGTCACGCTGACCCGCGTGTGTAAATGGTCAATGTGAGGTCACGCTGACACGGGTGTGTAAATGTTCAATGGGAAGTCACGCTGACCTGGGTGTGTAAATGTTCAATGGGAGGTCACGCTGACCTTGGTGTGTAAATGTTCAATGGGAGCACATGCTGACCCGGGTGTGTAAATGTTCAATGGGAGGACACGCTGACATTGGTGTGTAAATGTTGAATGGGAGCACATGCTGACCCGGTGTGTAAATGTTCAATGGGAGGACACGCTGACCCTGGTGTGTAAATGTTCAATGGTAGCACATGCTGACACGGGTGTGTAAATGTTCAATGGGAGCACACACTGACCTGGGTGTGTAAATGTTCAATGGGACGACACGCTGAACCGGGTGTGTAAATGTTCAATGGGAGGTCACGCTGACCCGGGTGTGTAAATGTTGAATGGGAGCACACACTGACCCGGGTGTGTAAATGTTAAATGGGAGGTCACGCTGACCTGGGTGTGTAAATGTTCAATGGGAGCACATGCTGACCCGGGTGTGTAAATGTTCAATGGGAGCACACACTGACCTGGGTGTGTAAATGTTCAATGGGAGGACACGCTGACCCGGGTGTGTAAATGTTCAATGGGAGGTCACGCTGACCTGGGTGTGTAAATGTTCAATGGGAGCACACGCTGACCCGGGTGTGTAAATGTTCAATGGGAGCACACACTGACCTGTGTGTGTAAATGTTCAATGGGAGGACACGCTGACCCGGGTGTGTAAATGTTCAATGGGAGCACACGCAGACCTGGGTGTGTAAATGTTCAATGGGAGGAAAGCGCTGACCTGCGTGTGTAAATGTTCAATGTGAGCACATGCTGACCTGGGTGTGTAAATGTTCAATGGGAGCACATGCTGACCCGGGTGTGTAAATGTTCAATGGGAGGTCACGCCGACCCGGGTGTGTAAATGTTCAATGGGACCACACGTTGACCCGGGTGTGTAAATGTTCAATGGGAGGACACGCTGACCTGGGTGTGTAAATGTTCAATAGGAGTGCACGCTGACCTGGGTGTGTAAATGTTCAATGGGAGGAGACGCTGACCCGGGTGTGTAAATGTTCAATGGGAGCACACACTGACCCGGGGGTGTAAATGTTCAATGGGAGCACACACTGACCTGGGTGTGTAAATGTTCACTGGGAGCACACACTGACCCGGGTGTGTAAATGTTCAATTGGAGGTCACGCTGACCTGGGTGTGTAAATGTTCAGTGGGAGGTCACGCTGACACGGGTGTGTAAATGTTCAGTGGGAGGACACGCCGACCTGGGTGTGTAAATGTTCAATGGGAGGTCACGCTGACCTGGGTGTGTAAATGTTCAATGGGAGGACAGGCTGACCTGGGTGTGTAAATGTTCAATGGGAGCACACGCTGACTCGGGTGTGTAAATGTTCAATAGGAGCACACGCTGACCCGGGTGTGTAAATGTTCAATGGGAGGTCACGCTGACCTGGGTGTGTAAATGCTCAATGGGAGGTCACACTGACCTGGGTGTGTAAATGTTCAATAGGAGCACACGCTGACTCGGGTGTGTAAATGATCAATATGAGCACACGCTGACCCGGGTGTGTAAATGTTCAATAGGAGCACACGCTGACACGGGTGTGTAAATGTGCAATGGGAGGACACGCTGACCCAGGTGTGTAAATGTGCAATGGGAGGTCACGCTGACCCGGGTGTGTAAATGTTCAATGGGAGGTCACACTGACCCGGGTGTGTAAATGTGCAATGGGAGGACACGCTGACCCGGGTGTGTAAATGTTCAATGGGAGGAGACAATGGCCCGAGTGTGTAAATGTTCAATGCGAGGTCACGCTGGCGCAGCTGTGTAAATATTCACTGGGAGGACACGCTGACCTGGGTGTGTAAATGTTCAGTGGGAGGAGATGATGACACGGGTGTGTAAATGTTCAATGGGAGGTAACGCTGACCCGGGTGTGTAAATGTTCATTGGAAGGAGACGGTGGTCCGAGTGTGTAAATGTTCAATGGGAGGTCACGATGCCCCAGGTGTGTAAATGTTGAATGGGAGGACACGCTGACCCGGGTGTGCAAATGTTCAATGGGAGGACACGCAGACCCGGGTGTGTAAATGTTCAATGGGAGGTCACGATGACCCGGGTGTGTAAATGTTCAATGGCAGGTCACGCTGAACCGTGTGTGTAAATGTGCAATGGGAGGACACGCTGACCTGGGTGTGTAAATGTTCAATGGGAGGTCACGATGTCCCAGGTGTGTAAATGTTCAATGGGAGTATACGCTGACTCGGGGGTGCAAATGTGCAAATGGAGTACACGCTGTCCTGGGTGTGTAAATGTTAAATGGGAGCACACGCTGGCCTGGGTGTGTAAATGTTCAATGGGAGCACCCGCTGACCTGGGTGTGTAAATGTTCAATGGGAGAACACACTGTCCTGGGTGTGTAAATGTTCAATGGGAGCACCCGCTGACCTGGGTGTGTAAATGTTCAATGGGAGAACACCCTGACCTGGGTGTGTAAATGTTCAATAGGAGCACAAGCTGACCTGGGTGTGTAAATGTTCAATGGGAGGTCACCCTGACCCGGGTGTGTAAATGTTCAATGGGAGAACACGATGACCCGGATGTCTAAATGTTCAATAGGAGGACACGCTGTTCTGAGAGTGTAACTGTACAATGGGAGGACACGCTGATCTGGGTGTATAAATGTTCAATGGGAGGACACGCTAACCCGGGTGTGTAAATGTTCAATGGGAGGACCCGCTGACACGGGTGTGTAAATGTTCAATGGGAGGTCACGCTGACCTGGGTGTGTAAATTTTCAATGGGAGGACACGCTGACCCGGGTGTGTAAATGTCCAATGGGAGCACACGCTGACCCGGGTGTGTAAATATTCAATGGGAGGACACGCTGACCTGGGTGTGTAAACGTTCAATGGGAGGTCACGCTGACCCGGGTGTGTAAATGTTCAATGGGAGGACACGCTGACCTGGGTGTGTAAATGTTCAATGGGAGGTCACGCTGACCCGGGTGTGTAAATGTTCAATAGGAGGAGACGCTGACCCGGGTGTGTAAATGTTCAATGGGAGGACACGCTGACCCGGGTGTGTAAATGTCCAATGGGAGAACACGCTGACCCGGGTGTGTAAATGTTCAATGGGAGGTCACGCTGACCTGGGTGTGTAAATGTTCAATGGGAGGAGACGCTGACCCGGGTGTGTAAATGTTCAATGGGAGCACACACTGACCCGGGTGTGTAAATGTTCAATGGGAGCACACGCTGACCCGGGTGTGTAAATGTTCAATGGGAGCACACGCTGACCTGGGTGTGTAAATGTTCAATGGGAGGACACGCTGACCCGGGTGTGCAAATGTTCAATTGGAGGACACGCTGACAAGGGTGTGCAAATGTTCAATGGGAGGATACGCTGACCCGGGTGTGTAAATGTTCAATAGGTGCACACGCTGACCCGGGTGTGTAAATGTTCAATGGCAGCACACGCTGATCTGCGTGTGTAAATGTTCAATAGGAGCACACACTGAACCGGGTGTGCAAATGTTCCATGGGAGCACACGCTGACCCGGGTGTGTAAATGTTCAATAGGAGCACACACTGACCCGGGTGTGCAAATGTTCAATGGGAGGACACACTGACCAGGGTGTGAAAATGTTCAGTGGGAGCACACACTGACCTGGGTGTGTAAATGTTCAATGGGAGGTCACGCTGACCCGGGTGTGTAAATGTTCAATGGGAGGACACGCTGACCCGGGTGTGTAAATGTTCAATGGGAGGACACGCTGACCTGGGTGTTTAAATGTTCAATGGAAGCACACGCTGACCTGGGTGTGTAAATGTTCAATGGGAGCACACGCTGACCCGGGTGTGTAAATGTTCAATGGGAGCACATGCTGACTCGCGTATGTAAATGTTCAATGGGAGCACACACTGACCCGGGTGTGTAAATGTTCAATGGGAGCACACGCTGACTCGGGTGTGTAAATGCTCAATGGAACACACGCTGACCCGGGTGTGTAAATGTTCAATGGGAGGTCACGCTGACCCGGGTGTGTAAATGTTCAATGGGAGGACACACTGACATGGGTGTGTAAATGTTCAATGGGAGGTCACGCTGACCCGGGTGTGTAAATGTTCAATAGGAGGAGACGCTGACCCGGGTGTGTAAATGTTCAATGGGAGGACACGCTGACCCGGGTGTGTAAATGTCCAATGGGAGCACACGCTGACCCGGGTGTGTAAATGTTCAATGGGAGGTCACGCTGACCTGGGTGTGTAAATGTTCAATGGGAGGAGACGCTGACCCGGGTGTGTAAATGTTCAATGGGAGCACGCACTGACCCGGGGGTGTAAATGTTCAATGGGAGCACACACTGACCCGGGTGTGTAAATGTTCAATGGGAGCACACGCTGACCCGGGTGTGTAAATGTTCAATGGGAGCACACGCTGACCTGGGTGTGTAAATGTTCAATGGGAGGACACGCTGACCCGGGTGTGCAAATGTTCAATTGGAGGACACGCTGACCCGGGTGTGTAAATGTTCAATAGGAGCACACGCTGACCCGGGTTTGTAAATGTTCAATGGCAGCACACACTGACCCGGGTGTGTAAATGTTCAATTTGAGGACACGCTGACCCGGGTGTGTAAATGTTGAATGGGAGCACACACTGACCCGGGTGTGTAAATGTTGAATGGGAGGTCACGCTGATCTGCGTGTGTAAATGTTCAATAGGAGCACACACTGACCCGGGTGTGCAAATGTTCAATGGGAGCACACGCTGACCCGGGTGTGTAAATGTTCAATCGGAGCACACACTGACCAGGGTGTGAAAATGTTCAATGGGAGGACACGCTGACCCGGGTGTGCAAATGTTCAATGGGAGGACACACTGACCAGGGTGTGAAAATGTTCAGTGGGAGCACACACTGACCTGGGTGTGTAAATGTTCAATGGGAGGTCACGCTGACCCGGGTGTGTAAATGTTCAATGGGAGGACACGCTGACCCGGGTGTGTAAATGTTCAATTGGAGGTCACGCTGACCTGGGTGTGTAAATGTTCAATGGGAGCACACGCTGACCCGGGTGTGTAAATGTTCAATGGGAGCACACGCTGACTCGGGTGTGTAAATGTTCAATGGAACACACGCTGACCCGGGTGTGTAAATGTTCAATGGGAGCACACGCTGACCCGGGTGTGTAAATGTTCAATGGGAGGAAACACTGACCTGGGTGTGTAAATGTTCAATGGGAGCACACGCTGACTCGGGTGTGTAAATGTTCAATGGAACACACGCTGACCCGGGTGTGTAAATGTTCAATTGGAGGTCACACTGACCCGGCTGTAAATGTTCAATGGGAGGACACGCTGACCCGGGTGTGTAAATGTTCAATGGGAGGACACGCTGACCCGGGAGTGTAAATGTTCAATGGGAGGGCACGCTGACCCGGGTGTGTAAATGCTCAATGGGAGGACACGCTGACCCGGGTGTTTAAATGTTCAATGGGAGGACACGCTGACCTGGGTGTGTAAATGTTCAATGGGGGTACACGCTGATCTGGGTGTGTAAATGTTCAATGGGAGGACATGCTGACCCGGGTGTGTAAATGTTCAATGGGAGGGCACGCTGACCCGGGTGTGTAAATGTTCAATGGGAGGACACGCTGACCCGGGTGTGTAAATGTTCAATGGGAGGACATGCTGACCCGGGTGTGTAAATGTTCAATGGGAGGGCACGCTGACCCGGGTGTGTAAATGTTCAATGGGAGGACATGCTGACCCGGGTGTGTAAATGTTCAATGGGAGGGCACGCTGACCCGGGTGTGTAAATGTTCAATGGGAGGACATGCTGACCCGGGTGTGTAAATGTTCAATGGGAGGGCACGCTGACCCAGGTGTGTAAATGTTGAATGAGAGCACATGCTGACCCGGGTGTGTAAATGTTCAATGGGAGGACATGCTGACCTGGGTGTGTAAATGTTCAATGGGAGGTCACGCTGACCTGGGTGTGTCAATGTTCAATGGGAGGAGACGCTGGCCTGGGTGTGTAAATGTTCAATGGGAGGACACGCTGACCCGGGTGTGTAAATTTGCAATGAGAGGACACGCTGACCTGGGTGTGTAAATGTTCAATGGGAGGACACGCTGACCCGGGTGTGTAAATGTTCAATGGGAGGACACGCTGACCTAGGTGTGTAAATGTTCAATGGGAGGAGACGCTGACCCGGGTGTGTAAATGTTCAATGGGAGGAGACGCTGACCCGGGTGTGTAAATGTTCAATGGGAGGATACGCTGACCTGGGTGTGTAAATGTTCAATGGGAGGACACGCTGACCCGGGTGTGTAAATTTGCAATGAGAGGACACGCTGACCTGGGTGTGTAAATGTTCAATGGGAGGACACGCTGACCCGGGTGTGTAAATGTTCAATGGGAGGACACGCTGACCCGGGTGTGTAAATTTGCAATGAGAGGACACGCTGACCTGGGTGTGTAAATGTTCAATGGGAGGACACGCTGACCCGGGTGTGTAAATGTTCAATGGGAGGACACGCTGACCTAGGTGTGTAAATGTTCAATGGGAGGAGACGCTGACCCGGGTGTGTAAATGTTCAATGGGAGGAGACGCTGACCCGGGTGTGTAAATGTTCAATGGGAGGACACCCTGACCTGGGTGTGTAAATATTCAATGGGAGGACACGCTGACCTGGGTGTGTAAATGTTCAATGGGAGGACACGCTGACCTAGGTGTGTAAATGTTCAATGGGAGGAGACGCTGACCCGGGTGTGTAAATGTTCAATGGGAGGACACCCTGACCTGGGTGTGTAAATATTCAATGGGAGGACACGCTGACCTGGGTGTGTAAATGTTCAATGGGAGGATACGCTGACCCGGGTGTGTAAATGTTCAATAGGAGCACACGCTGACCCGGGTTTGTAAATGTTCAATGGCAGCACACACTGACCCGGGTGTGTAAATGTTCAATTTGAGGACACGCTGACCCGGGTGTGTAAATGTTGAATGGGAGCACACACTGACCCGGGTGTGTAAATGTTGAATGGGAGGTCACGCTGATCTGCGTGTGTAAATGTTCAATAGGAGCACACACTGACCCGGGTGTGCAAATGTTCAATGGGAGCACACGCTGACCCGGGTGTGTAAATGTTCAATCGGAGCACACACTGACCAGGGTGTGAAAATGTTCAATGGGAGGACACGCTGACCCGGGTGTGCAAATGTTCAATGGGAGGACACACTGACCAGGGTGTGAAAATGTTCAGTGGGAGCACACACTGACCTGGGTGTGTAAATGTTCAATGGGAGGTCACGCTGACCCGGGTGTGTAAATGTTCAATGGGAGGACACGCTGACCCGGGTGTGTAAATGTTCAATTGGAGGTCACGCTGACCTGGGTGTGTAAATGTTCAATGGGAGCACACGCTGACCCGGGTGTGTAAATGTTCAATGGGAGCACACGCTGACTCGGGTGTGTAAATGTTCAATGGAACACACGCTGACCCGGGTGTGTAAATGTTCAATGGGAGCACACGCTGACCCGGGTGTGTAAATGTTCAATGGGAGGAAACACTGACCTGGGTGTGTAAATGTTCAATGGGAGCACACGCTGACTCGGGTGTGTAAATGTTCAATGGAACACACGCTGACCCGGGTGTGTAAATGTTCAATTGGAGGTCACACTGACCCGGCTGTAAATGTTCAATGGGAGGACACGCTGACCCGGGTGTGTAAATGTTCAATGGGAGGACACGCTGACCCGGGAGTGTAAATGTTCAATGGGAGGGCACGCTGACCCGGGTGTGTAAATGCTCAATGGGAGGACACGCTGACCCGGGTGTTTAAATGTTCAATGGGAGGACACGCTGACCTGGGTGTGTAAATGTTCAATGGGGGTACACGCTGATCTGGGTGTGTAAATGTTCAATGGGAGGACATGCTGACCCGGGTGTGTAAATGTTCAATGGGAGGGCACGCTGACCCGGGTGTGTAAATGTTCAATGGGAGGACACGCTGACCCGGGTGTGTAAATGTTCAATGGGAGGACATGCTGACCCGGGTGTGTAAATGTTCAATGGGAGGGCACGCTGACCCGGGTGTGTAAATGTTCAATGGGAGGACATGCTGACCCGGGTGTGTAAATGTTCAATGGGAGGGCACGCTGACCCGGGTGTGTAAATGTTCAATGGGAGGACATGCTGACCCGGGTGTGTAAATGTTCAATGGGAGGGCACGCTGACCCAGGTGTGTAAATGTTGAATGAGAGCACATGCTGACCCGGGTGTGTAAATGTTCAATGGGAGGACATGCTGACCTGGGTGTGTAAATGTTCAATGGGAGGTCACGCTGACCTGGGTGTGTCAATGTTCAATGGGAGGAGACGCTGGCCTGGGTGTGTAAATGTTCAATGGGAGGACACGCTGACCCGGGTGTGTAAATTTGCAATGAGAGGACACGCTGACCTGGGTGTGTAAATGTTCAATGGGAGGACACGCTGACCCGGGTGTGTAAATGTTCAATGGGAGGACACGCTGACCTAGGTGTGTAAATGTTCAATGGGAGGAGACGCTGACCCGGGTGTGTAAATGTTCAATGGGAGGAGACGCTGACCCGGGTGTGTAAATGTTCAATGGGAGGATACGCTGACCTGGGTGTGTAAATGTTCAATGGGAGGACACGCTGACCCGGGTGTGTAAATTTGCAATGAGAGGACACGCTGACCTGGGTGTGTAAATGTTCAATGGGAGGACACGCTGACCCGGGTGTGTAAATGTTCAATGGGAGGACACGCTGACCCGGGTGTGTAAATTTGCAATGAGAGGACACGCTGACCTGGGTGTGTAAATGTTCAATGGGAGGACACGCTGACCCGGGTGTGTAAATGTTCAATGGGAGGACACGCTGACCTAGGTGTGTAAATGTTCAATGGGAGGAGACGCTGACCCGGGTGTGTAAATGTTCAATGGGAGGAGACGCTGACCCGGGTGTGTAAATGTTCAATGGGAGGACACCCTGACCTGGGTGTGTAAATATTCAATGGGAGGACACGCTGACCTGGGTGTGTAAATGTTCAATGGGAGGACACGCTGACCTAGGTGTGTAAATGTTCAATGGGAGGAGACGCTGACCCGGGTGTGTAAATGTTCAATGGGAGGACACCCTGACCTGGGTGTGTAAATATTCAATGGGAGGACACGCTGACCTGGGTGTGTAAATGTTCAATGGGAGGACACGCTGATCTGGGTGTGTAAATGTTCAATGAGAGGAGACGCTGACCTGGGTGTGTAAATGTTCAATGGGAGCACACACTGACCCGGGTGTGTAAATGTTCAATGGGAGGACACGCTGACACGGGTGTGTAAATGTTCAATGGGAGGTCACGCTGACACGGGTGTGTTAATGTTCAATGGGAGGACACGCTGACCCGGGTGTGTAAATGTTGAATGGGAGGACACGCTAACCTGGGATTGTAAATGTTCAGTGTGAGGACACACTGACCCGGGTGTGTAAATGTTCAATGGGAGGACACGCTAACCTGGGCGTGTAAATGTTCAGTGTGCGGACACACTCACCCGGGTGTGTAAATGTTCAATGGGAACACACACGTAGAACACAGAACATAGAACATTACAGCGCAGTACATGCCCTTTGACTCTCGATGTTGCGCCGACCAGTGAAACCACTCTAAAGCCCATCTACACTATTCCCTTATCGTCCATATGTCTATCCAATGACCATTTGAATGCCTTTAGTGTTGGCGAGTCCACTACTGTAGCACGCAGGGCATTCCACGCCCTTACTACTCTCTGAGTAAAGAACCTACCTCTGACATCTGTCTTATATCTATCTCCCCTCAATTTAAACCTATGTCCCCTCGTGCTAGACATCACCATCCGAGGAAAAAGGCTCTCACTGTCCACCCTATCCAATCCTCTGACTATCTTGTATGCCTCAATTAAGTCACCTCTTAACCTTCTTCTCTCTAACGAAAACAGCCTCAAGTCCCTCAGCCTTTCCTCATATGATCTTCCCTCCATACCAGGCAACATTCTGGTAAATCTCCTCTGCACCCTTTCCAATGCTTCCACATCCTTCCTATAATGCGGCGACCAGAATTGCACGCTATACTCCAAATGCGGCCGCACCAGAGTTTTGTACAGCTGCAACATGACCTCATGGCTCCGAAACTCAATCCCTCTACCAATAAAAGCTAACACACCGTACGCCTTCTTAACAACCTGGGTGTGTAAATGTTCAATGGGAGGACACGCTGACCCGGGTGTGTAAATGTTCAATGGGAGGAGACGCTGGCCTGGGTGTGTAAATGTTCAATGGGAGGACACGCTGACCCGGGTGTGTAAATTTGCAATGGGAGGACACGCTGACCTGGGTGTGTAAATGTTCAATGGGAGGACACGCTGACCTGGGTGTGTAAATGTTCAATGGGAGAACACGCTGACCTAGGTGTGTAAATGTTCAATGGGAGGACACGCTGACCATGGTGTGTAAATGTTGAATGGGAGCACATGCTGACCTGGGTGTGTAAATGTTCAATGGGAGGACCCGCTGACCCGGCTGTAAATGTTCAATGGGAGGACACGCTGACCCGGGTGTGTAAATGTTCAATGGGAGGACACGCTGACCTAGGTGTGTAAATGTGCAATGGGAGGAGACGCTGACCCGGGTGTGTAAATGTTCAATGGGAGGACACCCTGACCTGGGTGTGTAAATATTCAATGGGAGGACACGCTGACCTGGGTGTGTAAATGTTCAATGGGAGGACACACTGACCTGGGTGTGTAAATGTTCAATGGGAGGACACGCTGACCTGGGTGCGTAAATGTTCAATGGGAGGACACGCTGACCTGGGTGTGTAAATGTTCAATGAGAGGAGACGCTGACCTGGGTGTGTAAATGTTCAATGGGAGCACACACTGACCCGGGTGTGTAAATGTTCAATGGGAGGACACGCTGACACGGGTGTGTAAATGTTCAATGGGAGGTCACGCTGACACGGGTGTGTTAATGTTCAATGGGAGGACACGCTGACCCGGGTGTGTAAATGTTGAATGGGAGGACACGCTAACCTGGGAGTGTAAATGTTCAGTGTGAGGACACACTGACCCGGGTGTGTAAATGTTCAATGGGAGGACACGCTAACCTGGGCGTGTAAATGTTCAGTGTGCGGACACACTGACCCGGGTGTGTAAATGTTCAATGGGAGCACACACGTAGAACACAGAACATAGAACATTACAGCGCAGTCCATGCCCTTTGACTCTCGATGTTGCACCGACCTGTGAAACCACTCTAAAGCCCATCTACACTATTCCCTTATCGTCCATATGTCTATCCAATGACCATTTGAATGCCCTTAGTGTTGGCGAGTCCACTACTGTAGCACGCAGGGCATTCCACGCCCTTACTACTCTCTGAGTAAAGAACCTACCTCTGACATCTGTCTTATATCTATCTCCCCTCAATTTAAACCTATGTCCCCTCGTGCTAGACATCACCATCCGAGGAAAAAGGCTCTCACTGTCCACCCTATCCAATCCTCTGACTATCTTGTATGCCTCAATTAAGTCACCTCTTAACCTTCTTCTCTCTAACGAAAACAGCCTCAAGTCCCTGAGCCTTTCCTCATATGATCTTCCCTCCATACCAGGCAACATTCTGGTAAATCTCCTCTGCACCCTTTCCAATGCTTCCACATCCTTCCTATAATGCGGCGACCAGAATTGCACGCTATACTCCAAATGCGGCCGCACCAGAGTTTTGTACAGCTGCAACATGACCTCATGGCTCCGAAACTCAATCCCTCTACCAATAAAAGCTAACACACCGTACGCCTTCTTAACAACCTGGGTGTGTAAATGTTCAATGGGAGGACACGCTGACCCGGGTGTGTAAATGTTCAATAGGAGGACACGCTGACCCGGGTGTGTAAATGTTCAATGGGAGGACACGCTGACCCGGGTGTGTAAATGTTCAATGGGAGGACACGCTGACCCGGGTGTGTAAATGTTCAATGGGAGGTCACGCTGACACGGGTGTGTAAATGTTCAATGGGAGGTCACGCTGACACGGGTGTCTAAATGTTCAATGGGAGCCCTGCCGCTGCCCCCTCACACCGCCGCTGCCCCCTTGCCATGCCGCTGCCCCCTCGCCCCGCTGTTGCCCCCTCGCCCTGTCGCTGCCCCCCTCGCCCCGCCGCTGCCCCCCTCGCCCTGCCGCTGCCCCCCTCGCCCTGCCGCTGCCCCCTTGCCCCGTCGGTGCCTCCCTCGCCCCACCGCCGCCCCCCTCGCCCCGACCCTGCCCCCCTTGCTCCTGCTGCTGCCCCCCTCGCCCCACCGCTGCCCCCCTCACCCCGCCGCTGCCCCCCTCGCCCCGCCGCTGCCCCCTGTTATGGGCCAGGGTTTAGAGAACCCCAAAGTATTTCATGGAGTTCACCATGTACTTCCCAATTTATCTCCACAAACCTGCCCATGTGATATCAATAACTCTTTCAGGTCAGTCAGTTTTTTCTGTGGAAGGTAACTCAATAATTTATCCCAATTTTTAAGAACATCCTCGATTTCTAATTGATGGGGATGGGCATCACATGTCACTCTGCCAATGCTTTCTTTTATAAATTTGGAGTACCCAAATATTTATTTTTAATTATGGGGCAATTTAGCGTGGCCGATCCACCTAATCAGCACATCTTTGGGTTGTGGGGGTGAAACCCACGCAGGCACGGGGAGAATGTGCAAACTCCACACGGACAGTGACCCGGGGCCGGGATTCGAACCCGGGTCCTCAGCGCCGTGAGGCAGCAGTGCTAACCACTGCGCCACCGTGCTGCCTGACACTCTGCCAATGATCACCACATCTCTCAAAAGCATAAAAGAAGTTTCCCACGTCTCCGATGGTGAATTGCAACCCCTCAAAATGAGTCTGATTGAAATTGAAGCCCTGGTTCGTGCTACTTTATGGGCAGGTTAAATCGAGTCTCACCCATGGAATTAATTCTGGGCTTAGCAGAAACGTTGGTTATGTTCTGACGCACCTTGGAGATGTTTTTTCCTCCAGTAAAGGAATAGAAATGCAAGTCACAGGAACAAGTGAAGAAGTAGTAGACTATGTGGCACATCAAGCTTTTTCCATCATTCAGTACTATCATGGTTGATATTGGGGTTCAGCACCATCTTCCCACCCACTCTCCATGTCCCTTAATTCCCTGACAGACCAAAAATCAGTCTATCATAGCCCTATACACACACATCTGTGTGGCAAGATTTAACTCCAATTCGATCTATAAGTTTGCGGATGATACAATTGTGGTGGGTGTCATAGAATCTCAAACAACGCCGAGATTACAGAAGGGAGGTAGATCACTTGGTTGCATGGTGCACCGAAAACATTCTCTCTGTAAATGCTGGAAGGACCAAGGAACTGATCATCGACTTCAGGAAGCGCAGCTCGACACCCTTCACCCGTCTGCATCAATGGCTCCGAAGTGGAGATGGTCGATAGCTTTAAGCTCCTGGGGGTCACCATCACCAACAGTCTGTCCTGGTCCACTCACGTTGATGCAACAGTCAAGAAAGCCCAACAACGTCTCTACTTCCTACGGAAGCTAAAGAAATTCGGCATGCCTGCATCGACTCTCACAAACTTCTACAGATGTGCCATAGAGAGCATCCTATCCGGCTGCATCACAGCTTAGTATGGCAACTGCTCGGTCCAAGATCGCAAGAAACTACAGAGCGTGGTGAACTCAGCCCAACGCATCACACAAGCTTCCCACCCCCACATTGATTCTGTCTACACCTCCCGCTGCCTCGGGAAGGCAGATAGCATCATCAGAGACCCCTCCCACGCAGGCATTGCCTTCTTCCAGACCCTTCCAACAGGCAGAAGATACAGACGTCTGAAGACCCGCACACACAGACATAGGAACAGCTTCTTCCCCACAGCTACTAGACTCCTCAACGACTCCCCCTCGGACTGATCTGTTCCCTGTAAGAACACTATTCACCACGCCCTATGCTGCTCTTGCTCATGTATTTGCTTTGTTTGGCCCCTTGTTCCGCACTGTAACCAATCACTATTTGTCGATGTACCATTTGTTAATGTTCTCTGTCGATTATTCTTTTGTCTAGTATGTACGTACCGTGTACGTTCCCTCGGCCGCAGAAAAATACTTTTCACTGTACTTCGGTACACGTGACAATAAATATCAATCAATCAAATCAAACAGCGTTCAATAACGGAGCGTTGACATGGGTGTTCCATGGTGTGGCACTGTGGGAGGGGCTGCCGCTGTGCCACTCTGTAAAGTTTTGTGCAAATGCTGCCCTCAGGCTCCACCCCTTGTTATGAATTTAAGTAGCACATCGCTGCTGGGTGAACGTCACGTGATCTGTGGCGACATGGGTCTTTAATTCTCCACCTTCGTTCTGTATGAGTAACGTCTTCTGAATAAACCTTGCAGCGAGTTCTGAGTCCGTGGCACCTCTATCCTTTCGACTTTGCGGCGATTAGAGAATATAACAAAAGAAAAGAACGGGCTATCACCGACGTTTCCGGGTTTTCCCAAACCCTGATGGGAACCAAGTCAAAATGGAAGTGATTATGGAATCGGGCTCAGCCAGGATCCCATTGAATGGCACAGCAGCCTCGAGGGGTCTACTCCTCTTCTTATTTCCAACGCTGCTCTTATCGCAGCAGTTGTATCATTGATACTGGACACAATCTGTAACCAGAGCTTCAAGTGTCTGCCATTGAAACCATCAAATGTTATTCAGCGAATGCCCAGAAGAGGTCGCCCCACTAAAAGGATGCATCATAGTCAAAGTAGAAACTAAGGAAATTCGGCATGTCCACATTAACTCTTACAGATGCACCATAGAAAGCATCCTATCTGGCTGCGTCACAGCCTGGTATGGCAACTGCTCGGCCCAGGACCGCAAGAAACTTCAGAGAGTCGTGAACACCGCCCAGTCCATCACACGAACCTGCCTCCCATCCATTGACTCCGTCTACACCTCCCGCTGCCTGGGGAAAGCGGGCAGCATAATCAAAGATCCCTCCCACCCGGCTTACTCACTCTTCCAACTTCTTCCATCGGGCAGGAGATACAGAAGTCTGAGAACACGCAGAAACAGACTCAAAAACAGCTTCTTCCCCGCTGTCACCAGACTCCTAACGACCCTCTTATGGACTGACCCGATTAACACTACACCCTGTATGCTTCATCCGGTTCATGTGTCTATGTATTTACATTGTGTACTTGTGTTGCCCTATTATGTATTTTCTTTTCTTCCCGTGTATTTAATGATCTGTTGAGCTGCTCGCAGAAAATTCTTTTCACCGTACCTCGGTACACGTGACAATAAACAAATCCAATCCAATCCAAATCCAGTTCAATGATGTGCAGGTTGGGGGGGTTACAGGGATATTAGGGGGATTGGGCCTGGGTGGGGTGCTCTTTCAGAGGGTCAGTGCGAACTCGATGGGCCGATTGGGCTCCTTCTGCAATGTAGGGGTTCTATACTATGTCTACAAAAAACAGTAAGACCTGGCCTTGGAGTTTGCGCATTCACCTCGTGTCTGCGTGGGTTTCCTCCGGGTGCTCTGCCTCCTCCCACAGTCCAAAGATGTGCAGGGTAGGTGGATTGGCCGTGATAAATTGCCCCTTAGTGTCCGGGGATGTACAGGTTAGGTTCTCGGGATGGGGCGGCAGAATGGGCCTAGGTAGGGAGCTCTTTCAGAGAGTCGGTGCAGACTCGATGGGCCGAATGGCCTTATTCTGCACTGTAGGAATTCTGTGAGGGTCTCTGCCACCACCACATTTCCGGGCAGTCAGTTCCAGACGCTCACATCCCCTCTGAACCTCCTACTTGGTGCGCTGCCGTTTTGCTCCCATTGCCTAAGGAGGGATATACTGGTCGTTGAGGGAATGCGACAAAGGTTTTGCTGCAGCTTTATAAAAGCCTGATTAGACCACACTTGGAATATTGTGTCCAGTTCTGGTCGCCGCATTATAGGAAGGATGTGGATGCTTTGGAGAGGGTGCAGAGGAGATTTACCAGGATGCTGCCTGGACTGGAGGGCATGTCTTATGAAGGAGCGAGGGCTTTTCTCACTGGAGCGAAGAAAGCAGAGAGGTGACTTGATAGAGGTGTACAAGGTGATGAGAGGCATGGATAGAGTGGATAGCCAGAGACTTTTCCCCAGGGTGGAAATGACTGTCACGAAAGAACATAATTTTTAAAATTTAGAGTACCTGTTATGGGCAAGGCTTTTCAGAACCCCAAAATACATCATTTTTACGGTAATAACACTCTGGTATACTCTCAGATTCCTCTTCCGTATATGCTTTCTGATATACCTGTTTTATTTCTACATCTTTCTGTTGTAACTCCGCCAATTTTCTGGAACTAAAAATATCCGCCTCATCATCCACCTGTTCTTGTTCTTTTTCAACTATCTGATCAAAAATTGTTTCTGATAATTGCACTTCAACTTCATCTTCACTCTTTGATTTCTCCTCTTGTCTTAACCTGTGACTTTGCGACCTTGTTACTACACAATCCGGAAAAATCCCAGGATATTCGTCCTTCAACACTTCAGTTGTCTGATTTTCCACTGACTTATCCACCACAGTAGGCATCACTCCCACCTGCGATCCAGCTATATCATTACCCAAGATAAACTGTATTCCTGGACAAGATAGTTTATCTATTACTCCTACTACCACTTCACCACTCTTCACTGGACTTTCCAACCTTACCTTATATAATGGAACGCTACTCCTCTCACCCTGAATTCCACATATCACTACCTATTCCGGCACCATTTTTCCCAAACTACATAATTCCTCATCTCTTACCATTAAAGATTGACTAGCCCATGTATCTCTTAAAATTATGACTTCTTTACCTGCTCCTCCTGATACACATGAGTAAACTTTACCCACACAAGTAAATTCTTGAAAGACATCTGGCACCTTCTTAACAATTACTTCTTGAACAGGCTGTAGAACATAGAACATAGAACATTACAGCGCAGTACAGGCCCTCGATGTTGCGCCGACCTGCAAAACCACTCTAAAGCCCATCTACACTATTCCCTTATTGTCCATATGTCAATCCAATGACCATTTGAATGTCCTTAGTGTTGGCGAGTCCACTACTGTTGCAGGCAGGGCATTCCACACCCTTACTACTCTCTGAGTAAAGAACCTACCTCTGACATCTGTCTTATATCTATCTCCCCTCAATTTAAAGGTATGTCCCCTCGTGCTAGACATCACCATCCGAGGAAAAAGGCTCTCACTGTCCACCCTATCCAATCCTCTGATCATCTTGTATGCCTCAATTAAGTCACCTCTTAACCTTCTTCTCTCTAACGAAAACAGCCTCAAGTCCCTCAGCCTTTCCTCATAAGATCTTCCCTCCATACCAGGCAACATTCTGGTAAATCTCCTCTGCACCCTTTCCAATGCTTCCACATCCTTCCTATAATGCGGCAACCAGAATTGCACGCAATACTCCAAATGCGGCCGCACCAGAGTTTTGTACAGCTGCAACTTGTACAATCGTTTGCACCTCCTTCGTTTCCCTTGGGCTTTCCTTTACCACTCTAACAAACCCCACTGTCTTATTCTGTTTTACCACATCAGCCTTCCCAGTGCTTTTCTTCAACCACCAACACTGTGACTTTACATGGCCTAGTTGAAAACAGTGAAAACATTTGAAACTTTTCATTTCTTTTCCACCCTCCTGGATTTATTTTTTAATTTGAGGTACACTCTCTTTATTGTCTCCCATCAGATCACCTTTACCTTTACCACTTGAGTATTTCTCATGTCCCCAGTTTCTATCCCTCACCGGCTGAAACTGATGTTGAAAACCAATCTTTGATTTATGAACTAATTCATAATCATCTGCCATTTCCGCTGCTAATCTTGCAGTTTTAACCCTCTGTTCTTCCACATGAGTTCTCACTACATCAGGAATTGAATTTTTAAACTCCTCCCAAAGTATAATTTCTCTGAGACCTTCATACGTTTGGTCTATTTTCAAAGCCCTTATCCACCTATCAAAATTACTCTGAGCCTTTCAAACTCCATGTATGTTTGACCAAATTCTTTCCTTAAATTTCTAAACCTTTGTCTGTAAGCTTCAGGCACTAGCTCATATGCACTTAAGATGGATTTCTTCACCTCCTCATACGTTCCAGATACCTCCTCTGGTAGTGATGCAAACACTTCACTAGCCCTACCTACCAGCTTTGTTTGAATCAGTAACACCCACATGTCCTGTGGCCATTTCATTTGTTTAGATACCTTCTCAAATGAAATGAAAAAGGCTTCCACTTCCTTCACGGCAATGCTTGGACATATTTAAATAGATTCCCACCAAGCCTTCGACTATGACGCTCTTTCTCACTATCCTCATCACTATCATCCAACTGTACGTTTCCCTTTACGTCTGCCAATTTTAACTGATTGTCATGTTTCATGGCCATTTTCTGAAGTTCAAACTCCCTCTCTTTATCTTTTTGTTCTGCTAGGGCTATTCTTTCTTTTCTCCTTTCTTCTCTCTCCTTTTCTTTTTCCTCTCTCTCTCTCTTTCTTTTTCTTTTTCCTCTTACTCTCGTATTCCAGCAGCTTTAATTCTTTCTGATGTTCCATTTGTTTAATTTGCAACTGAATTTTTGCCATTTCCAATGAGTCAAACTCTGTCTCAGGCAACTTTAAATGCTTAACCACCGCCATAATTACCTCAGCTTTTCGCATTTTGTCAGGTAATGTTAACTGCAATGTTCTTGCCAAATCTAACAAGTCTGCTTTTCGTTTCTGTCCGTAAGGTACTGCGTGTGACCGTCTCCACCCCCAAAAACTTCTGAGCCTCTGAAAGAGCCATTGTTCACAACACTCTCCCCACTTAAACTAAAATACCACACCGGAAAAGCAACAATCCTTCACTGTCTTTAAGTTCACAAAAGCTAATCCAATACATAGACTTTTATCCCCCTCGAGCCCCCAATTGTTATGGCCGAGGCTTTTCAGAACCCCAAAATGTATCATGGAGTTCAACCAACCTCTCCCTTTAATGTATTTGTTGCTTTTCCGAGCACACGGTTTTTTCCCTAGGTGTGGGATTACAATTATGGACACGTGGGTTTTTAAACACAAAACACTGTTTATTCCATGAACTCAACTTAACATCTTAAATAAACATTGGATCTCTTAACACCCCTTACTTCAAAGATAACTCAGAAAATATTGCAACAGTAAATACTTCCTTAAAATGTTCCTTCAAACTTCCCAAGAGACTTAACATCTTTAAACAGAATCACATCAGGTTAAAGGATATATATAATTTCTGTAGAATGGCAGAGATATATTAGCTTGGTTGCCTTCAGCTCCAGCAAAACAGCCAAGTACTTTTAAACTGCAAAACTTGCAGATCTCTGGAAACACACAGACACACAAACACTGCTTTTAAACTGAAACTAAAAACCTGCAAAATGGCTGAACTGAGCTGAGCTCCGCCCACTCTATGACATCACTGTTTTCTTAAAGGTACATTGCTTAAACATCCAGTTCTTAAAGGCACTCTCAACATGCCAGTACCCAATTGTTTTTTTCCAGTTAAGGGACAATTTAGCGTGTTCAATCCACCTACCCTGCATATCTTTGGGTTGTGGGGGCGAAACCCACGCAAACACGGGGAGAATGTGCAAACTCCACACGGACAGTGAACCAGAGCTGGGATCGAACCTGGAACCTTGGCGCCGCGAGACAGCAGTGCTACCACTCGCCACCATGCTGCCCTGGGGGACATCATTTTAAGGTGATTGGAGGAAGGTATAGGGGAGATGTCAGAGGTAGGATCTCTACACAGGGAATGGTAGGTGTGTGGAATGCACTGCCAGCAGAGGTGGTGGAGTCAGAGTCATTCGGGACATGTAAGCGACTCTTGGACAGGCACATGGACAGCAGTAAATTGAAGGTGGTGTAGGTTAGGTTGACCTTAGATTAGGGTAAATGGTCGGCACAACATTGTGGGCTGAAGGGCTTGTACTGTGCTGCAGTGTTCTATGTTCTAAGCCTTACAACACCAGGTTAAAGTCCAACAGGTTTGTTTCAAATCACTAGCTTTCGGAGCGCTGCTCCTTCCTTAGGTGAATGCTCTGAAAGCTCGTGATTTGAAAGAAACCTGTTGGACTTTAACCTGGTGTTGTAAGACTTCTTACTGTGCCCACCCCAGTCCAACGCCGGCATCTCCACATCATGGCTACAAAAAAAAACAGGTCGATATCACAGACGGAAACTCTGCAATTTCCCTCAGTATCCCTGGGTGCATGTCATCTGGTCCTGGTGTCTTATCAGCTTTAAGTTTAGATAGCCGAGCCACTAGCACCTCCTTATCAATTTTAAACCCTTCTGCTGCCTTGGTAATTTGGTGCAGTGAGGTAATCAGAAGAGTTAAGTGGCAAATCTAATTTTGCTGTTTCTCAGTTAGAAGTGCAGGGTGTAGCTTAGTGTCTGATTGCCTGAAGCTGCCCCCACCCTAATTGCTGAGAGGCAGTTATCTGTCAGTCACCTGAAGTCTGCTTAGTGGCACAAGTGTGTACATTGTATTCTTCTGTTTGAAGCTTAAGTAGTGTGAGTCACCCTGGTTAGCTGAGTTCTGTATAAAGCGCACTCAGTCAGCTTTGCGCAGGTGAAGGAGACATAGCCTGAGTGAGACACATCCAGAGTGGGAATTGTAACTTGGTAATTTGGTGCAGTGAGGTAATTTGCTGCAGAGTGGGAGAAGGTGCTTTTTCCCTATCGATTTGTACTCTTTCTTCTGGTCTGTTTTGTGTGGTGGGGGGGAAGGGGGGGGGGGGGAACAACTGTAAATGACATCACAGTAAAGCCGTGTCCTGTTTGACAAGTTGGGAATCTGTTAAATTTGGGGAAAAAAATAATATTGCAAATAAAATCTAGACAGTGGAGTAACTAAACCAGAGGGCAGAGATTGGTATTTAGCATTTAATTTTACAGTAAAAATCATCTAACCTCAGGGCCATATTGTTAATTGTAACTCAATCTAACAATAATTCAAGTGTTTATTTTAAATTAATTAGTGCTTAAATGTCACTCAGCGGGGTGCAGTGCTCCCACTGCAAGATGTGGCAGATCTGTGACGCTTCCAGCGTTCCGGTCAACGACATCTGCAGCAAGTGTAACCAATGGCAGCTCCTCATAGACCGCGTGGTCCGGTTGGAGCAGCAATTGGATGCACTTACGAGCATGCAGTTGGTGGAAAGCATCATAGATAGGAGTGTGTAGAGATGTGGTCACACCCAAGGTGCAGGCAGAGAGATGGGTGACCACCAGAAGGGCAGGCAGTCAGTGCAGGAATCCCCTGTGGTTGTCCCCCTCTTGAACAGGTATACCCCTTTGGATACTGTTGGGGGGAATAGCCTGTCAGGGGAAAACAGCAGCAGCCAGAG
Source organism: Scyliorhinus torazame (assembly GCF_047496885.1). Classification (NCBI taxonomy): domain Eukaryota; kingdom Metazoa; phylum Chordata; class Chondrichthyes; order Carcharhiniformes; family Scyliorhinidae; genus Scyliorhinus; species Scyliorhinus torazame. The sequence goes on along the minus strand of NC_092737.1, from coordinate 3,349,323 downwards.
CAGTGGCACCACAGCTGGCTCTGATGTTCAGCAGGAAGGATCAAAGCGCAGAAGAGCAATAGTCATAGGGGACACTATAGTCAGCTCCTGTGGACGTGAAAGAGACTCCAGGATGGTATGTTGCCTCTGGTGCCAGGGTCCAGGATATCTCCAAATGGGTAGCGGGCATCCGGAAGGGGGAGGGCAAACAGGCAGAGGTCGTTGTACATATTGGTACTAATGACATAGGCAGGAAGGGGCATGAGGTCCTGCAGCAGGAGTTCAGAGAGCTAGGCAGAAAGTTAAAAGAGAGGACCTCGAGGGTTGTAATCTCGGGATTACTCCCTGTGCCACCTGCCACCCACAGGCCACCCAACAGCCAGTGGGAGATAGAGGAGCAGATAGGTAGACAGATTTTGGAAAGGAGTAAAAGCAACAGGGTTGTTCTGATGGGAGACTTCAACTTCCCCAATATTGACTGGGACTTACTTTGTGCTAGGGGCTTGGACGGCGCAGAGTTTGTATGGAGATTCCAGGAGGGCTTCCAGGTGGTGGAAGTTTCAGTAGGGGAGCATTTCGGGAACAGTGACCACAATTCAGTCAGTTTTAAAGTGCTGGTGGACAAGGATAAGAGTGGTCCGAGGATGAATGTGCTAAATTGGCGGAAGGCTAATTATAACAATATTAGGCAGGAACTGAGGAAACTAGATTGGGGGCGGATGTTTGAGGGTAAACCAACATCTGACATGTGGGAGGCTTTCAAATGTCAGTTGAAAGGAATTCAGGACAGGCATGTTCCTGTGAGGAAGAAAGATAAATACGGCAAATTTCAGGAACCTTGGATAACGAGAGATATTGTAGGACTCGTCAAAAAGAAAAAGGAGGCATTTGTCAGGGCTAGAAGGCTGAGAACAGACGAAGCCTGTGTGGACTATAAGGAAAGTAGGAAGGAACTTAAGCAAGGAGTCAGGAGGGCTAGAAGGGGTCATGAAAAGTCATTGGCAAATGGGGTTAAGGAAAATCCCAAGGCTTTTTACACATACAGAAAAGCAAGAGGGTAGCCAGGGAAAGGGTTGGCCCACTGAAGGATAGGCAAGGGAATCTATGTGTGGAGCCAGAAGAAATGGGCGAGGTACTAAATGAATACTTTGCATCAGTATTCACCAAAGAGAAAGAATTGGTGGATGTTGAGTCTGAAGAAGGGTGTGTAGATAGCCTGGGTTACATTGAGATCCCAAAAGACGAGGTGTCGGGCGTCTTGAAAAATATTAAGGTAGATAAGTCCCCTATACCTGCCCCGGAAGAGCTCAGACATCTCAGAGGACAGTGAGGTCCTTTGGAGGACAATGTAACTGGTCTGATTAGTAAGTTTGCAGACGACACAAAGGTTGGTGGAATTGCGGATAGCGATGAGGACTGTCAGAGGATACAGCAGGATTTAGATTGTTTGGAAACTTCGGCGGAGAGATGGCAGATGGAGTTTAATCCGGACAAATGTGAGGTAATGCATTTTGGAAGGTCTAATGCAGGTAGGGAATATACAGTGAATGGTAGAACCCTCAAGCGTATTGACAGTCAGAGAGATCTAGGTGTACATGTCCTCAGGTCACTGAAAGGGGAACACAGGTGGAGAAGGTAGTCAAGAAGGCATACGGCATGCTTGCCTTCATTGGCCGGGGCATTGAGTATAAAAATTGGTAAGTCATGTTGCAGCTGTATAAAACCTTGGTTAGACCACACTTGGAATATAGTGTTCAATTCTGGTCGCCACACTACCAGAAGGATGTGGAGGCTTTAGAGAGGGTGAAGAAGTGATTTATCAGGATGTTGCCTGGTACGCAGGGCATTAGCTATGAGGAGCGGTTAAATAAACTCGGTTTGTTCTCACTGGAACGACGGAGGTTGAGGGGCGACCAGATAGAGGTCTACAAAATTATGAGGGGCATAGACTGAGTGGATAGTCAGAGGCTTTTTCCCAGGGTAGAGGGGTCAATTACTAGGGGGCATAGGTTTAAGGTGCGAGGGGCAAGGTTTAGAGTAGATGTACGAGGCAAGTTTTTTTTACACAGAGCGTAGTGGGTGCCTGGAACTCGCTGCCGGAGGAAGTGGTGGAAGCAGGGATGATAGTGACGTTTAAGGGGCATCTAGACAAATACATGAATAGGATGGGAATAGAGGGATACGGACCCTGGAAGTGTGGATGATTTTAGTTTAGATGGGCAGCATGGTTGGCACGGGCTTGGAGGGCCGAAGGGCCTGTTCCTGTGCTGTACATTTCTTTGTTCTTTGTTAATTAACTCCCCTTTCACTCAGCCCTGGGTAACATCTTCCTTGGTAAAGACAGATGTGAAGTATTCAGTTCATGATCCAACTGAACGTTGACGCAATGATGAATTATGTGAAGCACATCTTGTTGGGACTTTGCCAAAATGACCATTCTGGTTCTGAACTTACTTGGCTGAATCTGGAGAATTAATGTGCTGCATGTCTGTCTATCTGGTGTATTCCCTCTTGCTCTTTAAGCATATCTATCCTTACGGCTCCATTTGTCTGTAACAAGTTGATATCTTTTATTGGATTGGATTGAATTGGATTTGTTTAATGTCACATGTCCCAGGGTACAGTGAAAAGCATTGTTCTGGGCAGCACGGTAGCATTGTGGATAGCGCAATTGCTTCACAGCTCCATGGTCCCAGGTTCGATTCCGGCTTGGGTCATTGTCTGTGAGGAGTCTGCACGTCCTCCCCGTGTCTGCGTGGGTTTCCTCCGGGTGCTCCGGTTTCCTCCCACAGTCCAAAGATGTGCGGGTTAGGTGAATTGGCCAATGATAAATTGCCCTTAATGTCCAAATTGCCCTTGGTGTTGGGTGGAGGTGTTGAGTTTGGGTATGGTGCTCTTTCCAAGAGCCGGTGCAGACTCAAAGGGCCGAATGGCCTCCTTCTGCACTGTAAATTCAATGATAATCTATGATTAATCTAGGACAAAGGTTCGGCACAACATCGTGGGCCGAAGGGCCTGTTCTGTGCTGTATTTTCTATGACATCTATGACAGCTCAGACAGATCATTCCGTACATGAAAAGAAAATACATACGGCAAACATAAAATACACAATGTAAATACATAGACACAGGCATCGGGTGAAGCAGACAGGAGTGTAGTACTGCTCAGTAAAAAAGATGTGTGAAGGGATCAGCTAAGTCCATAAGACAGTCGTTTAGGAGTCTGGTGACAGTGGGGAAGAAGTTGTTTTTGAGTCTGTTCGTGCGTATTCTCAGACTTCTGTATCTCCTGCCCGATGGAAGAAGTTGGAAGAGTGAGTAAGCCGGGTGGGAGGGGTCTTTGATTATGCTGCCCGCTTTCCCCAGGCAGCGGGAGGTGTAGATGGAGTCAATGGATGGGAGGCAGGTTCGTGTGATGGACTGGGCGGTGTTCACGACTCTCTGAAGTTTCTTGCGGTCCTGGGCCGAGCAGTTGCCATACCAGGCTGTGATGCAGCCCGATAGGATGCTTTCTCTGGTGCATCTGTAAAAGTTGGTAAGGGTTAATGTGGACATGCCGAATTTCCTTAGTTTCCTGAGGAAGTATAGGTGCTGTTGTGCTTTCTTGGTGGTAGCGTCGACGTGGGTGGACCAGGACAGATTGTTGGTGATGTGCACCCCTAGGAATTTGAAGCTGTCGACCATCTCCGCCTCGGCCCCGTTGATGCTGACAGGGGTGTGTACGATACACGCCTGTCTTTAATTCCCCAATGTTAGTCCAGTTGCATTAGGAGTTCACGCTGATTGTCCAGTGCAGGTTTAATCTGATCAAACAGTAACATATTAAAGATGGTTTAAATTTTATTGTGGTGTGTGTGGGCAGGGGGGGGGGGGGGGGGGGGGGGGGGCGGCTACGGCCACTGAACATTCCGACCTTCTTATGCGGGACGCGTTCGTAGTGGGGATTGGGTCGGACCTCATACGCCAAAGGCTGTTAGAAGGGGCCACGCTCGACCTAGCTGAAACAAAGAAGCTAGCGCTCTCCATGACGGTTGCCTTACGTAACATTCAGGCCTACCCCACCAGCCGCGTGGCCCACCCCTCCTACCCCTCGTGGACCCCACTGACGGCCGCCCCAGCGGGGGCTTTACTCAGCCAGTATGCCTGCGCCACACGCCAGTCCGCGCACCCCGGGGGTCCCCAATGTTACTTTTGCGGCCAGCAGAAGCACCCTCGCCAATGCTGCCCGGCCCGCGCTGCCCGTTGCAAGGCTTGTGGCAAAGAGGGGCACTTCGCCGCGGTGTGCCAGGCCCGCGCAGTCGCCGCTATCGCCCCCACCCCCCTAGCCTACACACAATGGGCGCCACCATCTTTCATCTCTCCGGACCATGCGCGACCAGTGGGCGCTGCCATCTTCACCTCCCCGGACCACGCGCGACCAGTGGGCGCCGCCATCTTCACCTCCCGGGGCCACACCCGGCCAGTGGTCTTCCAAAGGGAGATGGACCGAATGGTCGACCGGTACGGTTTGCGGGCCACCTTCCCGTACCTATACAATGTCACCATCTGCGGCCATGACCAGCAGGACCACGATGCCAACCTTGCCAAATTTCTCCACACCGCCACTCTCCTCAACCTCACCTACAACAAGGAGAAGTGCGTGTTCAGCACAAACCGCTTAGCCATCCTCGGCTATGTGGTCCAGAACGCAGTTCTGGGCCTGATCCCGACCGCATGCGGCCCCTCATGGAGCTCCCCCTCCCCCACTGCCCCAAGGCCCCAAAAGCTGCCTGGGGTTCTTCTCGTATTACGCCCAATGGGTCCCAAACTATGCGGACAAGGCCCGCCCACTCATTCAGTCCACCCATTTTTCCCTGACGGCCGAGGCACAGCAGAGCCGATATCGCCAAGGCTGGGATGCACGCAGTAGACGAGACACTGCCCTTTCAAGTAGAGAGCGACCCATCGGACGTCGCCCTTGCCGCCACCCTCAATCAGGCAGGCAGACCCGTGGCATTCTTTTCCCGCACCCTTCATGCTTCGGAAATTCGACACTCATCCGTCGAAAAGGAGGCCCAAGCTATCGTTGAAGCTGTGCGGCATTGGAGGCATTATCTGCCCGGCAGGAGATTCACTCTCCTCACGGACCAACGGTCGGTAGCCTTCATGTTCAATAACACACAGCGGGGCAAGATCAAAAACGATAAAATCTTGAGGTGGTGAATCGAGCTCTCCACCTATAATTACGAGATTTTGTATCGCCCCGGCAAACTCAACGAGTCCCCAGACGCCCTATCCCGAGGTACATGTGCCAGAGCACAAGTGGACCGACTCCGGACCCTGCACGACAGCCTTTGTCACCCGGGAGTCACACGGTTGTACCATTTCATAAAGGCTCGCAACCTGCCCTACTCCATCGAGGAAGTAAGGACAATCACCAGGGACTGCCAGATCTGTGCGGAGTGCAAGCCGCACTTCTACTGGCCGGACCGTGCGCGCCTGGTGAAGGCCTCCCGCTCCTTTGAACGCCTCAGCGTGGATTTCAAAGGGTCCCTCCCCTCCACCGACCGAAACACGTATATTCTCAGTGTGGTCGATGAGTATTCCAGATTCCCCTTCGCCATTCCATGCCCCGATATGACGTCTGCCACCGTCATCAAAGCCCGAAACACTATCTTCGCTCTGTTCGGTTTCCCCACCTATATCCATAGTGACAGGGGATCCTCATTCATGAGCAATGAGCTGCGTCAGTTCCTGCTCAGCAGGGGTATCGCCACCAGCAGGATGACCAGCTATAACCCCCGGGGAAACGGGCAAGGAGAGAGGGAGAACGGGACGGTATGGAGGGCCGTCCAACTGGCCCTACGGTCCAGGAACCTCCCAGCCTCTCGCTGGCAGGAGGTCCTCCCTGACACTCTACACTCCATTCGGTCACTGCTGTGCACCGCTACTAACAACACACCCCACGAACGTCTTTTTGCCTTCCCCAGGAAGTCCACATCCGGGGTGTCGCTCCTGACTTGGCTCGCAGCTCCAGGACCAGCCCTATTCTGTCGGCATGTCCGCCTCCACAAGGTGGACCCATTGGTGGAAAGGGTGCAATTGCTCCATGCCAACTCCCAGTATGCCTACGTGGCTTACCCCGACGGCCGCCAAGATACTGTCTCCCTCAGGGACCTTGCACCAGCAGGTTCCACACACACAAACCTCACTGGCACGGTGCTACCCTCCCCTCACCCGGCGCTCCCAGCATTAACCCCACCAGGACCATCCATTCTTCCCCAGCCCACGCCCGAGGATGAAGAGGATTTCGGCACGCTCCCGGAGTCACTGAACATCGGGCCAGCATCGACATCGCCGCCACCGCTACGTCGCTCCCAGCGGAACATCGAGGCACCAGACCGGTTAAATCTCTAACTGGCACCGGACTTCATAAGACATTTTCTTTCTGGTCAAATACTGTAAATATAAATTCATTGCTTTTGTGAGGGCCATGAAGAATCCAGCACAAGTTTTAAGGATACAAAGTAATAACATTTATTTACAATAACATATATATATAACAGCAGCAGCAACTTCCCTTGCTGCACACTCCTTCCTGCTGGTTCCTTAACTGGCCAGCTTTATTTATACTCGGAGTTTACTAGTGGTTTCTCCGCCCCCCCTCATTGGGGAGGCTCATACTCCCACAGGATTGTGGGATTGTCATTAGTCCCCAGCCAATGGTAAGCAGGCAGGTTATAACATCCCTCCCCCACAAAGTCCAAGGAATCCACCGAAGACCCTGGCGAAGGAGGGCGTCGGACTCGTTTAGCCGCAGGCCGGACATCATTTGCTCGCGGCGCTGGATCAGGCGGCGTGTAACGAGACGGAGACCGGCGCTTCCGTGATGAACGGCGCAACGGTTGTACATCCACGGCCCGTAGACCCGAGGATTCCCCCTCTGATGCATCCTGTGTCTCCATCTCGGAGTCAGAGTCTGCTGCCTCCGTCATGTCAGCGTCTCTATCTCCATTCGGTTCTGTAACGACCTGCGCAGGCTTCGAGTAAGGCACCAGTGGAAGATTGTGAGGACTACCTTCCCTTGTCTCTGGTCTCTGCGGCTGTAGAAATGAGCTCCGGGGGCGGGGAATCTTTGGAGGGGATAGTCTTCTGGACCGAACATGGTCTACATGTTTGCGCTGGAGACGACCCTGGGCTTGCACCTGGTAAGATATAGGGCCCGTTTGGCGAAAGATTACACCAGGAACCCACTGGGCACCACCAGCAAAATTCCGAACGAACACTGGGTCACCGGGCGCAAACTGCCGAATTGGCCGATGCCGAGAAAATCCCTGTCCCTGCCGTTCTTGTGTGCGGCGTACTTTTGCGCCAATGTCCGGGAAAACCATACTAAGGCGGGTGCGAAGTCTCCGGCCCATTAGGAGTTCTGCGGGAGCTACCCCAGTCACCGCATGGGGGGGTGGTCCTATACGTAAACAAAAAGCGAGCCAGTCTCGTGTCCATTGATCCGGAAGACTGCTTCTTTAGGCCTCTTTTGAATGTCTGCACTGCGTGCTCTGCCAACCCATTTGAAGCTGGGTGGTATGGGGCAGTGCGGATATGGCGTATGCCGTTCATCTTCGTGAACCTCGCAAACTCCTCACTCGTGAATGGAGTGCCGTTATCCATGACCAGCACCTCGGGGAGGCCATGTGTACTAAACGACAAACGCATCTTTTCAATTGTTGCGCAGGACGTTGTCCCCTGCATCTTATGCACCTCTAGCCATTTAGACTGGGCGTTGATTAATAAAAGGAACATGGATCCTTGAAAAGGGCCGGCGAAATCTGCATGCAAGCGTGCCCAAGGCCGCCCTGGCCATTCCCAGTGATGTAGGGGCGCGGCCGGCGGAAGCTTCTGATGCTCCTGGCAAATGGAGCAGTTTTGGGCCACCTTCTCAATGTCGGTGTCGAGGCCTGGCCACCAGACATAACTCCGGGCCAACATTTTCATTTTGGTCACACCTGGATGCCCATTGTGCAAGTCTGTTAGTATCAGTTCCTGGCCTTTTTCCGGGACAATCACACGCGTCCCCCACAAGAGGATGACGTCTTCCACGCTGAATTCTGACAGCTTGGAGGAAAATGCCCGCAACTCGCCTGGGAGCTGTCTATGCTGCCCACCATACAGGACTATGTGCCGAACCTTTGACAGGACTGGCTCCGTCTGGGTCCACTCACGGATCTGTGATGCCATGACAGGCAAGGTGTCCATAAAATTTAGGGTTGCAACCACCTCACCGGTCGTGGGGGTCGACATGGGGCCAGTCGATAAAGGCAATCGGCTCAATGCGTCGGCATTTGCTATCTGCGTACCTGGTTTGTGCTCCAGAAAATACTCGTATGCAGCAAGCAACAAAGCCCAGCGCTGGATCCGTGCAGAAGCAATGGGCGGTATTGGCTTATCCTCTCTGAAAAGTCCCAGCAGAGGCTTATGATCAGTCACGATAGTGAAATGGCGGCCATACACGTACTGGTGGAAGCGTTTCACCGCAAAAACCACTGCCAGGCTCTCCTTCTCGATCTGCGCGTACTTTTTCTCTGCTGCAGTCAATGTGCGGGAGGCGAAAGCTATCGGTCGCTCGGCCCCGTTCTCCATCTTGTGGGACAGGACGGCCCCAATACCATACGGGGATGCATCACATGTGACGAGCAAAGGCTTTCCAGGATCATAGTGGGTTAGTAACCCAGACGATGACAATTGTTGCTTTACCCGCCAGAAAGCGGTTTCTTGCGGCTGACCCCAAACCCAGGTGTGATTTTTCTTTAGCAGCAGGTGCAAGGGGGCCAGCGTAGTTGCCAGATTGGGGAGGAACTTCCCGTAATAGTTTACGAGACCGAGAAAAGAACAAAGATGCAAAGTGTCAGTCGGGGCGGGGGCCTGTTGAATTGCACGCACCTTCTCGGCGACGGGGTGCAAACCTTCGCGGTCCACTCGATAACCTAGGTAGACTACTTCTTTTGCCTGAAATATGCACTTTGTGTGACGTAAACGGACTCCAGCCTCCGAAAGGCGTCTAAGGACAGCCTCCAGATTTTCCAAATGTTCCTGCTCCGACGTCCCTGTGATCAAAACGTCATCTAAGTAGACAGCAACACGTGGTAAACCTCTCAAAATGCCCTCCATAACACGTTGAAAAATTGCGCAGGTAGAGGATATTCCAAAGGGCAACCGTGTATATTCATACAGGCCCCGGTGTGTATTAATCGTTACATACGGTCGGGAGGCAGGGTCCAGCTCCAACTGCAGGTAGGCGTGACTCATATCTAATTTTGTGAACGAGAGTCCACCTGCAAGCTTTGCGTAGAGATCCTCTATGCGAGGCATTGGATATCAGTCGAGTCGGGAAGCCGTATTCACTGTAAGTTTATAGTCGCCACACAAGCGAACTGTGGCATCTGGCTTCATTACAGGTACAATTGGTGCTGCCCAGTCAGCAAAACGAATGGGCCTGATAATACCCAAACTCTCCAAACGAGTGAGCTCCCCTTCTACCTTCTCGAGCAAGGCGTAAGGCACCGGGCGCGCCCGGAAATAGCGCGGCGTGGCTCCTGGTTCGACTTGGATACGGGCTACGGCCCCTTTTATTTTCCCCAAACCAGGCTGGAATACATCTGGGTATCGTCCTAGCACTTCAGTCAACCCTTCAGAAACTGTTTGGAGGATGTGCTGCCATTGCAACCGCAAATGGCGCAACCAGTCCCGACCCAACAGACTGGGCCCATGGCCGCGCACCACGATAAGTGGGAAACGCCCCTCCTGGCGTCCATAAACAACAGGGGTCATTGTAGTTCCTGCAATGTCCAGTGGTTCCCCCGTGTATTATCCCATGTCCGTACAGAGGCATGGGATAATAGAAAACAACTTCCAACCTGTATCCAACAAAAATCCAGGGAGGTGGCTTCAGCAGTGTAGACAGCTATTCACTTTAACCCTCGTCGCCAGTTTTGTGAGGGCCATGAAGAATCCAGCACGAGTTTTAAGGATACAAAGTAATAACATTTATTTACAATAACATATATATATATATATATATATATATATATGTATATGTAACAGCAGCAGCAACTTCCCTTGCTGCCCACTCCTTCCTGCTGGTTCCTAAACTGGCCAGCTTTATTTATACTTGGAGTTTACTAATGGTTTCTCCGCCCCCCTCATTGGGGAAGCTCATACTCCCACAGGATTGTGTCATTAGTCCCCAGCCAATGGTAAGTAGGCAGGTTATAACAATTGCTGTATATAGTTCTCCACCACCCACGCCGGATTCAATTTTAACAGGGGGTGAATGTGGTAAACCACTGTTGCACCTGTATTAGGTGATGTAAGGTAGGATCTGTATGACAGGTTCGCCGGTAGTCCCTGCCTGCTGGCTCCGCCCAATAGGCGGAGTATAAATATACGTGTCCTCCATTCAGCAGCCATTTTGCCAGGTGCTGTGGGAGGCCACACATCTTAGAGCAATAAAGCTTCAATTGTATCCAATTCTAGCCTTTGTTCAATTGATCGTGCCTCATGGAATTCAACACAAACAGCTCAGCCATGATTGTAATGAATACTGCAGCGGGCTCGAGGGGCCGAATGGCCTACTTCAGCTCCGATTTTGTAGTGAGGAAAACCGTTTTCACTCGGTCAGGGATCCGGATCTGGAATGTTCTGTCTGACAGTGTTAGAGGCAGCTTCAATCAATTCTTTCAAAAAAGGAATTGGACCATCACCTGGGAATGGGGTAGAAAAAGCAGGGCCACGGGGCGAAAGCAGGGGAGTGGCACAAGGTTAATCGCTCCTTCAGAGGGCCAGCGCGGACATGATGGGCCAGGTGGCCTCATTCTGTGACCATTCTGTGTCCTAATCGTAGGGCAGCCTGACACTAGCTGATATCACCAGCGATATCCCTCACCTTTAGTTGGGACAGAGGGAAGTTCATAGAATTTACTGTGCAGAAGGAAGCCATTGGGCCCATGGCGTCTGTACCCACCCTTAGAAAGATCACCCGACTTAAGCCCACTCGTCCACTGTGTCCCCGCCTAACTTTTTCGGCACTAAGGGGCAATTTAGCACCCAACAAGCACTTCTTTCGGGACTTGTGGGAGGAAACCGGAGCACCCGGAGGAAACCCACGCAGACACGGGGAGAAGGTGCAGACTCCGCACAGACAGTGACCCAAGCCGGGACAGAGGGAAGATGAGAGACAGCTGGACCAGGGCTGTATCCAGGAGGGGCTCGGACTGGAATGTTCTGGGATGGTGATAATTGGCTTCCAACCATGTGTTCAACATGAGCCCAAAGGTTGGGGCGTTTATCATCGATTTGCCTTCTACCATCATCAGTTTTTTAGGCGAAAGGTGAGTTTTGAATCTCCCTTGTGGATTCAGTATTGAACCAAAATGTAGAAATGAACCTATTCCATTTCTACCAGGCTTTGCAAGAAAACTTTAAATTTGGAAAATCTCAGCTCCATCTTAAAGTGCAGCAGCACTTAAAAAAACAGCTTTGTTCCTTGTCTCCTCTTGGTTGTTTTTTGTTTAATTTTAACAATTTGCTCCCCAAAATCCTCCAAACTTTTATTTGAGGAATGAGCCGCGGGGAGGGTTTTTCCTGCCGAGACTTCTGTTGCCTTTTAAGGTAAAGAAGGAACTTTATTGGGGGTTTGGGGGGAGGAAGTCGCACCAAAACTTTGCCCCAGCAGAGGTTGTGGCTCCGCTGCGGGAAGATAGTGCCAGGGTTGGGGAGGGGGATTAACAGGGGCCAGTGGCTGGGAGAGGGGCTGTGACCCGGCCAAGTTCAGGGAGCCGATCGTAAGCTGTTTGCTGGGGGGTGGGAGACTGGGGGTTGTTCTCGGGGGGAGGCTCGGGGGGGGGGGTGGATTGATACCAGGCTGAGTGCTGAAGACCCGCCCAGATCTCAAGCCTCTTCCTTGTTGAAATTGAGTTGAAATCGCTCAGCATCCTGACCCAGCAGTCACTCTGCGTGCCGGCTCTGCCCAGTGTGTCTCTGCGCTGCACAGAACTCTCGCTCTTACTCAGGATGGCTGACTGGGCAGATTATATTCCACGGCTCATGATAGACGGTGTTGGAGATGCTGCAATTTTCGGCAAAACGGGCGGTTGTTGGGCCGCTCATCAACAAGGGAAGTTCAAGAACATTGCAGTAAGTCCCAGAGAAACCTGTGTAAACTCCAGCCCCAACTCTGTAAACCCCCAGCCCCAACTCTGCAAACACCAGCCCCAACTCTGCAAACCTCCAGCCCCAACTCTGCAAACCCCCAGCCCCAACTCTGCAAACCCCCGGCCCCAACTCTGCGAACCCCCAGTCCCAACTCTGCGAACCCCCAGCCCCAACTCTGCAAACCCCCAGCCCCAACTCTGCGAACCCCCAGCCCCAACTCTGCAAATCCCCAGCCCCAACTCTGTAAACCCCCAGCCCCAACTCTGTAAACTCCAGCCCCAACTCTGTAAACCCCCAGCCCCAACTCTGCAAACCCCCAGCCCCAACTCTGCGAACCCCCAGCCCCAACTCTGCGAACCCCCAGCACCAACTCTGCAAACCCCCGGCCCCAACTCTGCAAACCCCCAGCCCCAACTCTGCGAACCCCCAGCCCCAACTCTGCGAACCCCCAGCCCCAACTCTGCGAACCCCCAGCCCCAACTCTGCGAACCCCCAGCCCCAACTCTGCGAACCCCCAGCCCCAACTCTGCGAACCCCCAGCCCCAACTCTGCGAACCCCCAGCCCCAACTCTGCGAACCCCCAGCCCCAACTCTGCGAACCCCCAGCCCCAACTCTGCGAACCCCCAGCCCCAACTCTGCGAACCCCCAGCCCCAACTCTGCAAACCCCCGGCCCCAACTCTGTAAACTCCAGCCCCAACTCTGCGAACCCCCAGCCCCAACTCTGCAAACCCCCAGCCCCAACTCTCTCTCTCTGTCGGAACACCCCCCTCCCCCTGTGGGTGCCCCCAACCCCCCCCCCCCCCAATTCCTCTGGGTTTGTATGTCCTGTGTCCACTCCCTCTGGGGGGAAAGGTTCCAGTTTGGGGGGGGGGGGGGGGGGGAGGGGGGGGAACTCCGCCTTCCTGGAAATTCCGCGTTATTGATATTTTTGTCTGAGATTTAGTGCAAAGTGTGGGATCTCTTCCCCAGTCCGCATGTTGGTGCCAAGCCTCAATACTGCGGATGTCGGAAATCTGAAACTGGAAACGCCGGAAAGCTCCAGCGGGTCCCGGAAGGGTCAGTGGAGAAACTGGGTTAACATTCCGACTCTGTCTGCAACTCCCAGCTGCTTGGCTTTCTGTGAATGGGAATCCCGATTCCACTCTCCCCATGCTGCCGGCAAACACGTGAGTCGGGCGGGGGTCCCCCGGCCCAGTGGAGGGTTCTCCCACCCTCTCCCAGTCACCGTTCTGTTTTTTTAAACCTGTCCAGCCGTTGTTTGAGCTGCTCTCTCTCTCCGAGGGGGGAAAGGCAGCGAGTGTGGAGGAGGTGCGAGGGTTAAGGTTCAGTCAGGGCTTTCCAAGAGGGTATTGATGTGAAGAACATACTGGGTTACCGGGATAAGGCGGGGGAAATGGGATTCGGTTAATCTCTCCGAGGGAGAGAATCTGCCCAGACAGGAGTTTGGCGAGTGATTCACCTCCTGACCCCCAAAGCCTGTCCACCATCTACAAGGCCCAAGTCAGGAGTGTGATGGAATACTCTCCACTTGCCTGGATGAGCACAGCTCCAACAACACTCAAGAAGCTCAACGCCATCCAGGACAAAGTAGCCCCGTTTGATTGCTCCCCTTCCACATACATTCACTCCCTCCACCACCGACGCACAGCGACAGCCGTGTGTACCGTCTACAAGATGCACTGCAGCAACTCCGAAAGGCTGCTTCCTGGTGGGAAATATAAGGTTATTCCTTCACTGTCGCAGGGTCAAAATCCTCAAAACTCCATTCCTAACAGCACTGTGGGTACCTACACCACACTGATTGCAGTGTTTCAGGAAGGCAGCTCACCACCATCTTCTCAACGGACAATTAGGGATGGGCAATATATGCTGACCTTAAAAGTTAGTGGGTGCAAAGAGAGGGAGTGGGATAGAAGCTTTGGGATGATGTGTTTTTGTGGGTGCAAAGAGAGGGAGTGGGATAGAAGCTTTGGGATGATGTGTTTTTGTGGGTGCGAAGAGAGGGAGTGGGATAGAAGCTTTGGGATGATGTGTTTTTGTGGGTGCGAAGAGAGGGAGTGGGATAGAAGCTTTGGGATGATGTGTTTTTGTGGGTGCGAAGAGAGGGAGTGGGATAGAAGCTTTGGGATGATGTGTTTTTGTGGGTGCAAAGAGAGGGAGTGGGATAGAAGCTTTGGGATGATGTGTTTTTGTGGGTGCAAAGAGAGGGAGTGGGATAGAAGCATTGGGATGATGTGTTTTCTTGATCATCTGAAACCCACTCGGGACTGAATCTATTGCTTGTCAGTTTGAGCTGGGATAGGAAGGCATTGGAATCTGTCTGGGTGGGGTGGGGAGGACTATGATGCAATCACTCGCCTGTCTCCCCGTCAGTATGATTTTCAAAGGCAGCTCCAGACTCGTGTGTTGAAATGATTGCAATGTGTAATTTAAAAAAAAAAAAAAAGTTTCCTCAAAGCTTTTCTCAATTGTACTTTTTTGCAATGTTTGACTAAAATTGAGCTACTGTCAATCCTCACATGGGGAACTCTGGCTCTATTCAGAGCTACATTCAGACTGAAATATATCGGACGTTGTGTTCTGCACTCTTTAAGTATTGGATACAGTTCCACACAACACACTGTAGCTCGTGGAATAAGAGAGACAGTAACATAGATACAATATTGCGTCAATAATGGGAAGGGGAGAGTAACGGTCGGTGGATATGTTTCAGGCTGGAGGAAGGTTTGGAATGGCTGCCCGGGGGGGTAATGCCACCCTTGCGTTATCTGATGATATATTAATGATCTAGATCTCGGTGTGCAGGGGACCATTTCCAAACTGGCAGGTGATACAAAACTTGGGACGTTTAGGAAAAAGCAGTTCCTGCTGATAAAAGGGATCTCAAACGAGACTTAGTGATTTACAAAAGAAGCAAATGTTATGTGAGGAAGAACGTTTTCGCAAGGAATGGTTGGGATCTGGAATGCACTTGCGGGAAGTGAGGTGGGGCAGGTTCAATCGAGGCATTCAAGGGGGTACTTGCTGATGTGACTGTTCATTCAATATGCAGCTGGCAAGGGAATAGCATTAAGTCACAATGCTCATTTGGAGAGCTGCTGGGCGCCAATCCGATGGACTGAATGGCTTCCACACGGACAGTGACCTGGGGCCGGGATCAAACCTGGGTCCTCGGCTCGTGAGGCAGCAGTGCTAACCACTGCGCCGCCTCCTCCATCAAATAATTTAAAATTCCCTTTTACACTGTTTATTAAAAAAAATAATAATAATTAAACCTCCGCAACATTTCAATACTGGGGATATTGGAATGGGAGAGGACACTCGCGTTGGTGCGCCTATCCTGCCAGTGGATTTGCAGGATTTTGCGGAGGCAGCGTTGGTGATATCTCTCCAGGGATTTGTGGTGTCTGCTGTACATTGTCCACGTTTCTGATACATACAGGAGGGTTGGGACCCTGCTGTGTAGGCCCCAAGCCTGGTGCTGGGTTTGAGCTCTCGGTCTTCGAACGCTCTGTTCCTCAGCCTGAAGACTGCACTGGCGCGTTGGAGTCGATGCTGGATTTCATGTCTGCTCGCACGGAGAGGAGGCTCCCGAGGTTTGGGAAATGATCCACGTTGTCTAGGGGCTCGCCGGGGATCTTCGTGGTCGGCGGGGGGGCAGTTTTGTGTGGCAGGAGCGGGCTGGTAGAGAACCTTTGTTCTCTGGATGTTAAGTCTGAGGCCTACTCTCTCCGATACCTTGGTGAATGTGTCGATGGTGGTTTGTAGCTCAGCCTGAGTGCGCTGACACATGGGCATTGGCGGCAAACTGCAGCCCGATGACAGAGGCTGATCCTGGATCTCCTGTTCTTGTCGAACCAGTCTTGGTGTTTCCTGGTCGAGAGCCCGAACGCCTCCCTGCAGGTGCTGACGATGGCGGCTTTTAAGGTGGACCAGGAGCTGTGGGCGTTCTCTGGCTCGTTCTTGTCGCCAGATTAGCTGTGAGGTGCCGGTTGGGTAACTCTTCTCGGGGTCTCTACGTCCAGCGACGTTGAATCTCCAGCAGCAGAACTTCTTGAGCCTGTTTGGGGCCAGGGTGGTGGAGTGGGTCAGTCGGTGGTCAGTCTCCAGCGGGCGTCCGCTCCGGTTGTGGCGCGAGTGATGTGGACGTCTTTACGGTCCATAAGACATAGGAGCAGAATTAGGCCACTCGGCCCATCAAGTCTGCTCCGCCATCAATCACGGCTGATAATTTTCTCATCCCCATTCTCCTGCCTTCTCCCCATAACCCCTGATCCCCTTATTAATCAAGAACCTATCTATCTCTGTCTTAAAGACACCGTGATTTGGCCTCCACAGCCTTCTGCGGCAAAGAGTTCCACAGATTCACCGCCCTCTTGCTGAAGAAATTCCTCCTCATCTCTGTTTTAAAGGATCGTTCCTTTAGTCTGAGATGGTGTCCTTGGGTTCTAGTTTTTCCTACAAGTGGAAACATCCTCTCCACGCCCACTCTACCCAGGCCTCGCAGTATCCTCTAAGTTTCAATAAGACTCTTTCCCCCCCCCCCCCCCCCCCCCCCCCCCATCATCGGTCCCTTGCCTGGACGATGATGGAGTCCATTCGGTGCCAGTGCTTGGAGAGGTCTTCTGCTTGTCCCTCTGGCGGAATGGGATGTTCGTGATGACCAGGTCATGTTCTAAACATGTTGTCAGGAGGCGGACTCTGTTGGTGTTTGTTTTCCCCAAGCCTGCCCAAAGGTTTGCCACCTTCCTGACTCCAGCATTCAAGTCGCCGAGGAGAATCAGTTGGTCTTCCTTTGGGATGCGGGACAGCGATTGGTCGAGACTGGAGTAGAATGCCTCTTTGTCGCGTCCGTTGTATCTAAGGTTGGGGAAAATGGGATCAAAGGCTATGGGGAGAAAGCAGGATTAGGCTATTGAGTTGGATGATCAGCCATGATTGTGATGAATGGCGGAGCGGGCTCGAAGGGCCAAAAGGCCTCCTCCTGCTCCTATCTTCTATGTATCTATATGATGCCTGTGCGTGGGTTCTTTAATGGGGGATAGTCGTTCAACACGGTGCCAGCGGAGCGAGGGCAGGGACCAGGCTGCTGTAGGACTGGCACTAACTACACTCGTTCCCCCACCCAGCCCGCTCCCCCTCCCGGTCAGTGATGTCACATTCAAAGCGTGATGTTTCATTTTCACTCCCCCTCATGTCTTGCAGACTCTCCTCTGATTGCGCCGCTGACCGGTAGCACACTGGTTAGCACTGTGGCTTCACAGCGCCAGGGTCCCGGGTTCAATTCCCGGCTTGGGTCACTGTCTGTGCGGAGTCTGCACGTTCTCCCTGTGTCTGTGTGGGTTTCCTCCGGGTGCTCCGGTTTCCTCCCACGGTCCAAAGACGTGCTGTTAGGTGAATTGGACATGATAAAGTGCCCTTAGTGACCACAAAAAAGGTTAGGCGAGGTTGTTGGGTTAAGGGGATAGGGTGGAAGTGAGGGTTAAATGTGGGTCGGTGCAGATTCAATGGGCCGAATGGCCTCCTGCACTGTCAGAACATGTTCTGATTGCGCTGCCCCTCTCGAACCTGAGCTTGGATGCTTTGTCCTCCGAGCCAACTCCCTGCATATTCACCCTGCGTCACCAGCCCCCTCCTCTTTCACACTGTAAATACGTAGCATAATTGTCTGTGGAACTCCATCACACTCTGACCCCGTGTAGCTAAAACATTAAAAATCGGGGAATCAGCAAAGCACATGTGGCCCAAATAACTTTTTATACAAACACAGGGTGTACATAGACCCAATCTGGCATTGTGGCCATCACTCCGATCAGCTCATTGAGAGCTGGGAAGTAAATATAACTGTTCACAACATCTAACAAGAAAGATGAGGGATTTGGGATCAAATTACTTCAATGTTGTTAGAAGAGACTTGAGCAGGGAGAGGATGGAGACGTTATGGGTGAAATGGTGAACGGTTGGAGAGGTCGGCCAGGAAAATGTAGCTCAATATCGTTTTCTCCTTGTGAGCACTGGCAGTGGGGTTTTCCAGAGGTGAGGAGCCGGCCAACCCTGTGAGATGCTTGTTGGTGACGTCCTGCTCTGGGTCCGTACTATGCCAGAATGTGACACGTCTTCATCCCGTCCTTGTAGAATCAGACCAGCAAATTGAAGCTAAATTCTCTGAAATGTAGATTCCGGGGCAATCGGGTTCCTTCTGTGGGCAGATCAAAAATAACTTCTTGCCCCAGTCTTCGCCTGTCAGAATTTCATGACTTTATATTTGGCCGCCCTGAAACCGGTCACCAGCCACTCCGAACTGTCCTAGGAAAGTCTTTTCGTGCTGCGTCTGCGTCACTGTTACACATGATGCCAAACTTGTGACGTTACAACAATCTTCAAATGTAGCAAGGACCTGTACTTGGCTGATGTCCTCTCGAGAGAATTATTGGCCACTGCAGAGCAGGAGGATCATGAGGAAGACCAAGGTGTTATCCTCTCATCGAATTTGGAAACTGAAAAGATGCCCTATGGGTGGACACCGACAACTGCACTGTCGTTAATGTCCAGAATTGCACTGAGTGCTGAATTTGAGTGCTATAGAGGGAGTTGGGTGAGGAGACAGCAAGGTGCTCCTTTCATTTCATTTTCTCAAAAGCGTGTGAAGGGAGCCGGGAGCTTACAGAGTGCAGCTGACTGGGAGCAGAGTCGGAGGGCGGAGGTCCAGTTAGTCCACACAGCAGCTATATTCTGTAAGGTAAGATGGGATGGAGGCTAGGCCAGTTGCATGCTCCTCCTGTAGAATGTGGGTGGTGAGGGATACCACCGGTGTCCCCACTGACTATACCTGCGGGAAGTGCACCCAACTCCAGCTTCTCAGAGACCGTGTTAGGGAACTGGAGCTGGATGAACTTTGGATCATCCGGGAGGCAGAGGGGGTAATAGATGAGAGTTAAAAGGAGATAGCCACACCCAAGGTACAGGACAAGAGTAGCTGGGTTACAGTCAGGGGAAGGAAGACAAACAGGCAGACAGTGCAGGGATCCCTCGTGGCCGTTCCCCTTCAAAACAAGTATACCGTTTTGGATGCTGTTGGGGGGGGATGACCTACCGGGGGAAGGCCCTAGCGGCCAGGTCTCTGGCACTGAGTCTGGCTCTGGGGCTCAGAAGGGAAAGGGGGAGAATAGAAAAGCAATAGTGATAGGAGACTCGATGGTTAGAGGATGGATAGGAGATTCTGTGGTAGCGAGAGAGACAGAATGTTGCCTCCCGGGTGCCAGGGATGTCTCGGATTGAGTCTACAGGATTCCTAAGGGGGAGGGGGAGCAGCCAGAAGTCGTGGTGCACATAGGCACCAACGGCGTAGCTGAGAAAAGGGATGAGGATCTAAAAAGTGATTTTGGGGAGTTGGGTTGGAAGCTAAAGAGCAGGACATGCAGAGTAGTGATCTCAGGATTGCTACCGGTGCCACGTGCAAGTGAGGCAAGGAACCGAGAGCGACTGCAGCTGAACATGTGGCTACAGGGCTGGTGGAGGAGAGAAGGCTTCGGGTATGTGGATCATTGGGATATCTTCTGGGTAAGGTGGGAGCTGCACATGAAGGACGGATTGCACCTAAACTAGAGGGGCACCAATATCCTGGGTGGGACGTTTGGTAGAGCTCTTCGGGAGGGTTTAAACTAGTTTGGCAGGGGGGTGGGAACCAGAGCTATGGATCAGAGGATAGGGCAGCTGTTGAACAGGCAGAAATAGTCTGCAGCAAGTCTGTGAGGAAGGATAGACAGTTGATGGGGCAAAGTTGCACTCAGTGGAATGGGTTAATGTGTGTCTGTTTCAATGCCAGGAGTGTCAGGAAAAGGGAGATTAACTTCGAGCATGGATCAGTACTTCGAACTACGATGTGGCCATTTCACAGGGGCAGGAATGATTGTTAGATGTTCCGGGGTTTAGATGTTTTAAGAAGAATAGAGAGGAAGGGAGGGAGGCAAGAGGGGGAGTGGCACTGTCCGAGTGCATCACAATTGCAGAAAAGGAGGTAGTCGAGGTGGGTTTGTCTACTGAGTCAGTCTGGGTGGAAGTCAGAAACAAGAAAGGAGCAGTCGCTTTATTGGGAGTTTTCTATAGACCCCCCAATAGCAGCAGAGACAAGAGCTGAGGAGCATGAAGTGGGAACAATTGTTCTTGGGGAAATGAACAACAGTAATGTGGGTGTTGTTTAAGGAGCACTTGCTGCGAGTGCTGGATAGTTTTGTCCCACTGAGACGAGGAAGGAATGGGAAGGTGAAGGAGCCTTGGATGACAAGAGAAGTGGAGCTTCTAGTCAAGAGGAAGAAGGAAGCTTACGTAAGGTTGAGGAAGCAAGGATCTGACTCGGCTCCAGAGGGTTACAAGGTAGCCAGGAAGGAACTCAAAAATGGATTGAGGAGAGCTAGAAGGGGGGGATGAAAATGCCCTGGCGGGAAGGATTAGGGGAAACCCCAAGGAATTCTACACTTATGTGGGAAATAAGAGGATGATCAGAGTGAGAGTAGGGCCGATCAGAGATAGTGGAGGGAATGTGTGTCCAGAGTCTGAGGAGATGGGGGAGGTCCTAAATGAATACTTTGCTTCAGTATTCACTGGAGAGAGGGACCTTGTTGCTCATGAGAACAGTATGAACCAGGTTAATAGACTCAGACAGGTTGATATTAAGAAGGAGAATGTGCTGGAAATTTTGAAAAGCATCAGGATAGATAAGTCCCCTGGGCCTGATGGGATATATACCCAAGGTTGCTACGGGAAGTGAGGGAGGAAATTGCTGTGACGTTGGCGATCATCTTTGCGTCCTCGCTCTCCACTGGAGTAGTACCGGATGATTGGAGGGAGGCGAATGTTGTTCCCCTGTTCAAGAAAGGGAATAGGGAAATCCCTGGGAATTACAGACCCATCAGTCATATGCCTGTGGTGACCAAAATATTGGAAAGGATTCTGAGAGATAGGGTTAATGATTATTTAGAAATATAGTTTGATTAGGGATAGTCAGCATGGCTTTGTGAGGGGCAGGTCATGCCTCAAGCCTCATTGAATTCTTTGATGATGTGACGAGACACATTGAAGATCGGGCAGTGGATGGGGTGTATATGGATTTCCAATCAGACATTTTGATAAGGTTCCCCATGGTAGGCTCATTCAGAAAGTTAGGGGGCATGGGATACAGGGAAATTTGGCTGGATACAGAATTGGCTGGCCGAAAGAAGACAGCGAGTGGTAGTGGATGGAAAGTATTCCGCCTGGAGGTCGGTGACCAGTGGTGTCCCGCAAGGATCTGTTCTGGGACCTCTACTCTTTGTGGTTTTTATAAATGACTTGGATGAGGAAGTGGAAGGATTGGTTAGTAAGTTTACCGATGACACCATCGACCGTGGATATCTAAGGAAATAAGGGAGAGTGTCAAATTGAAGGAAAAAACATACAAAGTAGCAAAGATCAGTGGGAGACTAGAGGACTGGGAAATCTTTAGGGGGCAACAGAAAGCTACTAAAAAAAGCTATAAAGAAGAGTAAGATAGATTATGAGAGTAAACTTGCTCAGAATATAAAAACAGATAGTAAAAGTTTCTACAAATACATAAAACAAAAAAGAGTGGCTAAGGTAAATATTGGTCCTTTAGAGGATGAGAAAGGAGATTTAATAATGGGAGATGAGGAAATGGCTGAGGAACTGAACAGGTTTTTTGGGTCGGTCTTCACAGTGGAGGACACAAATAACATGCCAGTGACTGATGGAAATGAGGCCATGACAGGTGAGGACCTTGAGAGGATTGTTATCACCAAGGAGGTAGTGATGGGCAAGCTAATGGGGCTAAAGGTAGACAAGTCTCCTGGACCTGATGGAATGCATCCCAGAGTGCTAAAAGAGATGGCTAGGGAAATTGCAAATGCACTAGTGATAATTTGCCAAAATTCACTAGACTCTGGGGTGGTCCCGGCGGATTGGAAATTAGCAAACGTGACACCACTGTTTTTATTTAAAAAAATTTAAAAAAGGAGGTAGGCAGAAAGTGGGTAATTATAGGCCAGTGAGCTTAACTTCGGTAGTAGGGAAGATGCTGGAATCTATCATCAAGGAAGAAATAGCGAGGCATCTGGATGGAAATTGTCCCATTGGGCAGACGCAGCATGGGTTCATAAAGGGCAGGTCGTGCCGAACTAATTTAGTAGAATTTTTTGAGGACATTAACAGTGCGGTAGATAATGGGGAGCCAATGGATGTGGTATATCTGGATTTCCAGAAAGCCTTTGACAAGGTGCCACACAAAAGGTTGTTGCATAAGATAAAGATGCATGGCATTAAGGGGAAAGTAGTAGCATGGATAGAGGATTGGTTAATTAATAGAAAGCAAAGAGTGGGGATTAATGGGTGTTTCCCTGGTTGGCAATCAGTAGCTAGTGGTGTCCCTCCGGGATCAGTGTTGGGCCCACAACTGTTCACAATTTACATAGATGATTTGGAGTTGGGGACCAAGGGCAATGTGTCCAAGTTTGCAGACGACACGAAGATAAGTGGTAAAGCAAAAAGTGCAGAGGATACTGGAAGTCTGCAAAGGGATTTGGATAGGCTAAGTGAATGGGCTAGGGACTGGCAGATGGAATACAATGTTGACAAATGTGAGGTTATCCATTTTGGTAGGAATAACAGCAAAAGGGATTATAATTTAAATGATAAAATATTAAAACATGCTGCTGTGCAGAGAGACCTGGGTGTGCTAGTGCATGAGTCGCAAAAAGTTGGTTTTCAGGTGCAACAGGTGATTTAAGAAGGCAAATGGAGTTTTGTCCTTCATTGCTCGAGGGATGGAGTTTAAGACTAGGGAGGTTCTGCTGCAATTGTATAAGGTGTTAGTGAGGCCACACCTGGAGTATTGTGTTCAGTTTTGGTCTCCTTACCTGAGAAAGGACGTACTGGCACTGGAGGGTGTGCAGAGGAGATTCACTAGGTTAATCCCAGAGCTGAAGGGGTTGGATTACGAGGAGAGGTTGAGTAGACTGGGACTGTACTCGTTGGAATTTAGAAGGATGAGGGGGGATCTTATAGAAACATATAAGATTATGAAGGGAATAGATAGGATGGATGCGGGCAGGTTGTTTCCACTGGCGGGTGAAAGCAGAACTAGGGGGCATAGCCTCAAAATAAGGGGAAGTAGATTTAGGACTGAGTTTAGGAGGAACTTCTTCACCCAAAGGGTTGTGAATCTATGGAATTCCTTGCCCAGTGAAGCAGTAGAGGCTCCTTCATTAAATATTTTTAAGATAAAGATAGATGGTTTTTTGAAGAATAAAGGGATTAAGGGTTATGGTGTTCGGGCTGGAAAGTGGAGCTGAGTCCACAAAAGATCAGCCATGATCTCATTGAATGGTGGAGCAAGCTCGAGGGGCCAGATGGCCTACTCCTGCTCCTAGTTCTTATGTTCTTATGACACGAAGATTGGGGGAGTTGTGGATAGTGTTGAGGGCTGTTGCAGGACATTGGCAGGATGCAGAGCTGGGCTGAGAATTGGCAGATGGAGTTCAAGCTAGATAAATGTGAAGTGATTCATTTTGGACGGTCGAATTTGAATGCTGAATACAGGGTTAAAGGCAGGATTCTTGGCAGTGTGCAGGAACAGAGGGATCTTGGGGTCCACGTACATAGGTCCCTCAAAGTTGCCACCCAGGTTAATAGGGTTGTTAAGAAGGCGTATGGTGTGTTGGCTTTCATTAACAGGGGGATTGAGTTTAATATCCGTGAGGTTTTGCTGCAGCTTTATAAATTCCTGGTTAGACCACACTTGGAATATTGTGTCCAGTTCTGGTCGCCTCATTATAGGAAGGATGTGGATGCTTTGGAGAGGGTACAGAGGAGATTTACCAGGATGCTGCCTGGACTGGAGGGCATGTCTTATCAAGAAAGGTTGAGGGAGCTCGGGCTTTTCTCACTGGAGCGAAGGAAGAGAGGTGACTTGATAGAGGTGTACAAGGTGATGAGAGGCATGGATAGAGTGGATAGCCAGAGACTTTTCCCCAGGGTGGAAATGGCTGTCACGAGGGGACATAATTTTAAGGTGATTGGAGGAAGGTATAGGGGAGATGTCAGAGGTAGGTTCTTTACACAGAGAATGGTGGGTGTGTGGGATGCACTGCCAGCGGAGGTGGTGGAGTCAGAGTCATTCGGGAAATTTAACGACTCTTGGACAGGCACATGGACAGCAGTAAATTGAAGGGGTGGAGGTTAGGCTGATCTTAGATTAGGATAAATGGTCGGCACAACATCGTGGGCTGAAGGGCCTGTTCTGTGCTGTACTGTTCTATGGAATCCTTGAAGGAGCTTCCCCATGAGCTCTGATGTTCTTACCATCAGCTGAGCTGACTACAGGATGGACTGAGAGTCGTGGCCAACAATTCATTGTCCTTGCTGCTCTCCAAAGGGACTACGCCCTGGGTTGGAAGCAACCAGCTACAGGGCCAAGGAATGGCCGTACTGGTCCTCCATGGAGGCAGATATGAAAAGGGAGATTCCAGTTGTGCAATGCACCCCAGCATCTTCAACCAAATGAACTGCTGTATCTGACTAGGTCCCTGACCTCCCCTTGGTCATTCACAGCAACTGACACTTCAGAATGGAATGGTAAACATCATTTTAGTCTCCGTTGTTTTGCATTCCAGGTAATTTGGGAACCCGGGTTCAAATGTCACCACTGCAGATGGTGAAATTTAAATTTAATGAAAATCTGAAATTAAACGTCTAACGACCATAAACCATTGTCGATTTATCATTGCAAACCCACCTGGCTCACTAATGTCCTTTAGGGAAGGAAATCTGCCGTCCTTACCCGTTCTGGCCGACATGTGACTCCAGACCCACAGCAATGTGGTTCACTCTCAAACCTCCCCGTCAAGAGCAATTTGGGTTGGGCAATAAATGCTGGCTCAGGCTGCGACTCCCACATCCCATCAATGAATAAAAACGTTTTGAGCGTTACTGCCAAACATGACGGGTAAAAAAAGTTCTCGTCAAACTCAAGACAGTTTTAAAAAAAATTTAGAGTACCCGATTAATTGTTTCCAATTAAGGGGCAGTTTAGCGCGGCCAATCCACCTACCCTGCACATCTTTGGGTTGTGGGGGCGAAACCCACGCAGACACGGGGAGAATGTGCAAACTCCACACGGACAGTGACCCAGAGCCGGGATCGAAGCTGGGACCTCGGCGCCGTGAGGCAGCAGTGCTAACCCACTGCGCCACCGTGCTGCCCGAAACTCGAGACACTTGTCACACACTGCATCCCTCCGATTCCTGACAGACAACACTCAATTCGGTAAAGACCAATTGGCATAACTCTGCGCACACATCACGAGCAACCTCCTAAATCCACACTCCCAACGGCCTGGCGCAATGGCCAGTTCGCTCAGCCAAACATCTTCAAGAGAAATGGGCTTGGGATCACACGGACTACTGTGTTGCACTCGGCCTGTGAAATCTGCCAGCACGGTGTTAGACGTTTTAGTTGCAGTGAAATGAAGAGTCTAAAGTTCTTGTTCCTTTTCACCAAACACCATTTATTTCACTTCCACAGCCTCTGCACAAAACTCTTAACAACACACCACCTGACAGAGGCCACCTGAAGCCCCTTTACATATCAGTGTCAATTAATGGATACTTAACATAAATGAAACAACTAATTGCAATGTCTCTTAACCCAAGACTTAACACACAGGGTCCACCCTTGTCAGCACAACAACGTTTTCTCGGCGCACTCTGACAATGATTCCTACTGCTTAAGGCTCTGTCGCAGCACCGACCTCGAGCTAAAGTGAATCATTGCCTCGTGCAAGAGAGAGTGAGAAACTAAACTGGTTTGAGATCAAGATACCCACAGACCCGACCTGTAAACATCTGGTCAGAATCTAGACTGCACGTGGCAGTGGTACATGGCAATGCCATGAACGGTAACCAAACAGTTGTGGTCGCCTCCGAGGATGCCCACTATGTACACAACCAGTGCCACCTCCCTACAGGTATCGGAACCAGTGCCAACAGGTGAGCCAGCCACCCGGCCTGTGGCAGACACCTTCAGAGGCCAAGGCAACGAGCCCTGCACTGGCGGAATATCCCGTGTTGCCAACTCTTGAGGACACCGGCCACCGAAAGATCTCGCCACTATCACCCGGTGTAACTGTGCACTCGGACCATCTGGCTAACCAAACACAAGATTCCAGGCCTCGTTTACCAACCATCTTGGAGACTGAAATCAAACAGTCCGATCTCTCTCTGCCTCCAATGGGGGTGGGGCCTCATTGTATATGTAAATAGTTAGCTTGTTAAGTGCATGTTCCAGTGGCCTGTACA
Source organism: Scyliorhinus torazame (assembly GCF_047496885.1). Classification (NCBI taxonomy): domain Eukaryota; kingdom Metazoa; phylum Chordata; class Chondrichthyes; order Carcharhiniformes; family Scyliorhinidae; genus Scyliorhinus; species Scyliorhinus torazame. The sequence goes on along the minus strand of NC_092737.1, from coordinate 3,322,808 downwards.
TCATTTCCTCCTGCGCATATTGTTGCATCTCAATGCCACCTGGTGTGCGAGCTTGATGGGGGCGGTGTGGACCGAGTGGTCACCTGATGGGGGCGGTGTGGACCGAGTGGTCACCTGATGGGGGCGGTGTGGACCGAGTGGTCACCTGATGGGGGCGGTGTGGACCGAGTGGTCACCTGATGGGGGCGGTGTGGACCGAGTGGTCACCTGATGGGGGCGGTGTGGACCGAGTGGTCACCTGATGGGGGCGGTGTGGACCGAGTGGTCACCTGATGGGGGCGGTGTGGACCGAGTGGTCACCTGATGGGGGCGGTGTGGACCGAGTGGTCACCTGATGGGGGCGGTGTGGACCGAGTGGTCACCTGATGGGGGCGGTGTGGACCGAGTGGTCACCTGATGGGGGCGGTGTGGACCGAGTGGTCACCTGATGGGGGCGGTGTGGACCGAGTGGTCACCTGATGGGGGCGGTGTGGACCGAGTGGTCACCTGATGGGGGCGGTGTGGACCGAGTGGTCACCTGATGGGGGCGGTGTGGACCGAGTGGTCACCTGATGGGGGCGGTGTGGACCGAGTGGTCACCTGATGGGGGCGGTGTGGACCGAGTGGTCACCTGATGGGGGCGGTGTGGACCGAGTGGTCACCTGATGGGGGCGGTGTGGACCGAGTGGTCACCTGATGGGGGCGGTGTGGACCGAGTGGTCACCTGATGGGGGCGGTGTGGACCGAGTGGTCACCTGATGGGGGCGGTGTGGACCGAGTGGTCACCTGATGGGGGCGGTGTGGACCGAGTGGTCACCTGATGGGGGCGGTGTGGACCGAGTGGTCACCTGATGGGGGCGGTGTGGACCGAGTGGTCACCTGATGGGGGCGGTGTGGACCGAGTGGTCACCTGATGGGGGCGGTGTGGACCGAGTGGTCACCTGATGGGGGCGGTGTGGACCGAGTGGTCACCTGATGGGGGCGGTGTGGACCGAGTGGTCACCTGATGGGGGCGGTGTGGACCGAGTGGTCACCTGATGGGGGCGGTGTGGACCGAGTGGTCACCTGATGGGGGCGGTGTGGACCGAGTGGTCACCTGATGGGGGCGGTGTGGACCGAGTGGTCACCTGATGGGGGCGGTGTGGACCGAGTGGTCACCTGATGGGGGCGGTGTGGACCGAGTGGTCACCTGATGGGGGCGGTGTGGACCGAGTGGTCACCTGATGGGGGCGGTGTGGACCGAGTGGTCACCTGATGGGGGCGGTGTGGACCGAGTGGTCACCTGATGGGGGCGGTGTGGACCGAGTGGTCACCTGATGGGGGCGGTGTGGACCGAGTGGTCACCTGATGGGGGCGGTGTGGACCGAGTGGTCACCTGATGGGGGCGGTGTGGACCGAGTGGTCACCTGATGGGGGCGGTGTGGACCGAGTGGTCACCTGATGGGGGCGGTGTGGACCGAGTGGTCACCTGATGGGGGCGGTGTGGACCGAGTGGTCACCTGATGGGGGCGGTGTGGACCGAGTGGTCACCTGATGGGGGCGGTGTGGACCGAGTGGTCACCTGATGGGGGCGGTGTGGACCGAGTGGTCACCTGATGGGGGCGGTGTGGACCGAGTGGTCACCTGATGGGGGCGGTGTGGACCGAGTGGTCACCTGATGGGGGCGGTGTGGACCGAGTGGTCACCTGATGGGGGCGGTGTGGACCGAGTGGTCACCTGATGGGGGCGGTGTGGACCGAGTGGTCACCTGATGGGGGCGGTGTGGACCGAGTGGTCACCTGATGGGGGCGGTGTGGACCGAGTGGTCACCTGATGGGGGCGGTGTGGACCGAGTGGTCACCTGATGGGGGCGGTGTGGACCGAGTGGTCACCTGATGGGGGCGGTGTGGACCGAGTGGTCACCTGATGGGGGCGGTGTGGACCGAGTGGTCACCTGATGGGGGCGGTGTGGACCGAGTGGTCACCTGATGGGGGCGGTGTGGACCGAGTGGTCACCTGATGGGGGCGGTGTGGACCGAGTGGTCACCTGATGGGGGCGGTGTGGACCGAGTGGTCACCTGATGGGGGCGGTGTGGACCGAGTGGTCACCTGATGGGGGCGGTGTGGACCGAGTGGTCACCTGATGGGGGCGGTGTGGACCGAGTGGTCACCTGATGGGGGCGGTGTGGACCGAGTGGTCACCTGATGGGGGCGGTGTGGACCGAGTGGTCACCTGATGGGGGCGGTGTGGACCGAGTGGTCACCTGATGGGGGCGGTGTGGACCGAGTGGTCACCTGATGGGGGCGGTGTGGACCGAGTGGTCACCTGATGGGGGCGGTGTGGACCGAGTGGTCACCTGATGGGGGCGGTGTGGACCGAGTGGTCACCTGATGGGGGCGGTGTGGACCGAGTGGTCACCTGATGGGGGCGGTGTGGACCGAGTGGTCACCTGATGGGGGCGGTGTGGACCGAGTGGTCACCTGATGGGGGCGGTGTGGACCGAGTGGTCACCTGATGGGGGCGGTGTGGACCGAGTGGTCACCTGATGGGGGCGGTGTGGACCGAGTGGTCACCTGATGGGGGCGGTGTGGACCGAGTGGTCACCTGATGGGGGCGGTGTGGACCGAGTGGTCACCTGATGGGGGCGGTGTGGACCGAGTGGTCACCTGATGGGGGCGGTGTGGACCGAGTGGTCACCTGATGGGGGCGGTGTGGACCGAGTGGTCACCTGATGGGGGCGGTGTGGACCGAGTGGTCACCTGATGGGGGCGGTGTGGACCGAGTGGTCACCTGATGGGGGCGGTGTGGACCGAGTGGTCACCTGATGGGGGCGGTGTGGACCGAGTGGTCACCTGATGGGGGCGGTGTGGACCGAGTGGTCACCTGATGGGGGCGGTGTGGACCGAGTGGTCACCTGATGGGGGCGGTGTGGACCGAGTGGTCACCTGATGGGGGCGGTGTGGACCGAGTGGTCACCTGATGGGGGCGGTGTGGACCGAGTGGTCACCTGATGGGGGCGGTGTGGACCGAGTGGTCACCTGATGGGGGCGGTGTGGACCGAGTGGTCACCTGATGGGGGCGGTGTGGACCGAGTGGTCACCTGATGGGGGCGGTGTGGACCGAGTGGTCACCTGATGGGGGCGGTGTGGACCGAGTGGTCACCTGATGGGGGCGGTGTGGACCGAGTGGTCACCTGATGGGGGCGGTGTGGACCGAGTGGTCACCTGATGGGGGCGGTGTGGACCGAGTGGTCACCTGATGGGGGCGGTGTGGACCGAGTGGTCACCTGATGGGGGCGGTGTGGACCGAGTGGTCACCTGATGGGGGCGGTGTGGACCGAGTGGTCACCTGATGGGGGCGGTGTGGACCGAGTGGTCACCTGATGGGGGCGGTGTGGACCGAGTGGTCACCTGATGGGGGCGGTGTGGACCGAGTGGTCACCTGATGGGGGCGGTGTGGACCGAGTGGTCACCTGATGGGGGCGGTGTGGACCGAGTGGTCACCTGATGGGGGCGGTGTGGACCGAGTGGTCACCTGATGGGGGCGGTGTGGACCGAGTGGTCACCTGATGGGGGCGGTGTGGACCGAGTGGTCACCTGATGGGGGCGGTGTGGACCGAGTGGTCACCTGATGGGGGCGGTGTGGACCGAGTGGTCACCTGATGGGGGCGGTGTGGACCGAGTGGTCACCTGATGGGGGCGGTGTGGACCGAGTGGTCACCTGATGGGGGCGGTGTGGACCGAGTGGTCACCTGATGGGGGCGGTGTGGACCGAGTGGTCACCTGATGGGGGCGGTGTGGACCGAGTGGTCACCTGATGGGGGCGGTGTGGACCGAGTGGTCACCTGATGGGGGCGGTGTGGACCGAGTGGTCACCTGATGGGGGCGGTGTGGACCGAGTGGTCACCTGATGGGGGCGGTGTGGACCGAGTGGTCACCTGATGGGGGCGGTGTGGACCGAGTGGTCACCTGATGGGGGCGGTGTGGACCGAGTGGTCACCTGATGGGGGCGGTGTGGACCGAGTGGTCACCTGATGGGGGCGGTGTGGACCGAGTGGTCACCTGATGGGGGCGGTGTGGACCGAGTGGTCACCTGATGGGGGCGGTGTGGACCGAGTGGTCACCTGATGGGGGCGGTGTGGACCGAGTGGTCACCTGATGGGGGCGGTGTGGACCGAGTGGTCACCTGATGGGGGCGGTGTGGACCGAGTGGTCACCTGATGGGGGCGGTGTGGACCGAGTGGTTTTGTTGACAGTCCTTTGTAGTCGGTGATTCTGGAAAGCACCATATTCTCCAATGCTACCTGCTGGTGTTCTCAAATTTCCAGTCTCCACGGGTTACTTTGGGTTTAGTCTGTATTTAGCTTTCATGGAATGGTTACTGTACAGAAGGAAGCCATTTGACCCATTGTGTCTATGCTAGCCCCCCTTGAGGTAATCCACCCTGTGCCACTCCCCTACTCTATCCACACTGGCCCTGCGATGTTTTCCTGCACAGATTATGATCCAGTTCCCTTTTGACCGCCTCCGTTGGAGCTTCCCCCAGTGCCCAGGCCCTGGCAGTGTATTGAAGATCTAACCCCTGGCTGCATAGAAGTGGTATTTGCTCATTTTTGCTGATTTCTAACCAGTGTTAATGTGTTACAGGCTGCAGATATTGTAGCTGCGCAGGGCGACCGATCTAAATTACTAGCGGAAGGGCTGCGTTTGGGGAACAGAAAATACACCCTTGTTCAAGACAAAGTGGAAAGCGACGGTTGGATGGGGTTGAAGAGCAAAAGCAGCGCAGAAGATGAACTGAGATACAGCGCCGTAATCTTTCTGACTGCACAAAGTAAGTTTGGGATTAAAATGATGTATTTGCTCATGTGATAACGAGATGTTGGTCATATGATTCTCACATTCGAATCATAGAAAATAGGAAGAGGAGACTATTCGGCCCTTCGAGCCTGCTGTGCCATTCAACATGATCAAGGCTGATCCTCTGTACTCCAGCGCTCCCCCCGCCCTGTTCCCCTCAACATCATTCAGAGGCTAGAAATCTATCTATTTCCTTCTTAAATACATTCAGTGACTCGGTCTCCACAGTCTCCTGTCGTAGAGAATTCCACCCTGTGAGTGAAATGATTTTGACACATATCAGTCTGAAATGGCTTGCCCCATATCTTGAGACTGATCAATTCAAGGATATTAGAGGGAATCTATGTATGGAACCAGAGGAAATGGGCGAGATACTAAATGAATACTTTGCCTCCGTATTCACCAAAGAGAACAAAGAACAAAGAAATGTACAGCACAGGAACAGGCCCTTCGGCCCTCCAAGCCCGCGCCGACCATACTGCCCGACTAAACTACAATCTTCTACACTTCCTGGGTCCGTATCCTTCTATTCCCATCCTATTCATATATTTGTCAAGATGCCCCTTAAATGTCCCTATCGTCCCTGCTTCCACTACCTCCTCCGGTAGCGAGTTCCAGGCACCCACTACCCTCTGCGTAAAAAACTTGCCTCGTACATCTACTCTAAACCTTGCCCCTCTCACCTTAAACCTATGCCCCCTAGTAATTGACCCCTCTACCCTGGGGAAAAGCCTCTGACTATCCACTCTGTCTATGCCCCTCATAATTTTGTAGACCTCTATCAGGTCGCCCCTCAACCTCCTTCGTTCCAGTGAGAACAAACCGAGTTTATTCAATCGCTCCTCATAGCTTATGCCCTCCATACCAGGCAACATTCTGGTAAATCTCTTCTGCACCCTCTCTAAAGCCTCCACATCCTTCTGGTAGTGTGGCGACCAGAATTGAACACTATACTCCAAGTGTGGCCTAACTAAGGTTCTATACAGCTGCAACATGACTTGCCAATTCTTATACTCAATGCCCCGTCCAATGAAGGCAAGCATGCCGTATGCCTTCTTGACTACCTTCTCCACCTGTGTTGCCCCTTTCAATGACCTGTGGACCTGTACTCCTAGATCTCTTTGACTTTCAATACTCTTGAGGGTTCTACCATTCACTGTATATTCCCTACCTGCATTAGCCCTTCCAAAATGCATTACCTCACATTTGTCCGGATTAAACTCCATCTGCCATCTTTCCGCCCAAGTCTCCAGACAACCTAAATCCTGCTGTATCCTCAGACAGTCCTCATCGCTATCCGCAATTCCACCAATCTTTGTGTCGTCTGCAAACTTACTAATCAGACCAGTTACATTTTCCTCCAAATCATTTATATATACTACAAACAGCAAAGGTCCCAGCACTGATCCCTGTGGAACACCACTGGTCACAGCCCTCCAATTAGAAAAACATCCCTCCATTGCTACCCTCTGCCTTCTATGGCCTAGCCAGTTCTGAATCCACCTTGCCAGCTCACCCCTGATCCCGTGTGACTTCACCTTTTGTACTAGTCTACCATAAGGGACCTTGTCAAAGGCCTTACTGAAGTCCATGTAGACAACATCCACTGCCCTACCTGCATCAATCATCTTAGTGACCTCCTCGAAAAACTCTATCAAGTTAGTGAGACACGACCTCCCCTTCACAAAACTGTGCTGCCTCTCACTAATACGTCCATTTGCTTCCAAATGGGAGTAGATCCTGTCTCGAAGAATTCTCTCCAGTAATTTCCCTACCACTGAAGTAAGGCTCACCGGCCTGTAGTTCCCGGGATTATCCTTGCTACCCTTCTTAAACAGAGGAACAACATTGGCTATTCTCCAGTCCTCCGGGACATCCCCTGAAGACAGCGAGGATCCAAAGATTTCTGTCAAGGCCTCAGCAATTTCCTCTCCAGCCTCCTTCAGTATTCTGGGGTAGATCCCATCAGGCCCTGGGGACTTATCTACCTTAATATTTTTTAAGACACCCAACACCTCGTCTTTTTGGATCACAATGTGACCCAGGCTATCTACAACCCCTTCTCCAGACTCAACATCTACCAATTCCTTCTCTTTGGTGAATACTGATGCAAAGTATTCATTTAGTACCTCGCCCATTTCCTCTGGCTCCACACATAGATTCCCTTGCCTATCTTTCAGTGGGCCAACCCTTTCCCTGGCTACCCTCTTGCTTTTTATGTAAGTGTAAAAAGCCTTGGGATTTTCCTTAACCCTATTTGCCAATGACTTTTCATGACCCCTTCTAGCCCTCCTGACTCCTTGCTTAAGTTCCTTCCTACTTTCCTTATATGCCACACATGCTTCGTCTGTTCCCAGCCTTTTAGCCCTGACATGCCTCCTTTTTCTTTTTGACGAGGCCTACAATATCACTCGTCATCCAAGGTTCCCGAAAATTGCCGTATTTATCTTTCTTCCTCACAGGAACATGCCTGTCCTGTATTCCCTTCAACTGACACTTGAAAGCCTCCCACATGTCAGATGTTGATTTGCCCTCAAACATCCGCCCCCAATCTATGTTCTTCAGTTCCCGCCTAATATTGTCATAATTAGCCTTCCCCCAATTTAGCACATTCATCCTCGGACCACTCTTATCCTTGTCCACCAGTACTTTAAAACTTACTGAATTGTGGTCACTGTTACCGAAATGCTCCCCTACTGAAACATCTACCACCTGGCCGGGCTCATTCCCCAATACCAGGTCCAGTACCGCCCCTTCCCTAGTTGGACTGTTTACATATTGTTTTAAGAAGCCCTCCTGGATGCTCCTTACAAACTCTGCCCCGTCTAAGCCCCTGGCACTAAGTGAGTCCCAGTCAATATTGGGGAAGTTGAAGTCTCCCATCACCACAACCCTGTTGTTTTTACTCTTTTCCAAAATCTGTCTACCTATCTGCTCCTCTATCTCCCGCTGGCTGTTGGGAGGCCTGTAGTATACCCCCAACATTGTGACTGCACCCTTCTTATTCCTGATCTCTACCCATATAGCCTCACTGCCCTCTGAGGTGTCCTCTCGCAGTATAGCTGTGATATTCTCCCGAACAAGTAGCGCAACTCCGCCTCCCCTTTTACATCCCCCTCTATCCCGCCTGAAACATCTAAATCCTGGAACGTTTAGCTGCCAATCCTGCCCTTCCCTCAACCAGGTCTCTGTAATGGCAATAACATCATAGTTCCAAGTAGTAATCCAAGCTCTAAGTTCATCTGCCTTACCCGTAATGCTCCTTGCATTAAAACATATGCACTTCAGGCCACCAGACCCGCTGTGTTCAGCAACTTTTCCCCGTCTGCTCTGCCTCAGAGCCACACTGTCCCTATTCCCTAGTTCTCCCTCAATGCTCTCACCTTCTGACCTATTGCTCCCGTACCCACCCCCCTGCCATACTAGTTTAAACCCTCCAGTGTGACACTAGCAAACCTCGCGGCCAGGATATTTATGCCTCTCCGGTTTAGATGCAACCCGTCCATCTTATACAGGTCACACCTGCCCCGGAAGAGCTCCCAGTGGTCCAGAAAACGGAAACCCTCCCTCCTACACCAGCTGTTTAGCCACGTGTTTGTCTGCTCTATCTTCCTATTTCTAGCCTCACTGGCACGTGGCACAGGGAGTAATCCCGAGATTACAACCCTCGAGGTCCTGTCCTTTAACTTTCTGCCTAGCTCCCTGAACTCCTGCTGCAGGACCTCATGCCCCTTCCTGCCTATGTCGTTAGTACCAATATGTACAACAACCTCTGCCTGTTTGCCCTCCCCCTTCAGAATTCCCTCTACCCGTTCGGAGACATCCTGGACCCTGGCACCAGGGAGGCAACATACCATCCTGGAGTCTCTTTCACGTCCACAGAAGCGCCTATCTGTGCCCCTGACTATAGAGTCCCCTATTACTATTACAGGACTTGATTGATGAGGAGTAGAGGGTAGAGTGTGTAGATATTCTGAGTCATGTTGATATTAATATAGAGGAGGTGTTGGGCATCTTAAAAAGCATTAAAGTAGATAAGTCCCCAGGACCTGATGGGATCTACCCCAGAATACTGAGGGAGGAAATTGCTGGGGCCTTGACAGTGATCTTTGTATCCTCATTGGCTACAAGTAAAGTTCCAGAGGACTGGAGAGTAGCCAATGTTGTTCCATTGTTTAAGAAGGGCAGCAGGGATAATCCAGAAAATTATAGGCCGGCGAACCTTGCGTCAGTGGTAGGGAAACTAGTGGAAAAGATCCTCACAGATAGGATTTACTCCCATTTGGAAACAAATGGACTTATTATTGATGGGGAACATGGTTCTGTGAAGGGGAGGTCGTGCCTCACTAATTCGATCGAGTTTTTTGAGGAAGTGACAAAGATGATAGATGAGAGAAAGGCAGCAGATGTTGTTTACACGGACTTCAGTAAAACCTTTGACAAGGTACCTCATGGCAGACTGGTACAAAAGGTGAAGTCACATGAGATCAGAGGAGAGCTGGCAAATTGGATACAGAACTGGTTTGGGCACAGAAGACAGCGGGTAGCAGTGGAAAGGTGCTTTTCTGAATGGAAGGCTGTGACTAGCGATGTTCCACAGGGGTCAGTTCTGGGGCCTCTGTTCTTTGTGGTGTATTTAAATGTTTTGGAAGAAAATGTAGCTGGTCTGATTAGTAAGTTTTCAGCCGACACACAAATTGGTGGAGTTGCGGATAGTGCAGAGGATTGTCAGAGGATACAGCAGGATATAAACTGGTTGAAATCCTGGGTGGAGAACTGACAGATGGAGTTTAATCCGGACAAGTGAGAGGTAATGCACTCTGGAAGGTCCAATGCATGTAGGAATTACACAATAAATGGTAGAACTCTTGTGAGTATTGACAGGCAGAGAGATCTGTGCATGTCCACCGATCACTGAAAGTGGCAACATGTGTGGATAAGGTGGTCAAGAAGGCAGACGCCATGCTGGCCTTCATCGGTCGTGGCATGAATATAAAAATTGGTAAGTGATGTTGCAGCTGTACAGGACCTTAGTTAGGCCTCATTTGGAATATTGCGCACAATTCTGGTCGCCACTACCAGAAGGATGTGGATGCTTTGGAGAGGGTACAGAAGCGGTTTACTCAGATGTTGCCTGGTATGGAGGGCATTAGCTATGAGGAGAGGTTGGATAAACTTGGTCTGTTCTCACTGGAACGACGGAGGTTGAGAGGCGACCTGATAGAGGTCTACAAGATTGAGTGGCATGGACAGAGCGGAGAGTCAGATGCTCTTTCCTCGGGTAGGAGAGTCGAGTACCAGGGGACACAGTGCGTGGGGAAAAGTTTAGAACAGATGTGCGAGGCAGGTTTTTTACACAGATGGTGGTAAATATATGGAACGCGCTGCCTGGGGAGGGGGTGGGAGCCGATACGATAGCGGCATTTAAGGGACATCTGGACAAATATATGAATAGGGTGGGAATGGAAGGATACGGATTCCGTAAGTGGAGACGGTTTTAGTTTAGGCAGGAACCATGGACGAAAGGCCTGTTCCTGTGCTGTTTTGTTCTTTGTTCTAGACCTTCCAGCCAGAGGAAATAATATCCCTCCATCCAGTCTGTCCAGTTCTGTCAGAATTTTATACATTTCGATGCGATCCCCTCTCATTCTGCTAAACTCCAGTGAATACAGCCCCAGTCGATCCAATCTCTCCTGGAAGGACAGTCCCACTATCCCAGGAATCAGCCAGGTGAACCTTCGCTGCACACTCTATAAATATATCCTTTCTAGGTAAGGAGACCAAAACTGCACACTATACTCCCGGTGTGGTCTCACCAGGGCCCTGTACAGCTCCAGTAAAACATCCCTCCTCCTGTACTCAAATCCTCTTGCAATGAAGGCCAACATACCATCTTGCTGCACCTGCAAGCTTGCCTTCAGTGACTGGTGTACAAGGACACCCCGATCCCGTTGTACATCAGCATTTCACAATCTATCACCATTTAAATAATACTCTGCCATTCTGATTCTCTCTCCAAACAGGATAACGTCACACTTACCCACGATACGCTGCATCTGCCACATATTTGACCGTTACCTGTCGATCAGTCACCTGCAATCCTCTTTACATCCTCCTCAGCACTCACCTTCCCATCAAGTTTCATGTCATCAGCAAACTTGGAAATATTATGTTTGGTTCCCTCGTCCACACCATTCATGTATACTGTGAATAGCTGGGGTCCCAGCACAGATCCCTGTGGGACCCCACTAGTCACTGCCAGTCACTTTGGAAAGAGACCCATTTATTCCTGCTCTCTGACTCCTGTCTGCTAACCAGTTCTCAAGCCATGCCAATACATTCCCCCAATCGCATGCGTGCGTTTTAATTTTACACACTAACCTCTTGTGTGGGACTAGTCAAAATGTTTCTGAAAATCCAAATACACCACATACACTGGTTCACCCTTATCTATTCCACTGGGTACATTCTGTAAACTCCAAGTAGGTTTGTCAAACATGACTTCCCTTTCATAAATCCCCATTGACTATGTCAAAGTTAATCGTGATCTGTTATCACATCCTCTATTCAACCCTTTTGCCTTTTCCCTACTCCTGATTCGATTAACCGGTCTGTAATTCCCTGTTTCTTCCCTCCCCTGATATTTTTAAAAAATAGCAGGGTTACATTTTCAACCCTCCAACGGATGGGACTATTCCATAGTTCTGGAGGATGATGACCAACCTATCCACTTTTTCCATGGCCACCTCCTTTAATACCCTGGGGTGTAGATTGTCAGACCCTGGGGGATTTATCCTTTCTCTCAACAAAGGGCAGCACGGTGATGAGATTTGAGGACCTGGTTCCCCGGTTTTGCGGGGCTGTGAAAGGACGGCCACAGGGGGCTAAGGAGCGAGCAGAGCTGCATGGAACTGCGGGAGAGCAGAAAGCAGCGCAAACGGCAGAGGAAGGGACAAAGGCAAGGTGCAGGGGAAGCTGACCCGGGAGCAAAGATAGCAGACCTGGGACCCGGCGATCCAGCAGGCGCTGCAAAACATGCTGCAGGTGATAAAGAGCAGTTTTGAGTCGTTGAAGCGGGATAACTTGGACCCACTTCAGAAGGCAGTGGATCAGCTGAACCAGAGACTGGATGCCCAGAAAAAGTTAAGGAGCTGGGAGAGGCGGTAGAGGAGCAGGCGGACGCGCAGACGATTGCTGCGCTAGAAGTCGAAGGGTTGAAGGAGAGACCGAGAAGACTGCTGGAAAATAGAGCCCGTAGACAAAATCTGAGGATCATCGGCCTCCCGGAGGGAGCTGATGCCACAGCCTTCGTGGCGGACTTGTTGATGCAGCTGATGGGGGCTGAAGCCTGTCCCCGACCACCGGAGCTGGAGGGGGCACAGAGTACAGGCGAGACGGGTGCGTCCGGGGCGCCCCCCCCCCCCGTCCGATGGTGATCAGGTTCCACAGGTTTGTGGAAAAGGAGCGAGTGCTGCAGTGGGCTAAGAGCACCCCGTGGAATAACAGTGTCCTTCGCATTTACCAGGACCTAAGCCAGGAGGTGGCCAGGCGGCGAGCAGCCTTTAAACAAGTTAAGGAGGTGTTTGTCAAAAAGCACGAAGTTTGGTCTGCTCTTCCCGGCCCGTCTTTGGGTTATGCATCAAGGCCAACGCCACTACTTCTCCGAGCCCGAAGAAGCGATGGACTTTGTGAGGGATCAGGGGCTGGTCTAGAAAAAAGGACCCATGGACGCAAGCTAGGGTCTGAGAATTACTGGTGGAAGGGACGCCTACTGGGCCTGGACTGCAGGCCGACTGTTTACTGCTTTAAAAGGTGCCTTGTGTAATTTTTTTTGTGGGCAGTTTTTGCCTGTGGGGGATGTGGGGGGAGGGTATCCTCGCGTTGCTGTTTGATGTTTACATCTTGTTTGATCTTTCCCATCTTAGTGAGACTGCTCCAGTGGGCCGGAGTGGGGGATGGTGTAGTGCTGGGGAGTGGGGGATGGTGTGCTGGGGAGGGGGGAGACTAGGTCGGGGGAACCATGGGAGTGAGACAAGGGGGCGCCAGAGCGATGAGTCACCGGGCTAGCCGATTGCCTAGTCAAGGGAGTCAGGTGGGGGGGGGGGGGGGGGGGGGAATACAGCCAGTGAATGGCAGGGGTGGGGTTATCGGGGGGGGGGGGAAGCTATTTTGCTGATGTGGGGGGGATCTGAAGTAGGTAATGGAAAGGAGGTCGGGGGTGGAGGCGGCCAAGAGGCGAGCCAGGAATGGCGCGGCGCATGGGCCGGGGGCGGGCCCGAGAAAGGTTATGGCTGACCGGCGGGGCGGGGATTGTGCCCCCCAACCAGGCTGATCACCTGGAATGTCAGGGGACTAAAGGGGCCAGGCACGTGTGTTCGCGCATTTGCGGGCTCCAAAGGCAGACGTAAAAAAGGGGCTGTTTAGCACAGGGCTAAATCGCTGGCTTTGAAAGCAGACCAAGGCAGGCCAGCAGCACGGGTTCAATTCCCGTAACAGCCTCCCCGAACAGGCGCCGGAATGTGGCGACTAGGGGCTTTTCACAGTAACTTCATTTGAAGCCTACTTGTGACAATAAGCGATTTTCATTTCATTATGCTGCAGGAGACATTTTGTTTCATCTGGAAGTGTCTGACCAGACTAGGCTAAGGAAGGGCTGGATCAGCCAGGTCTTCCACTCGGACTTGGATTCTAAGTCCGGGGGGGGGGGGGGGGGGTAGCAATTATGATCAATAAGCGGGTTCAATTTGAGGCGGAGGGCATAGTCACAGACGGCGGGGGCAGATTCCTTATGGTAAGGGGCAAGCTGGAGGGGAGAAGAGTGGTGCTGGTGAACATGTATGCGCCGAACTGGGACGACGTTGACTTTATCAAGAGTGCTGGGGAAGATCCCAGACCTAGACTCTCGCAAGTTGATAATGGGGAGTTGGGGGTGGGGGGAGCAAGCTGATCTCAATTCTGGCTCACCGGGTCGGGGCGGACAGAGCAGAAATGGACAGATTGGTTAGGGAAAAGCACCGGATAGACGAGGAGCATGCGGGGTCCCCGGGGGAGGAACTACTCGGGGAGAGATGGAGACTGCAGGCGGAACTGGGGGTGCTATCCACGAGTAGGGCCTTGGAACAACTTAGGAAGGCAAGGGGAGTGGTGTATGAGCATGGGGAGAAGGCCAGCAGATTGCTAGCGCAGCAACTCGGGAAGAGGGAGGCGGCCAGGGAAATAAGTAGAGTGGTTGATGGGGAGGGGAGCAGAGTGGAGGACCCGGCAGGACTGAATAAGGTATTTCGGGACTTCTACAGTAAGCTGTGCACTTCAGAGCCCCCGGAAGAGCCGGAGGAGATGAAAAGGTTCCTGGATGGACTAACCTTCCCAAAAGTAGGCAGGGGACTAGTGGACGGGCTGGGGGCCCCGATTAGAGCGGAGGAAAGTTTCCGGTACTTGGGGCTACAGGTGGCACGAGACTGGGACAGGTTGCATAAGTTAAATTTGACTAGGGTGGTGGAACAAATGAAGAGGGAGTTTCGGAGATGGGATGCACACCCCCGTTCACCGGGCCCACATGACGATGGCTCAGATGAGCAAATTCTTTGGGGTAGAGGACAAGTGCGCTAGATGTGCGGGAGGACCAGCGAACCACGTTCACATGTTTTGGGCATGTCCTAAGCTTAGGGGGTACTGGGAGGGATTTGCGGGGGTCATGTCCCGGGTGCTGAAAACAAGGGTGGTGATGAGTCCAGGGGTGGCAATTTTCGGGGTTTCGGAAGACCCGAGAGTCCAGGGGGAGAAAGAGGCCGATCTTCTGGCCTCTGCTTCCCTAATAGCCCGGCGGCGGATACTGCTGGCATGGAGGGACTCAACCCCCGAAGACCGAACTATGGCTTTCGGACATGTCAAGTTTTCTGGGTATGGAAAAAAGTAGTAAGTTCGCCTTGAGGGGATCTATACTGGGATTCGCCCGAAGGTGGCAACAATTCATCGACTTCTTCGCGGGAGAGAATGTCAGCGGGGCTGAGGGGGGGGGGGGGGGGGAGATTAGAGTAGGAGGGATAAATAGGCGGGTAGTGTCTAGGGGAGAGGAGTGGGCATGTGCAGTATGGTTTGATTGAAGTATTGTTTTTATATTGATGTTTGCACATTTCTGTTGTCTGTAATGTAATGCCAAAAAATACCTCAATAAAATTGTTTTTAAAAAAAAAAAAAAAAAAAAAAAAAAAATTCATTCATGCTAGGAGATCGCATTTCCTCCCTTCGTCTTGAGGGTATCAGAAACTCCTGAAGGAAAGTGATTTGGGCTTCTCCAAATTCACTTTCGGCTAGGTTCATCACCAAACCCGCCACCTGAAGTCGATCGAAGATGTGAGACGTTTTAGTTGCTGTGATATGAAGAGTCTAAAGTTCTGTTCCTTTTTCACAAACAAACATTTATTTCCTTCCAACAGCCTTTGCACAAAACTCTCACTATACATCACCTGACAGAGGCCACCTGAAGCCCCTTTACATATCAGTGTCAATTGATGGATACTTAACATAAATGAGACAACCCATTACTTAACAGAATAACTCCATACGATGGTTTAAATGTTCTTTCCATGTATGGAAGTTTGAAATAAAAGCAGATTGTCTTACTTTCTCCATGCAATCCTTCAATGGTGGGATAGGATAAGAGTCCGTTCTTGTAACTGCAATCACTGTTCGATAGTCCATGTACAACCGTTGGGTACCGCCTGGTTTAGGTACCATCACTACGGGTGAGCTCCATTGGCTGCAACCCACTTCAATTATGCCATTCTTCAGCATACACTCAATCTCTCTGTTAACCTGTGCCAATTTTAAAGGATTAAGTCTATATGGATGTTGTTTGATTGGAACAGCATTTCCCACATCTACATAATGTGTAGTCATTTTAGTACATACCAATTTATCTCTACAAACTTGCCCATGTGATATCAATAACTCTTTCAGGTCAGTTTGTTTTTCCTCTGGAAGGTAACTTAACAATTCATCCCAATTTTTAAAGAACATCCTCCTTTTCCAATTTAATTTGAGGTATGTCAAATTCACTCATCTGGATTTGGTTTGTCACTTTTGAGTTAGAATCATTAAAACCTCCTTTTTCTCTCCTTCCCTTTCAAAGTACCTTTTAAGCATATTCACATGACACACTCGGTGAGTCTTCCTTCTATCTGGTGTTTTTACCACATAATTCACCTCACTTAATTTCATTTCAATCTGATACAGTCCACAAAACCTAGCTTTTAAAGGCTCCCCTACCACTGGTAACAACACTAAAACATTATCCCCGCTGGCAAAACTACGAACTTTGGATTTCTTGTCCGCTACCCGTTTCATCACATTTTGTGCAACTTTCAAATGTTGTCTAGCCAATTCACCTGCTCTATTTAATCGTTCCCTAAAATTTGACACGTAATCCAATAGTGTAATTTCCGATTTCTCACCTCCCAATTTTTCCTTAAGCAATTTAAGTGGTCCTCTTACCTCATGACCAAAAATTAGTTCAAAAGGACTAAATTTGGTAGACTCATGAGGTGCATCCCTAATTGCAAACAATAAGAATGGGATTCCTTTATCCCTATCCTCTGGATACTCTTGACAATACACCTTCAACATTGTCTTTAATGTCTGATGCCACCTTTCTAACGCCCCCTGCGATTCTGGATGGTACGCAGTTGATTTAAATTGTTTTATTCCTAAGCTATCCATAACTTCTTTGAATAACTTTGAAGTAAAATTTGTTCCTTGATACGATTGAATTTCTGTGGGTAGTACACATCCATTAGTTAAAAGGTATTGATTCCCACTTTTTGTTTTCGGAAGCGGTCCGACACAATCAATTAGGACTCTTGTAAAAGGTTCCTCAAATGCTGGAATGGGTATTAAGGACGCTGGTTTTATCACTGCTTGAGGTTTCCCTATCACTTGACATGTGTGACATGATTGACAAAATTTAACTACATCTCTATGTAGTCCAGGCCAATAAAAATGTTTCTGGATTTTAGCTTGAGTTTTCCTTATTCCCAAATGACCTCCCACTGGTACCTCATGTGCAACTCGTAGCACCTCCTTTCTATACCCTACCGGCAATACTACTTGATGAACTTCTGCCCACTTTTCATTGCCTGCATATGTACAGGTCTCCATTTTCTCATCAAGGCATCATTTTTACGGTAATAACACTCTGGTATACTCTCAGATTCCTCTTCCATATATGCTTTCTGATATATCAGTTTTATTTCTGCATCTTTCTGTTGTAAGTCCGCCAATTTTCCTGAACTAAAAATATCCGCCTCATCCTCCACCTGTTCTTGTTCTTTTTCAACCATCTGATCAAAAATTGTTTCTGATAATTGCACTTCAACTTCATCTTCACTCTTTGATTTCTCCTCTTGTCTTAACCTGTGACTTTGCGACCTTGTTACTACACAATCCGGAAAAAACCCAGGATATTCATCCTTCAACACTTCAGTTGACTGATTTTCGAGTGGCTTATCAACCACAGTAGGCATCACCACCTGCGATCCAGCTTATCATTACCTAAGATAAACTGTATTCCTGGACAAGATAGTTGATCTATTACTCCTGCTACCACTTCACCACTCTTCACTGGACTTTCCAACCTTGCCTTATATAATGGAACGCTACTCATCTCACCCTGAATTCCACATATCACCACCTTTTCTGCCAACATTCTTCCAGACTACATAATTCCTCATCTCTTACCATTAAAGATTGATTAGCCCCTGTATCTCTTAAAATTGTGACTTCTTTACCTGCTCCTCCTGATACACATGAGTAAACTTTACCCACACAAGTAAATTCTTGAAAAACATCTGGCACCTTCTTAACAATTACTTCTTGAATGGGCTGTACAATAATTTGCACCTCCTTCGCATCCCTTGGGCTTTCCTTTACCACTCTAACAAATCCCACTGTCTTATCCTGTTTTACTACATCAGCCTTCCCAGTGCTTTTCTTCAACCACCAACACTGACTTTACATGGCCTAGTTTATTACAGTGAAAACATCTGAAACTTTTCATTTTCTTTTCCACCCTCCTGGATTTCTTTTTTAATGTGAAGTACAGTGAAGGGGATGTTGAGCACAGGGCTAAATCGCTGGCTTTGAAAGCAGACCAAGGCAGGCCAGCAGCATGGTTCAATTCCCGTAACAGCCTCCCCGAACAGGTGCCGGAATGTGGCGACTAGGGGCTTTTCACAGTAACTTCATTTGAAGCCTACTTGTAACAATAAGCGATTTTCATTTTTCATTTCATTTCACTCTCTTTATTGTCTCCCAGCAGATCACCTTTACCTTTACCACTTGGGTATTTCTCATGTCCCCAGTTTCTATCCCTCACCAGCTGAAAATGATGTCGGAAACTAATCTTTGATTTATGAACTAATTCATAATCATCTGCCATTTCCACTGCTAATCTTGTAGTTTTAACCCTCTGTTTTTCCACATGAGTTCTCACTACATCAGGAATTGAATTTTTAAACTCCTCAAAGTATAATTTCTCTTCATACGTTTGGTCTATTTTCAAAGCCCTTATCCACCTATCAAAATTACTCTGAGCCTTTCAAACTCCATGTATGTTTGACCAAATTCTTTCCTTAAATTTCTAAACCTTTGTCTGTAAACATCAGGCACTAGCTCATGTGCACTTAAGATGGATTTCTTCACCTCCTCATACGTTCCAGATACCTCCTCCGGTAGTGATGCAAACACTTCACTAGCTCTACGTACCAGCAGTATGTAGCTCTATATACCAGCAGAATCAGTAACACCCACATGTCCTGTGACCATTGTATTTGTTTAGCTACCTTCTCAAATGAAATGAAAAAGGCTTCCACTTCCTTCTCGTCAAACCTTGGCAATGCTTGGACATTTAAATAGATTCCCACCAAGCCTTCGACTATGACGCTCTTTCTCACTATCCTCATCACTATCATCCAACTGTACGTTTCCCTTTACGTCTGCCAATTTTAACTGATTGTCATGTTTCATGGCCATTTTCTGAAGTTCAAACTCCCTCTCTTTATCTTTTTGTTCTGCTAGGGCTATTCTTTCTTTTCTCCTTTCTTCTCTCTCCTTTTCTTTTTCCTCTCTCTCTCTCTCTCTCTTTCTTTTTCTTTTTCCTCTTACTCTCGTATTCCAGCAGCTTTAATTCTTTCTTGTGTTCCATTTGTTTAATTTGCAACTGAATTTTTGCCATTTCCAATGAGCCAAACTCTATCTCAGGCAACTTTAAATGCTTAACCACCGCCATAATTACCTCAACTTTTCGCATTTTGTCAGGTAATGTTAACTGCAATGTTTTTGCCAAAGCTAACAGTCTGCTTTTCGTTTTGTTTCTGTCCGGAAAGTACTATGCGTGACATTCTCCACCCCCAAAAACTTGAGCCTCTGAAAGAGCCATTGTTCACAACACACTCCCCCACTTAAACTAAAATACCACACCGGAAAAGCAACCATCCTTCATTGTCTTTAAGTTCACAAAAGCCAATCCAATAGATAAGACTTTTATCCCGGACGAGCCCCCAATTATTATGGGCGAGGCGTTTTCAGAACCCCAAAATGTATCATCGAGTTCCACCAACCTCTCCCTTTAATGTATTTGTTGCTTTCCGAGTGCACGGCTTTCCCTAGGTGTGGGATTACAATTATGGACACGTGGATTTTTAAACACACATCAATGTTTATTCCATGAACTCAACTTAACATCTTAAATAAACATTGGATCTCTTAACACCCCTTACTTCAAAGATAACTCAGAAAATATTGCAACAGTAAATAATTCCCTAAAATGTTCCTTCAAACTTCCAAGAGACTTAACACCTTTAAACAGAATCACATCAGGTTAAAGGCTTTACTTCAAATCACCCAAATGATCCAGAGATAATCTTTCATGGCAGAGACCCAGGTCACTGCAAACACAGACACACACCAGCTCTTTTCAAAACTGCAAAATGGCTGACCTGAGCTCAGCCCCACCTACTCTCTGACATCACTGTTTTCTTAAAGGTACATTGCTTAAACATCCATGTCTTAAAGGTACCCTCACATGACAAGTGGGCCTACTGGATTACATCGAGGTAAGGAGCCCCATGGATTACCTGACCCAGATGCTGGGTCAGGGGCAGAACCCCCCGCCCCTCTCAAACCCCACGGGTCACTCCGACCAAACAGGAGAGCAGCTGCAACCAGCATTGCAAAGCTGCACCAGTACCAAGATCCTGACTTGGGCAAGGCACACCTGGCCTGGAAGTGGGAGGCACACTTGATGATTATTATTAGATGGAACAGAAGCCGAAACCTTGGGCTGTTTGAACATATAAACACTCCTGCATATATGTACACAAGCATGCACCCATGTACAAATTCGGAGCTGGAGACACTTTGCTCTGCAACTGCTCCGCCATTTAACTAATCTGCAATCCTGCCGACCCCTGCTGATCTTTCACCCCCTTGCTTACCGAGAATCTATCTACCTCCGCCTGAATAATATTCAAACACTCTTACTTCCACTGCCTTTGTGAGGAAGAGAGTTTGAGACACACGACCCTTCCCAAGTTGGTGACTGTTTATTTTTACACACTAACTCTGAATTCTAGATTCTCGCGAGGAAATTTCCTCAATTCGGGAAACTGCTCTTCAGTGTTTGGTGGAAATGTGGAACTCGGAACAGTTTTAGACCTGAGGTTATGTTCTCTGTCCCTCGGAGAAGTGAAATGAAATGAAATGAAAATCGCTTATTGTCACAAGTAGGCTTCAAAAAATGAAGTTACTGTGAAAAGCCCCTAGTCGCCACATTCCGGCGCCTGTTCGGGGAGGCTGGTACGGGAATTTGTGTGGGAATTTGTATGAGAATCCCCCCCCCCCCCCCCCCCCCAGTGGGAATTTGTCTTGTTTGCGTCATACAGAGAGTAACAGCTTTGTGTTCATCCTAATCTTGTTCTTTGTCCTTCAGCGGTAACTATCGTGGAGGCTAAAGCCGCGGACATAACGATACAGAAATTGCTGGATGTAATACCGACGATTACTTTCTTAAAAGACAGTGGTTACTGATGGTGATGCCTCCACTTGGGCAGTGAGCTGGATGTTGCTGCCTCACTATTGCGACAGGGAGACTGAAGATGCTGCGATGTATATCCTTACACAATTCCCACTGCAATGACCCATTTTTGTACCATTAACTAACTTGTGGTGACATTAAAAATACAAAATCTACATCCTGTTGTGTCCCTTTTCCTGTTTTAATATCCAGTGTTACTGTCTGATGGTCAAATCTCGAGTCAATAGGGCAGCACGGTGGCGCAGTGGTTAGCACTGCGGCCTCACGGCTCTGAGGTCCCAGGTTCGATCCCGGCTCTGGGTCACTGTCCGTGTGGAGTTTGCACATTCTCCCCGTGTCTGCGTGGGTTTCGCCCCACAACCCAAAAATGTGCAAGTTAGGTGGATTGGCCGCGCTAAGCTGCCCCTTAATTGGAAAAAAAACGAATTGGGTACTCTTAAATTTTTTTTTTTAAATCTCGAGTCAATAAACCTTTGACAAACCGTCTAAACGATTGCTTTGGTCCAATGGTAACTGAGTGTGAGTTGTCCCCACACAATAAGGGGAGACGGAGGCCAAGCGGTATTGTCACTGGACTAGTAAGCAAGACCCAGAGTAATGCTCTGCGATCCCGGGTTCGAATCCTGCCACTGCAGATGGGGAAATTTGAATTTTAATAAAAATCAGGAATTAAAAGTCTAACGATGACCATGAAACCATTGTCGATTGTTGTTAAAAACCCATCTGGTTCACTAATGTCCTTCAGGGAAGGAAATCTGCCGTCCTTACCCGGTCTGGCCTACATGTGACTCTCAGCAATGTGGTTCACTTTAAACTGATCTCTCAAGACTCCCTCCAGGGCAAGAAATGCTGGCACAGCCTGGCACACCCTCCAGGGCAATAACTGCTGGCACAGCCTGGCACTCCCTCCAGGGCAAGAAATGCTGGCACAGCCTGGCACACCCTCCAGGGCAATAACTGCTGGCACAGCCTGGCACTCCCTCCAGGGCAAGAAATGCTGGCACAGCCTGGCACACCCTCCAGGGCAATAACTGCTGACACAGCCGGCCACACCCTCCAGGGCAATAACTGCTGACACAGCCGGCCACACCCTCCAGGGCAATAACTGCTGGCACAGCCTGGCACACCCTCCAGGGCAATAACTGCTGGCACAGCCGGCCACACCCTCCAGGGCAATAACTGCTGGCACAGCCGGCCACACCCTCCAGGGCAATAACTGCTGGCACAGCCGGCCACACCCTCCAGGGCAATAACTGCTGACACAGCCGGCCACACCCTCCAGGGCAATAACTGCTGGCACAGCCGGCCACACCCTCCAGGGCAATAACTGCTGACACAGCCGGCCACACCCTCCAGGGCAATAACTGCTGATACAGCCTGGCACACCCTCCAGGGCAATAACTGCTGACACTGCCGGCCACACCCTCCAGGGCAATAACTGCTGGCACAGCCTGGCACACCCTCCAGGGCAATAACTGCTGACACAGCCGGCCACACCCTCCAGGGCAATAACTGCTGGCACAGCCTGGCACACCCTCCAGGGCAATAACTGCTGGCACAGCCGGCCACACCCTCCAGGGCAATAACTGCTGACACAGCCTGGCACACTCTCCAGGGCAATAACTGCTGGCACAGCCTGGCACACCCTCCAGGGCAATAACTGCTGACACAGCCTGGCACACTCTCCAGGGCAATAACTGCTGGCACAGCCTGGCACACCCTCCAGGGCAATAACTGCTGATACAGCCTGGCACACCCTCCAGGGCAATAACTGCTGACACAGCCTGGCACACCCTCCAGGGCAAGAAATGCTGGCACAGCCGGCCACACCCTCCAGGGCAATAACTGCTGATACAGCCTGGCACACCCTCCAGGGCAATAACTGCTGACACAGCCGGCCACACCCTCCGGGGCAAGAAATGCTGGCACAGCCGGCCACACCCTCCAGGGCAATAACTGCTGGCACAGCCTGGCACACCCTCCAGGGCAATAACTGCTGACACAGCCGGCCACACCCTCCAGGGCAATAACTGCTGACACAGCCTGGCACACTCTCCAGGGCAAGAAATGCTGGCACAGCCGGCCACACCCTCCAGGGCAATAACTGCTGGCACAGCCTGGCACACCCTCCAGGGCAATAACTGCTGACACAGCTGGCCACACCCTCCAGGGCAATAACTGCTGGCACAGCCGGCCACACCCTCCAGGGCAATAACTGCTGGCACAGCCGGCCACACCCTCCAGGGCAATAACTGCTGACACAGGCGGCCACACCCTCCAGGGCAATAACTGCTGACACAGCCGGCCACACCCTCCAGGGCAATAACTGCTGGCACAGCCGGCCACACCCTCCAGGGCAATAACTGCTGGCACAGCCGGCCACACCCTCCAGGGCAATAACTGCTGGCACAGCCTGGCACACCCTCCAGGGCAAGAAATGCTGGCACAGCCGGCCACACCCTCCAGGGCAATAACTGCTGACACAGCCGGCCACACCCTCCAGGGCAATAACTGCTGACACAGCCTGGCACACCCTCCAGGGCAATAACTGCTGACACAGCCGGCCACACCCTCCAGGGCAATAACTGCTGACACAGCCGGCCACACCCTCCAGGGCAATTACTGCTGACACAGCCGGCCACACCCTCCAGGGCAATAACTGCTGACACAGCCAGCCACACCCTCCAGGGCAATAACTGCTGACACAGCCGGCCACACCCTCCAGGGCAATAACTGCTGACACAGCCGGCCACACCCTCCAGGGCAATAACTGCTGACACAGCCGGCCACACCCTCCAGGGCAATAACTGCTGGCACAGCCGGCCACACCCTCCAGGGCAATAACTGCTGACACAGCCGGCCACACCCTCCAGGGCAATTACTGCTGACACAGCCGGCCACACCCTCCAGAGCAATAACTGCTGGCACAGCCTGGCACACCCTCCAGGGCAATAACTGCTGACACAGCTGGCCACACCCACGTCCCATCGACACATTTATTAAAAACCAGATGTTGGGGTGAAAGATCACTGAGCTGAAATGTTAATCATTTGCATCTTGTCCTCATGTCCCTGACCACAAACTAGATTTAAACCACTGCCTGACTGAACCTGGAAGGTGTGACTGAGATTTACAGACAAGAACATAAGAACTAGGAGCAGGAGTCGGCCACCTGGCCCCTCGAACCTGCTCCACCATTCAGTGAGATCATGGCTGATCTTTTGTGGACTCAGCTCCACTTTCCGGCCCGAACACCATAATCCTTAATCCCTTTATTCTTCAAAAAACTATCTATCTTTATCTTAAAAACATTTAATGAAGGAGCCTCAACTGCTGCACTGGGCAAGGAATTCCATAGATTCACAACCCTTTGGGTGAAGAGGTTCCCCCTACACTCAGTCCTAAATCTACTTCCCCTTATTTTGAGGCTATGCCCCCTAGTTCTGCTTTCACCCGCCAGTGAAAACAACCTGCCCGCATCTATCCTATCTATTCACTTCATAATCTTATATGTTTTTATAAGATCCCACTGCATCCTTCTAAATTCCAACGAGTACAGTCCCAGTCTACTCAACCTCTCCTCGTAATCCAACCCCCTCAACTCTGGGATTAACCTAGTGAATCTCCTCTGCACACCCTCCAGTGCCAGTACGTCCTTTCTCAGGTACTGAACACATTACTCCAGGTGTGGCCTCATTAACAGCATAACCTCCCGAGTCTTAAACTCCCTCCCTCGTGCAATGAAGGACAAAAATCCTTCTGAATCACCTGTTGCACCTGTAAACCAACTTTTTGCGACTTATGCACTCGGACACCCAGGTCCCTCTGCACAGCAGCGTGTTGCAGACAGCACAAGGCCACAAAAGAGAGGGGGCAGGATTCTCCATTTGAGAGACTTAAGTGCTGCTGCCAGTGGAGCAGGTGTGCTCCTTCACAACCGAAGAATTGGCGTGAGACCCTCCCTGATTCCAGTGCCTGTGAGGGGCTAGCACCGGAGCCGAGAGAAAGTCTCTCCGCATGTGCCAAAACCGGCCCGAGAATGGCCGGGTCCTGGGATGCGCATGGCTGACGACCTGCACCGGTCGCGCCATACAACATGGCACTGACCATTCGCCACCGCAACTCGCCAACCCCCTGGCCACGCCAGCTCTAAAAGAGTATCCAGCGACACGGATCCTGGCCGAGTGCGGCGCCGCTGGACACAGTCCACAGCCATCACACCGGGTTGCTGCACGGTTGGGACCACATGTGGCCGCCTCCTTTGGGAACTCGGGCCTTTGGGGGCGGCTCATCGCCGGTGGGCCGGCCGTTGGAATGGGGCCCGGCTTGTGTCACGATGATGCCAGTTTGAACGGGGTGGAGCACTGCAGTCCGGCGTCAAACCGGCACAGTCCCGAAAACCCGCTCTCTGCCCGATCCAAGGACACTATTTCGGCATCGGGCTACGTAGAATCCTGCCCAGGGATCTCGGGCATCCGGAATTAACGGAACCGATGATTGTGCAAATGCAACAGCCTCAACCTTTGGTCGGGAGGGTTCCTGCATCGAGGGTTCCCCAAAGGTATCCCCATGCCAGGGACTGTGGGCGAGGCAGACGGGCTGAATAGTGTGTAAGCAGGAGAGACGTGCAAATGTGAGAGGATTAACTGACCCGGTGTGTAAATGTTCAATGGGAGCACACGCTGACCCGGGTGTGTAAATGTTCAATGGGAGCACACGCTGACTCATGTGTGTAAATGTTCAATGGGAGGACACGCTGACCCGGGTGTGTAAATGTTCAAGAGGAGCACACGCTGACCTGGGTGTGTAAATATTCAATGGGAGGACACGCAGACCCAGGTGTGTAAATGTTCAACGGGAGTACACGCTGACCATGGTGTGTAAATGTTCAATGGGAGCACACGCTGACCCGGGTGTGTAAATGTTCAATGGGAGCACACGCTGACTCATGTGTGTAAATGTTCAATGGGAGCACACGCTGACCCGGGTGTGTAAATGTTCAATGGGAGCACACGCTGACTCAGGTGTGTAAATGTTCAATGGGAGGACACGCTGACCCGGGTGTGTAAACGTTCAATGGGAGGACACGCTGACCCGGGTGTGTAAATGTTCAAGAGGAGCACACACTGACCTGGGAGTGTAAATGTTCAATGGGAGCACACGCTGACCTGGGTGTGTAAATGTTCAATGGGAGGACACGCTGACCCGGGTGTGTAAATGTTCAATGGGAGCACACGCTGACCCGGTGTGTAAATGTTCAATAGGAGCACACGCTGACCCCGGTGTGTAAATGTTCAATGGGAGGACACACTGACCCGGGTGTGTAAATGTTCAATGAGAGCACACACTGACCTGGGAGTGTAAATGTTCAATGGGAGGACACGCTGACCTGGGTGTGTAAATGTTCAATGGGAGGACACGCTGACCTGGGTGTGTAAATGTTCAATGGGAGGACACGCTGACCAGGGTGTGTAAATGTTCAATGGGAGGACACGCTGACCCAGGTGTGTAAATGTTCAATGGGAGAACACGCTGACCCGGGTGCGTAAATGTTCAATGGGAGGACACGCTGACCTGGGTGTGTAAATGTTCAATGGGAGGACACGCTGACCCGGGTGTGTAAATGTTCAATGGGAGGACACGCTGACCCGGTGTGTAAATGTTCAATGGGAGGTCACGCTGACCCGGGTGTGTAAATGTTCAATGGGAGGACACGCTGACCCGGGTGTGTAAATGTTCAATGGGAGGACACGCTGACCTGGGTGTGTAAATGTTCAATGGGAGGACACACTGACCTGGGTGTGTAAATGTTCAATGGGAGGACACGCTGAACTGGGTGTGTAAATGTTCAATGGGAGGACACGCTGACCAGGGTGTGTAAATGTTCAATGGGAGCCCACGCTGACTTGGGTGTGTAAATGTGCAATGGGAGGACACGCTGACCTGGGTGTGTAAATGTTCAATGGAAGGAGTCGCTGACCCGGGTGTGTAAATGTTCAATGGGAGCACACGCTGACCTGAGTGTGTAAATGTTCAATGAGAGGACACGCTGACCCGGGTGTGTAAATGTTCAATGGGAGGTCACGCTGACCCGGGTGTGTAAATGTTCAATGGGAGGACACGCTGACCTGGGTGTGTAAATGTTCAATGGGAGCACACGCTGACCTGGGTGTGTAAATGTTCAATGGGAGGTCACGCTGACCCGGGTGTGTAAATGTTCAATGGGAGGTCACGCTGACCGGGGTGTGTAAATGTTCAATGGGAGGTCACGCTGACCTGGGTGTGTAAATGTTCATGGGAGGACACGCTGACCCGGGTGTGTAAATGGTCAATGTGAGGACACGGTGACCCGGGTGTGTAAATGTTCAATGGGAGGACACGCTGACCTGGGTGTGTAAATCTGCAATGGGAGGGCACGCTGACCTGGGTGTGTCAATGTTCAATGGGAGGTCACGCTGACCCGGGTGTGTAAATGTTCAATGGGAGGTCACGCTGACCGGGGTGTGTAAATGTTCAATGGGAGGACACACTGACCTGGGTGTGTAAATGTTCAATGGGAGGACACGCTGACCTGGGTGTGTAAATGATCAATGGGAGGACACGCTGACCTGGGTGTGTAAATGTTCAATAGGAGGACACGCTGACCTGGGTGTGTAAATGATCAATGGGAGGTCACGCTGACCGGGGTGTGTAAATGTTCAATGTGAGGTCACGCTGACCTGGGTGTGTAAATGGTCAATGTGAGGACACGCTGACCCGGGTGTGTAAATGTTCAATGGGAGGTCACGCTGACCGGTGTGTGTAAATGTTCAAAGGGAGGACATGCTGACCTGGGTGTGTAAATGTTCAATGGGAGGACACGCTGACCTGGGTGTGTAAATGTTCAATGGGAGGTCACGCTGACCGGGGTGTGTAAATGTTCAATGTGAGGTCACGCTGACCTGGGTGTGTAAATGGTCAATGTGAGGACACGCTGACCCGGGTGTGTAAATGTTCAATGGGAGGACACGCTGACCTGGGTGTGTAAATGTTCAATGCGAGGACACGCTGACCTGGGTGTGTAAATGTTCAATGGGAGGACACGCTGACCTGGGTGTGTAAATGTTCAATGGGAGGACACGCTGACCTGGGTGTGTAAATGTTCAATGTGAGGTCACGCTGACCGGGGTGTGCAAATGTTCAATGTGAGGTCACGCTGACCTGGGTGTGTAAATGGTCAATGTGAGGACACGATGACCCGGGTGTGTAAATGCTCAATGGGAGGTCACACTGACCCGGGTGTGTAAATGTTCAATGGGAGGACACGCTGACCCGGGTGTGTAAATGTTCAATGGGAGGGCACGCTGACCCGGGTGTGTAAATGTTCAATGGGAGGACACGCTGACCTGGGTGTGTAAATGTTCAATGGGAGCACACGCTGACCTGGGTGTGTAAATGTTCAATGGGAGGTCACGCTGACCTGGGTGTGTAAATGTTCAATGGGAGGTCACACTGACCCGGGTGTGTAAATGTCCAATGGGAGGGCACGCTGACCTGGGTGTGTAAATGCTCAATGGGAGGTCACACTGACCCGGGTGTGTAAATGTTCAATGGGAGGGCACGCTGACCCGGGTGTGTAAATGTTCAATGGGAGGACACGCTGACCTGGGTGTGTAAATGTTCAATGGGAGGTCACGCTGACCCGGGTGTGTAAATGGTCAATGGGAGGTCACGCTGACCCGGGTGTGTAAATGTTCAATGGGAGGACACACTGACCTGGGTGTGTAAATGTTCAATGGGAGGACACGCTGACCCGGGTGTGTAAATGTTCAATGGGAGGACACGCTGACCCGGGTGTGTAAATGTTCAATGGGAGCACACGCTGACCCGGGTGTGTAAATGTTCAATGGGAGGACATGCTGACCCGGGTGTGTAAATGTTCAATGGGAGGACATGCTGACCCGGGTGTGTAAATGGTCAATGGGAGGACACGCTGACCTGGGTGTGTAAATGTTCAATGGGAGGACACGCTGACCTGGGTGTGTAAATGTTCAATGGGAGCACACGCTGACCCGGGTGTGTAAATGTTCAATGGGAGGACATGCTGACCCGGGTGTGTAAATGGTCAATGGGAGGACATGCTGACCCGGGTGTGTAAATGGTCAATGGGAGGACACGCTGACCTGGGTGTGTAAATGTTCAATGTGAGGAAACGCTGACCTGGGTGTGTAAATGTTCAATGGGAGCACACGCTGACCCGGGTGTGTAAATGTTCAATGGGAGGACATGCTGACCCGGGTGTGTAAATGGTCAATGGGAGGACACGCTGACCTGGGTGTGTAAATGTTCAATGGGAGGACTCGCTGACCCGGGTGTGTAAATGGTCAATGGGAGGACACGCTGACCTGGGTGTGTAAATGTTCAATGGGAGGTCACGCTGACCTGGGTGTGTAAATGTTCAATGGGAGGACACGCTGACCCAGGTGTGTAAATGTTCAATGGGAGGTCACGCTGACCTGGGTGTGTAAATGTTCAATGGGAGCACACGCTGACCTGGGTGTGTAAATGTTCAATGGGAGGACACGCTGACCCGGGTGTGTAAATGTTCAATGGGAGGGCACGCTGACCTGGGTGTGTAAATGTTCAATGGGAGGACACGCTGACCCGGGTGTGTAAATGTTCAATGGGAGGGCACGCTGACCTGGGTGTGTAAATGTTCAATGGGAGGGCACGCTGACCCGTGTGTGTAAATGTTCAATGGGAGGACACGCTGACCTGGGTGTGTAAATATTCAATGGGAGGACACGCTGACCCGTGTGTGTAAATGTTCAATGGGAGCACACACTGACCCGGGTGTGTAAATGTTCAATGGGAGGACACGCTGACCTGGGTGTGTAAATGTTCAATGGGAGGAGACGCTGACACGGGTGTGTAAATGTTCAATGGGAGGTCACGCTGACCTGGGTGTGTAAATGTTCAATGGGAGCACATGCTGATCCGTGTGCGTAAATGTTCAATGGGAGCACACGCTGACCTGAGTGTGTAAATGTTCAATGGGAGCAAACGCTGAACCGGGTGTGTAAATTTGCAATGGGATGTCACGTGACCTGGGTGTGTACATGTTCAATGGGAGGACAGGCTGACCCGGGTGTGTAAATTTGCAATGGGATGTCACGCGGACCTGGGTGTGTAAATGTTCAATGGGAGGACAGGCTGACCCGGGTGTGTAAATGTTCAATGGGAGGACACGCTGACCCGGGTGTGCAAATTTGCAATGGGAGAACACGCAGACCTGGGTGTGTAAATGTTCAATGGGAGGACACGCTGACCCGGGTGTGCAAATTTGCAATGGGAGAACACGCAGACCTGGGTGTGTAAATGTTCAATGGGAGGGCACGCGGACCCGGGTGTGTAAATGTTCAATGGGAGGACACGCTGACCCGGGTGTGTAAATGTTCAATGGGAGCACACGCTGACCCGGGTGTGTAAATGTTTAATGGGAGGACACGCTGACCCGGGTGTGTAAATGTTCAATGGGAGGACACGCTGACCCGGGTGTGTAAATGTTCAATGGGAGGACAGGCTGACCTGAGTGTGTACATGTTGAATGGAAGCACACGCTGACCTGGGTGTGTAAATGTTCAATGGGAGGACACGCTGACCTGGGTGTGTAAATCTGCAATGGGAGGACACGCTGACCTGGGTGTGTAAATGTTCAATGGGAGGACACGCTGACCCGTGTGTGTAAATGTTCAATGGGAGGAGACGCTGACCCGGGCATGTAAATGTTCAATGGGAGCACACACTGACCCGGGTGTGTAAATGTTCAATGGGAGCACACACTGGCTTGGGTGTGTAAATGTTCAATGGGAGCACACGCTGCCCCGGGTGCCGGATGTGTAAATGTTCAATGGGCGGACACGCTGACCTGGGTGTGCAAATGTTCAATGGGAGCAAACGCTGAACCGGGTGTGTAAATTTGCAATGGGATGTCACGCTGACCTGGGTGTGTAAATGTTCAATGGGAGGACAGGCTGACCCGGGTGTGTAAATGTTCAATGGGAGGACACGCTGACCCGGGTGTGTAAATGTTCAATGGGAGGACAGGCTGACCCGGGTGTGTAAATGTTCAATGGGAGGACACGCTGACCTGGGTGTGTAAATGTTCAATGGGAGGACACGCTGATCCGTGTGCGTAAATGTTCAATGGGAGCACACGCTGACCTGAGTGTGTAAATGTTCAATGGGAGCAAACGCTGAACCGGGTGTGTAAATTTGCAATGGGATGTCACGCTGACCTGGGTGTGTAAATGTTCAATGGGAGGACAGGCTGACCCGGGTGTGTAAATTTGCAATGGGATGTCACGCTGACCTGGGTGTGTAAATGTTCAATGGGAGGACACGCTGACCCGGGTGTGTAAATGTTCAATGGGAGGACACGCTGACCCGGGTGTGTAAATGTTCAATGGGAGGACACGCTGACCCGGGTGTGTAAATGTTCAATGGGAGGACACACTGACCTGTATGTGTAAATGGTCAATGAGAGGACACGCTGACCCGGGTGTGTAAATTTGCAATGGGAGGACACGCTGACCTGGGTGTGTAAATGTTCAATGGGAGCACATGCTGATCCGTGTGCGTAAGTGTTCAATGGCAGCACACGCTGACCTGAGTGTGTAAATGTTCAATGGGAGCAAACGCTGACCCGGGTGTGTAAATTTGCAATGGGAGGACACGCAGACCTGGGTGTGTAAATGTTCAATGGGAGGGCACGCTGACCCGGGTGTGTAAATGTTCAATGGGAGAAGACGCTGACCCGGGTGTGTAAATGGTCAATGGGAAGACACGCAGGCCTGAGTGTGTACATGTTGAATGGGAGCACACACTGGCCTGGGTGTGTAAATGTTCAATGGGAGCTCACGCTGCCCCGGATGCCGGGTATGTAAATGTTCAATGGGAGGAGACGCTGACCTGGGTGTGTAAAAGTTCAATGGAAGGAGTCGCTGACACGGGTGTATAAATGTTCAATGGGAGCACATGCTGACCTGTGTGTGTAAATGTTCAATGGGAGCAAACGCTGAACCGGGTGTGTAACTTTGCAATGGGATGTCACGCCGACCAGGGTGTGTAAATGTTCAATGGAAGGAGTCGCTGACACGGGTGTGTAAATGTTCAATGGGAGCACACGCTGACCTGAGTGTGTAAATGTTCAATGGGAGGACACGCTGACCCGGGTGTGTAAATTTGCAATGGGAGGACACGCTGACCAGGGTGTGTAAATGTTCCATGGGAGGACACGCTGACCTGGGTGTGTAAATGGTCAATGAGAGGACACGCTGACCCGGGTGTGTAAATTTGCAATGGGACGACACGCTGACCCGAGTGTGTAAATGTTCAATGGGAGGAAACGCTGACCCGGGTGTGTAAATGTTCAATGGCAGGACACGCTGACCTGGGTGTGTAAATGTTCACTGGGAGCACACACTGACCCGGGTGTGTAAATGTTCAATGGGAGGACACGCTGACTTTGGTGTGTAAATGTTCAATGGGAGCACACGCTGACCCGGGTGTGTAAATGTTCAATTGGAGGTCACGCTGACCTGAGTGTGTAAACGTTCAATGGGAGGTCACGTTGACCTGGGTGTGTAAATGGTCAATGGGAGGTCACGCTGACCCGGGTGTGTAAATGGTCAATGGGAGGTCACGCTGACCCGGGTGTGTAAATGGTCAATGGGAGGTCACGCTGACCCGGGTGTGTAAATGTTCAATGGGAGCACACGCTGACCTGAGTGTGTAAACGTTCAATGGGAGGTTCGCGCTGACCCGGGTGTGTAAATGGTCAATGGGAGGTCACGCTGACCCGGGTGAGGGAGGATGAGGAGCTGAGGGCGCCGGCCATTGGGGGCGGGGCCAAAAGGGGAAACGCGGGCTTTGTTCCCGCGCTATGGTAATCATGGCGGGAACAGGGAAGCAGGAAGGAAGGGGCCTCGCACAGTGTGAGCCGAGGTGACGGGGGGCGTCCTGTAGGGGGACTAGCCTGCAAGCAATGGTGACGGCGCCGTTGCCGTTCTCACCAAAGAAATACACCACAAGCCCGGTGGTGGTGGCTACATTGAAAATTTGGGGGCAGTGGAGACGGCATAGGGGAGGGACGGGAGCTTCGGTGCGGTCCCCGATAAGAAACAATCATAGGTTCGTTCCGGGGGGAATGGATGGGGGATTTGGAGCATGGCAAAGAGCTGGGGTAGTACAATTAAGAGATCTATTTGTAGATGGGACGTTTGCGAGTCTGGGAGCGCTGACGGAGAAATATGGGTTGCCCCAAGGGAATGCATTTCGGTATATGCAATTGAGGGCTTTTGCAAGGCAACAGGTGAGGGAATTCCCGCAGCTCCCGACGCAGGAAGTGCAGGATAGAGTGATCTCAGAGACATGGGTGGGGGACGGTAAGGTAGCGGACATATACAGGGAAATGAGGGACGAGGGGGAGATCATGGTAGATGAGCTGAAAGGGAAATGGGAAGAAGAACTGGGGGAGGAGATTGAGGAGGGGCTGTGGGCTGATGCCCTACGTAGGGTAAACTCATCGTCCTCGTGTGCCAGGCTAAGCCTGATACAATTTAAGGTGCTACATAGGGCGCATATGACTGGAGCACGGCTTAGTAAATTTTTGGGGGTAGAGGATAGGTGTGGGAGATGCTCGAGAGGCCCAGCGAATCACACCCACACGTTCTGGTCATGCCCGGCACTACAGGGGTTCTGGGTGGGGGTGGCAAAGGTGCTTTCGAAGGTGGTGGGGGTCCGGGTCGAACCAAGCTGGGGGTTGGCTATATTTGGGGTTGCAGAAGAGCCGGGAGTGCAGGAGGCGAGAGAGGCTGACGTGTTGGCCTTTGCGTCCCTTGTAGCCCGGCGCAGGATATTGTTAATGTGGAAGGAAGCCAAACCCCCGGGTGCGGAGGCCTGGATAAACGATATGGCAGGGTTCATAAAGTTAGAACGGATTAAGTTTGTGTTAAGGGGTTCGGCTCAGGGGTTCACCAGGCGGTGGCAACCGTTCGTCGACTACCTCACAGAAAGATAGAAGGAATGGAAAAGAAGTAGATAACAGCACCAACCCGGGGGGGAGGGGGGGATGGAATCGGACGGACTCTCAGGGATGTTATTGTATATGTATAGGTATTTGGTATATGTAATTGTATATTGGATTGTTGGATTGTAATTTTGGAGAGTATTTATTTTGGACAAGGCAGTTGCCATTTAGTTTTGTTTTTTGTTTATATATTACTTATTTATTTGTTTAAAACTGGCCACTGTTATTTATATTGCTTTATTGTTGTGTAAAAGAAACACTACGTATTGTTATGTTTGGCCAAAAAACATGAATAAAATATATATATTTTTTAAAAATGTTCAATGGGAGGACACGCTGACCTGGGTGTGTAAATGTTCAATGGGAGCACACACTGACCCGGGTGTGTAAATGTTCAATGGGAGCAAACGCTGAACCGGGTGTGTAAATTTGCAATGGGATGTCACGCTGACCTGGGTGTGTAAATGTCCAATGGGAGGACACGCTGACCTGGGTGTGTAAATGTTCAATGGGTGGACACGCTGACCCGGGTGTGCAAATTTGCAATGGGAGGACACGCAGACCTGGGTGTGTAAATGTTCAATGGGAGGGCACGCTGACCCGGGTGTGTAAATGTTCAATGGGAGGACACGCTGACCCGGGTGTGTAAATGTTCAATGGGAGCACACGCTGACCTGTGTGTGTAATTGGTCAATGAGAGGACACGCTGACCTGGGTGTGTACATTTGCAATGGGACGACAGGCTGTCCTGGGTGTGTAAATGTTCAATGGGAGGAAACGCTGACCTGGGTGTGCAAATGTTCAATGGGAGGACACGCTGATCTGGGTGTGTAAATGTTCAATTGGAGGACACGCTGACCTGGGTGTGTAAATGTTCAATTTGAGGACACGCTGACCCGGGTGTGTAAATGTTCAATGGGAGGACCGCTGACCTGGGTGTGCAAATGTTCAATGGGAGCACACGCTGACCCGGGTGTGTAAATGGACAATGGGAGCACACACTGGCCTGGGTGTGTAAATGTACAATGGGAGCACACACTGGCCTGGGTGTGTAAATGTTCAATGGAAGGTCACGCTGACCCGGGTGTGTAAATGTTCAATGGGAGGACACGCTGACCCAGGTGTGTAAATGTTGAATGAGAGCACATGGTGACCTGGGTGTGTAAATGTTCAATTTGAGGACACGCTGACCCGGGTGTGTAAATGTTCAATGGGAGGACCGCTGACCTGGGTGTGCAAATGTTCAATGGGAGCATATACTGACCCGGGTGTGTAAATGTTCAATGGAAGGAGTCGCTGACACGGGTGTGTAAATGTTCAATGGGAGCAAACGCTGAACCGGGTGTGTAAATTTGCAATGGGATGTCACGCCGACCTGCGTGTGTAAATGTTCAATGGGAGGACACGCTGACACGGGTGTGTTAATTTGCAATGGGAGGACACGCTGATCCGGGTGTGTAAATGTTCAATGGGAGGACACACTGACCCGGGTGTGTACATTTGCAACGGGACGACAGGCTGACCTGGGTGTGTAAATGTTCAATGGGAGGACACGCTGACCTGGGTGTGTACATTTGCAACGGGACGACAGGCTGACCTGGGTGTGTAAATGTTCAATGGGAGGAAACGCTGACCTGGGTGTGTAAATGTTCAATGGGAGGACACGCTGACCCGGGTGTGTAAATGTTCAATGGGAGGACACGCTGACCCGGGTGTGTAAATGTTCAATTGGAGGACACGCTGACCCGGGTGTGTAAATGTTCAACGGGAGGACACACTGACCTGGGTGTGTAAATGGTCAATGGGAGGACACGCTGGCCCGGGTGTGTAAATGTTCAATGGGAGGACACGCTGACCTGGGTGTGTACATGGTCAATGGGAGGACACGCTCGCCCGGGTGTGTAAATTTGCAATGGGAGGACACGCTGACCTGGGTGTGTAAATGTTGAATGAGAGGTCACGCTGACCCGGGTGTGTAAATGTTCAATGGGAGGACACGCTGACCCGGGTGTGTAAATAGTCAATGAGAGGACACGCTGCCCCGGGTGTGTAAATTTGCAATGGGAGCACACGCTGACCCGGGTGTGTAAATGTTCAATGGGAGGACACGCTGACCCGGGTGTGTAAATGTTGAATGAGAGCACATGCTGACCTGGGTGTGTAAATGTTGAATGAGAGCACATGCTGACCTGGGTGTGTAAATGTTCAATTTGAGGACACGCTGACCCGGGTGTGTAAATGTTCAATGGGAGGACCGCTGACCTGGGTGTGCAAATGTTCAATGGGAGCACACGCTGACCCGGGTGTGTAAATGTACAATGGGAGCACACACTGGCCTGGGTGTGTAAATGTACAATGGGAGCACACACTGGCCTGGGTGTGTAAATGTTCAATGGGAGGTCACGCTGACCCGGGTGTGTAAATGCTCAATGGGAGGACACGCTGACCCGGGTGTGTAAATGTTGAATGAGAGCACATGGTGACCTGGGTGTGTAAATGTAAATTTGAGGACACGCTGACCCGGGTGTGTAAATGTTCAATGGGAGGACCGCTGACCCGGGTGTGTAAATGTTCAATGGAAGGAGTCGCTGACACGGGTGTGTAAATGTTCAATGGGAGCAAACGCTGAACCGGGTGTGTAAATTTGCAATGGGATGTCACGCTGACCTGGGTGTGTAAATGTTCAATGGGAGGACACGCTGACCCGGGTGTGTAAATGTTCAATGGGAGGACACACTGACCCGGGTGTGTAAATGTTCAATGGGAGGACACGCTGGCCCGGGCGTGTAAGTGTTCAATAGGAGCACACGCTGACCTGGCTGTGTAATTGGTCAATGAGAGGACACGCTGACCCGGGTGTGTAAATTTGCAATGGGACACGCTGACCCGGGTATGTAAATGTTGAATGGGAGCACATGCTGACCTGGGTGTGTAAATGTTCAATGGGAGGACACGCTGACCCGGGTGTGTAAATGTTCAATGGGAGCACATGCTGACCTGGGTGTGTAAATGTTCAATGGGAGGACACGCTGACCTGGGTGTGTAAATGGTCAATGAGAGGACACGCTGACCCGGGTGTGTAAATTTGCAATGGGAGGACACGCTGACCTGGGTGTGTAAATGTGCAATCGGAGGACACCCTGACCCGGGTGTGTAAATGTTGAATGAGAGCACACGCTGACCCGGGTGTGTAAATGTTCAATGGGAGGACACGCTGACCTGGGTGTGTAAATGTTCAATGGGAGGACACGCTGACCTGGGTGTGTAAATGGTCAATGGGAGGACACGCTGACCTGGGTGTGTAAATGGTCAATGGGAGGTCACGCTGACCCGGGTGTGTAAATGTTCAATGGGAGGACACGCTGACCCGGGTGTGTAGATGTTGAATGAGAGCACATGCTGACCTGGGTGTGTAAATGTTCAATTTGAGGACACGCTGACCCGGGTGTGTAAATGTTCAATGGGAGCACACACTGGCTTGGGTGTGTAAATGTTCAATGGGAGCACACGCTGCCCCGGGTGCCGGATGTGTAAATGTTCAATGGGAGGAGACGCTGACACGGGTGTGTAAATGTTCAATGGGAGGTCACGCTGACCTGGGTGTGTAAATGTTCAATGGGAGCACATGCTGACCTGAGTGTGTAAATGTTCAATGGGAGCAAACGCTGAACCGGGTGTGTAAATTTGCAATGGGATGTCACGCTGACCTGGGTGTGTAAATGTTCAATGGGAGGACACGCTGACCCGGGTGTGTAAATGTTCAATGGGAGGACACGCTGACCCAGGTGTGTAAATGTCCAATGGGAGGACACGCTGACCTGGGTGTGTAAATGTTCAATGGGTGGACACGCTGACCCGGGTGTGCAAATTTGCAATGGGAGGACACGCAGACCTGGGTGTGTAAATGTTCAATGGGAGGGCACGCTGACCCGGGTGTGTAAATGTTCAATGGGAGGACACGCTGACCCGGGTGTGTAAATGTTCAATGGGAGCACACGCTGACCTGTGTGTGTAATTGGTCAATGAGAGGACACGCTGACCTGGGTGTGTACATTTGCAATGGGACGACAGGCTGTCCTGGGTGTGTAAATGTTCAATGGGAGGAAACGCTGACCTGGGTGTGCAAATGTTCAATGGGAGGACACGCTGACCCGGGTGTGTAAATGTTCAATGAGAGGACATGCTGACCTGGGTGTGTAAATGTTCAATTTGAGGACACGCTGACCCGGGTGTGTAAATGTTAAATGGGAGGACCGCTGACCTGGGTGTGCAAATGTTCAATGGGAGCACACGCTGACCCGGGTGTGTAAATGGACAATGGGAGCACACACTGGCCTGGGTGTGTAAATGTACAATGGGAGCACACACTGGCCTGGGTGTGTAAATGTTCAATGGAAGGTCACGCTGACCCGGGTGTGTAAATGTTCAATGGGAGGACACGCTGACCCAGGTGTGTAAATGTTGAATGAGAGCACATGGTGACCTGGGTGTGTAAATGTTCAATTTGAGGACACGCTGACCCGGGTGTGTAAATGTTCAATGGGAGGACCGCTGACCTGGGTGTGCAAATGTTCAATGGGAGCATATACTGACCCGGGTGTGTAAATGTTCAATGGAAGGAGTCGCTGACACGGGTGTGTAAATGTTCAATGGGAGCAAACGCTGAACCGGGTGTGTAAATTTGCAATGGGATGTCACGCCGACCTGCGTGTGTAAATGTTCAATGGGAGGACACGCTGACACGGGTGTGTTAATTTGCAATGGGAGGACACGCTGATCCGGGTGTGTAAATGTTCAATGGGAGGACACACTGACCCGGGTGTGTACATTTGCAACGGGACGACAGGCTGACCTGGGTGTGTAAATGTTCAATGGGAGGACACGCTGACCTGGGTGTGTACATTTGCAACGGGACGACAGGCTGACCTGGGTGTGTAAATGTTCAATGGGGGGAAACGCTGACCTGGGTGTGTAAATGTTCAATGGGAGGACACGCTGACCCGG
This sequence comes from Scyliorhinus torazame, assembly GCF_047496885.1. Taxonomy (NCBI): domain Eukaryota; kingdom Metazoa; phylum Chordata; class Chondrichthyes; order Carcharhiniformes; family Scyliorhinidae; genus Scyliorhinus; species Scyliorhinus torazame. The sequence continues at coordinate 3,283,827 of NC_092737.1, read as the reverse complement.
GTGTGTAAATGTTCAATGGGAGGACACGCTGACCCGGGTGTGTAAATGTTCAATTGGAGGACACGCTGACCCGGGTGTGTAAATGTTCAACGGGAGGACACACTGACCTGGGTGTGTAAATGGTCAATGGGAGGACACGCTGGCCCGGGTGTGTAAATTTGCAATGGGAGGACACGCTGACCTGGGTGTGTAAATGTTGAATGAGAGGTCACGCTGACCCGGGTGTGTAAATGTTCAATGGGAGGACACGCTGACCCGGGTGTGTAAATAGTCAATGAGAGGACACGCTGCCCCGGGTGTGTAAATTTGCAATGGGAGCACACGCTGACCCGGGTGTGTAAATGTTCAATGGAAGGACAAGCTGACCCGGGTGTGTAAATGTTCAATGGGAGGACACGCTGACCCGGGTGTGTAAATGTTGAATGAGAGCACATGCTGACCTGGGTGTGTAAATGTTCAATTTGAGGACACGCTGACCCGGGTGTGTAAATGTTCAATGGGAGGACCGCTGACCTGGGTGTGCAAATGTTCAATGGGAGCACACGCTGACCCGGGTGTGTAAATGTACAATGGGAGCACACACTGGCCTGGGTGTGTAAATGTACAATGGGAGCACACACTGGCCTGGGTGTGTAAATGTTCAATGGGAGGTCACGCTGACCCGGGTGTGTAAATGCTCAATGGGAGGACACGCTGACCCGGGTGTGTAAATGTTGAATGAGAGCACATGGTGACCTGGGTGTGTAAATGTAAATTTGAGGACACGCTGACCCGGGTGTGTAAATGTTCAATGGGAGGACCGCTGACACGGGTGTGTAAATGTTCAATGGGAGCAAACGCTGAACCGGGTGTGTAAATTTGCAATGGGATGTCACGCTGACCTGGGTGTGTAAATGTTCAATGGGAGGACACGCTGACCCGGGTGTGTAAATGTTCAATGGGAGGACACACTGACCCGGGTGTGTAAATGTTCAATGGGAGGACACGCTGGCCCGGGCGTGTAAGTGTTCAATAGGAGCACACGCTGACCTGGCTGTGTAATTGGTCAATGAGAGGACACGCTGACCCGGGTGTGTAAATTTGCAATGGGACACGCTGACCCGGGTATGTAAATGTTGAATGGGAGCACATGCTGACCTGGGTGTGTAAATGTTCAATGGGAGGACACGCTGACCCGGGTGTGTAAATGTTCAATGGGAGCACATGCTGACCTGGGTGTGTAAATGTTCAATGGGAGGACACGCTGACCTGGGTGTGTAAATGGTCAATGAGAGGACACGCTGACCCGGGTGTGTAAATTTGCAATGGGAGGACACGCTGACCTGGGTGTGTAAATGTGCAATCGGAGGACACCCTGACCCGGGTGTGTAAATGTTGAATGAGAGCACACGCTGACCCGGGTGTGTAAATGTTCAATGGGAGGACACGCTGACCTGGGTGTGTAAATGTTCAATGGGAGGACACGCTGACCTGGGTGTGTAAATGGTCAATGGGAGGACACGCTGACCTGGGTGTGTAAATGGTCAATGGGAGGTCACGCTGACCCGGGTGTGTAAATGTTCAATGGGAGGACACGCTGACCCGGGTGTGTAGATGTTGAATGAGAGCACACGCTGACCCGGGTGTGTAAATGTTCAATGGGAGGACACGCTGACCTGGGTGTGTCAATGGTCAATGGGAGGTCACGCTGACCCGGGTGTGTAAATGTTCAATGGGAGGACACGCTGACCCGGGTGTGTAGATGTTGAATGAGAGCACATGCTGACCTGGGTGTGTAAATGTTCAATTTGAGGACACGCTGACCCGGGTGTGTAAATGTTCAATGGGAGGACACGCTGACCCGGGTGTGTAAATGTTCAATGGGAGGACACGCTGACCCGGGTGTGTAAATGTTCAATGGGAGGACACGCTGACCCGGGTGTGTAAATGTTCAATGGGAGGACACGCTGACCCGGGTGTGTAAATGTTCAATGGGAGGACACGCTGACCTGGGTGTGTAAATGTTCAATGGGAGCACACGCTGACCTGAGTGTGTAAATGTTCAATGGGAGCAAACACTGACCCGGGTGTGTAAATTTGCAATGGGATGTCACGACGATCTGTGTGTGTAAATGTTCAATGGGAGCACACGCTGACCTGTGTGTGTAAATGTTCAATGGGAGGACACGCTGACCCGGGTGTGTAAATGTTCAATGGGAGCACACGCTGACCTGGGTGTGTAAATGGTCAATGAGAGGACACGCTGACCCGTGTGTGTAAATGTTCAATGGGAGGACACGCTGACCTGGGTGTGTAAATGTTCAATGGGAGGACACGCTGACCTGGGTGTGTAAATGGTCAATGAGAGGACACGCTGACCCGGGTGTGTAAATGTTCAATGGGAGGACACGCTAACCCGGGTGTGTAAATGTTCAATGGGAGGACACGCTGACCTGGGTGTGTAAATGGTCAATGGGAGGACACGCTGACCTGGGTGTGTAAATGGTCAATGAGAGGACACACTGACCCGGGTGTGTAAATTTGCAATGGGAGGACACGCATACCCGGGTGTGTAAATGTGCAATCGGAGGACACCCTGACCCGGGTGTGTAAATGTTGAATGAGAGCACATGCTTACCTGGGTGTGTAAATGTTCAATGGGAGGACACGCTGACCCGGGTGTGTAAATGTTCAATGGGAGGACACGCTGACCCGGGTGTGTAAATGTTGAATGAGAGCACATGCTGACCTGGGTGTGTAAATGTTCAATTTGAGGACACGCTGACACGGGTGTGTAAATGTTCAATGGGAGGACACGCTGACCTGGGTGTGCAAATGTTCAATGGGAGCATACGCTGACCTGGGTGTGTAAATGTTCAATGGGAGGACCCGCTGACCCGGGTGTGTAAATGCTCAATGGGAGGACCCGCTGACCCGGCTGTAAATGTTCAATGTGAGGTCCGCTGACCCGGGTGTGTAAATGTTCAATGGGATGTCACGCTGACCTGGGTGTGTAAATGTTCAATGGGAGGACACGCTGACCCGGGTGTGTAAATGTTCAATGGGAGGACACGCTGACCCGGGAGTGTAAATGTACAATGGGAGGGCACACTGACCCGGGTGTGTAAATGTTCAATGGGAGCAATGCTCAATGGGAGGACACGCTGACCATGGTGTGTAAATGTTCAATGGGAGGACACGCTGACCCGGGTGTGTAAATGTTCAATGGGAGGACACACTGACCATGGTGTGTAAATGTTCAATGGGAGGGCACGCTGACCCGGGTGTGTAAATGTTCAATGGGAGGACACACTGACCATGGTGTGTAAATGTTCAATGGGAGGGCACGCTGACCCGGGTGTATAAATGTTCAATGGGAGGACACGCTGACCCGGGTGTGTAAATGTTCAATGGGAGGACACGCTGACCCGGGTGTGTAAATGTTGAATGAGAGCACATGCTGACCTGGGTGTGTAAATGTTCAATTTGAGGACACGCTGACACGGGTGTGTAAATGTTCAATGGGAGGACACGCTGACCTGGGTGTGCAAATGTTCAATGGGAGCATACGCTGACCTGGGTGTGTAAATGTTCAATGGGAGGACACGCTGACCCGGGTGTGTAAATGTTCAATGGGAGGACACGCTGACCCGGGAGTGTAAATGTACAATGGGAGGGCACGCTGACCCGGGTGTGTAAATGTTCAATGGGAGCACACGCTGACCCGGGTGTGTAAATGTTCAATGGGAGGAAACGCTGACCCGGGTGTGTAAATGTTCAATGGGAGGACACGCTGACCATGGTGTGTAAATGTTCAATGGGAGGACACGCTGACCCGGGTGTGTAAATGTTCAATGGGAGGACCCGCTCACCCGGGTGTGTAAATGCTCAATGGGAGGACACGCTGACCATGGTGTGTAAATGTTCAATGGGAGGACACGCTGACCCGGGTGTGTAAATGTTCAATGGGAGGACACACTGACCATGGTGTGTAAATGTTCAATGGGAGGGCACGCTGACCCGGGTGTGTAAATGTTCAATGGGAGGACACGCTGACCTGGGTGTGTAAATGTTCAATGGGAGGTCACGCTGAAACGGGTGTGGAAATGTTCAATGGGAGGACACGCTGACCCGGGTGTGTAAATGTTGAATGAGAGCACACGCTGACCTGGGTGTGTAAATGTTCAATGGGAGGGCACGCTGACCTGGGTGTGTAAATGTTCAATGGGAGCTCACGCTGACCCGGGTGTGTAAATGTGCAATGGGAGGACACGCTGACCATGGTGTGTAAATGTTCAATAGGAGCACATGCTGACCTGGGTGTGGAAATGTTCAATGGGAAGTCACGCTGACCTGGGTGTGTAAATGTTGAATGAGAGCACATGCTGACCTGGGTGTGTAAATGTTCAATGGGAGGTCACGCTGACCTGGGTGTGTAAATATTCAATGGGAGGTCACGCTGACCTGGGTGTGTAAATGTTCAATGGGAGCACACGCTGACCCGGGTGTGTAAATGTTCAATGGGAGGACTCGCTGACCCGGGTGTGTAAATGTTCAATGGGAGGTCACGCTGACCCGGGTGTGTAAATGTTCAATGGGAGGACACGCTGACCTGGGTGTGTAAATGTTCAATGGGAGGACACGCTGACCTGGGTGTGTAAATGTTCAATGGGAGCACACGCTGACCCGGGTGTGTAAATGTTCAATGGGAGGTCACGCTGACCTGGGTGTGCAAATGTTCAATGGGAGGATACGCTGACCTGGGTGTGTAAATGTTCAATGGGAGGACACGCTGACCCGGGTGTGTAAATGTTCAATGGGAGGACACGCTGACCTTGGTGTGTAAATGTCAATGGGAGGTTACGCTGACCTGGGTGTGTAAATGTTCAATGGGAGCACACGCTGACCTGGGTGTGTAAATGTTCAATGGGAGGTCACGCTGACCTGGGTGTGCAAATGTTCAATGGGAGGATACGCTGACCTGGGTGTGTAAATGTTCAATGGGAGGACACGCTGACCCGGGTGTGTAAATGTTCAATGGGAGGACACGCTGACCCGGGTGTGTAAATGTTCAATGGGAGCATACGCTGGCCTGGGTGTGTAAATGTTCAATGGGAGGACACGCTGACCCGGGTGTGTAAATGTTCAATGGGAGGACACGCTGACCCGGGTGCGTAAATGTTCAATGGGAGGACACGCTGACCCGGGTGTGTAAATGTTCAATGGGAGGACACGCTGACCTGAGTGTGTACATGTTGAATGGGAGCACACACTGGCCTGGGTGTGTAAATGTTCAATGGGAGCTCACGCTGACCCGAGTGTGTAAATGTTCAATGGGAGGGCACGCTGACCCGGGTGTGTAAATGTTCAATGGAAGGAGTCGCTGACCTGGGTGTGTAAATTTGCAATGGGATGTCACGCCGATCTGCATGTGTAAATGTTCAATGGGAGCACACGCTGACCTGGGTGTGTAAATTTGCAATGGGAGGACACGCTGACCCGGGTGTGTAAATGTTCAATGGGAGGACACACTGAACCGGGTGTGTAAATGTTCAATGGGAGGACACGCTGACCTGGGTGTGTAAATGGTCAATGAGAGGACACGCTGGCCCGGGTGTGTAAATTTGCAATGGGAGGACACGCTGACCCGGGTGTGTAAATGTTCAATGGGAGGGCACGCTGACCCGGGTGTGCAAATGTTCAATGGGAGGACACGCTGACCTGGGTGTGTAAATGTTCAATGGGAGGTCACGCTGAACCGGGTGTGTAAATGTTCAATGGGAGGACACGCTGACCCGGGTGTGTAAATGTTCAATGAGAGCACACGCTGACCTGGGTGTGTAAATGTTCAATGGGAGGGCACGCTGACCTGGGTGTGTAAATGTTCAATGGGAGCTCACGCTGACCCGGGTGTGTAAATGTTCAATGGGAGGACACGCTGACCATGGTGTGTAAATGTTCAATAGGAGCACATGCTGACCTGGGTGTGTAAATGTTCAATGGGAGGTCACGCTGACCTGGGTGTGTAAATATTCAATGGGAGGTCACGCTGACCTGGGTGTGTAAATGTTCAATGGGAGGACTCGCTGACCCGGGTGTGTAAATGTTCAATGGGAGGTCACACTGACCCGGGTGTGTAAATGTTCAATGGGAGGACACGCTGACCTGGGTGTGTAAATGTTCAATGGGAGGACACGCTGACCTGGGTGTGTAAATGTTCAATGGGAGCACACGCTGACCCGGGTGTGTAAATGTTCAATGGGAGGTCACGCTGACCTTGGTGTGTAAATGCTCAATGGGAGGTGACGCTGACCTGGGTGTGTAAATGTTCAATGGGAGCACACGCTGACCCGGGTGTGTAAATGTTCAATGGGAGGTCACGCTGACCTGGGTGTGCAAATGTTCAATGGGAGCATACGCTGACCTGGGTGTGTAAATGTTCAATGGGAGGACACGCTGACCCGGGTGTGAAAATGTTCAATGGGAGGACACGCTGACCCGGGTGTGTAAATGTTCAATGGGAGCATACGCTGACCTGGGTGTGTAAATGTTCAATGGGAGGACACGCTGACCCGGGTGTGTAAATGTTCAATGGGAGGACACACTGACCCGGGTGTGTAAAAGTTCAATGGGAGCACACATTGACCCTGGTGTGTAAATGTTCAATGGGAGGTCACGCTGACCCGGGTGTGTAAATGTTCAATGGGAGGTCACGCTGACCCGGGTGTGAAAATGTTCAATGGGAGCACACGCTGACCCGGGTGTGTAAATGTTCACTGGGAGGACACGCTGACCCGGGTATGTAAATGTTCAATGGGAGGACACGCTGACCTGGGTGTGTAAATGTTCAATGGGAGGACACGCTGACCTGGGTGTGCAAATGTTCAATGGGAGGTCACGCTGACCCGGCTGTGTAAATGTTCAATGGGAGGTCACGTTGACCTTGGTGTGTCAATGTTCAATGGGAGCACACGCTGACCCGGGTGTGTAAATGTTCAATGGGAGCACACGCTGACCTGGGTGTGTAAATGTTCAATGGGAGCACACGCTGACCCGGGTGTGTAAATTTGCAATGGGAGGTCACGCTGACCTGGGTGTGTAAATGTTCAATGGGAGGACACACTGACCCGGGTGTGTAAATGTTCAATGGGAGGACACGCCGACCTGGGTGTGTAAATGTTAAATGGGAGGACCCGCTGACCCGGGTGTGTAAATGCTCAATGGGAGGACCCGCTGACCCGGGTGTGTAAATGCTCAATGGGAGGAGACCGTGATCTGGGTGTGTAAATGTTCAATGGGAGGACACGCTGACCCGGGTGTTTAAGTGTTCAATGGGAGGTGACGCTGACCTGGGTGTGTAAATGTTCAATGGGAGACCTGGGTGTGTAAATGTTCAATGGGAGCACACGCTGACCTGGGTGTGTAAATGTTCAATGGGAGGTCACGCTGGTCTTGGTGTGTAAATGTTCAATGGGAGGACCCGCTGACCCGGCTGTAAATGTTCAATGGGAGGGCACGCTGACCCGGGTGTGTAAATGTGCAATGGGAGGACACGCTGACCATGGTGTGTAAATGTTCAATGGGAGGACACGCTGACCTGGGTGTGTAAATGTTCAATGGGAGGACACGCTGACCCGGGTGTGTAAATGTTCAATGGGAGGACACGCTGACCATGGTGTGTAAATGTTCAATGGGAGGACACGCTGACCCGGGTGTGTAAATGTTCAATGGGAGGACACACTGACCATGGTGTGTAAATGTTCAATGGGAGGGCACGCTGACCCGGGTGTATAAATGTTCAATGGGAGGACACGCTGACCATGGTGTGTAAATGTTCAATGGGAGGACACGCTGACCCGAGTGTGTAAATGTTCAATGGGAGGACTCGCTGACCCGGGTGTGTAAATGTTCAATGGGAGGACACGCTGACCCGGGTGTGTAAATGTTCAATGGGAGGACCCGCTGACCCGGGTGTGTAAATGCTCAATGTGAGGAGACTGTGATCTGGGTGTGTAAATGTTCAATGGGAGGACACGCTGACCATGGTGTGTAAATGTTCAATGGGAGGACACGCTGACACGGGTATGTAAATGTTCAATGGGAGGACCCGCTGACACGGGTGTGTAAATGTTCAATGGGAGCACACGCTGACCTGGGTGTGCAAATGTTCAATGGGAGGACACGCTGACCTGGTGTGTAAATGTTCAATGGGAGGGTACGCTGACCTGGGTGTGTAAATGCTCAATGGGAGGAGACCGTGATCTGGGTGTGTAAATGTTCAATGGGAGGACACGCTGACCTGGGTGTGTAAATGTTCAATGGGAGCACACGCTGACCTGGGTGTGCAAATGTTCAATGGGAGGACACGCTGACCTGGTGTGTAAATGTTCAATGGGAGGACACGCTGCCCCGGGTGTGTAAATGTTCAATGGGAGGACACGCTGACCCGGGTGTGTAAATGTTCAATGGGAGGACACGCTGACCCAGGTGTGTAAATGTTCAATAGGGGGACACGCTGACCCGGGTGTGTAAATGGTCAATGGGAGGACACGCTGACCCGGGTGTGTAAATGTTCAATGGGAGGACACGCTGACCCGGGTGTGTAAATGTTCAATGGGAGCACACGCTGACCCGGGCGTGTAAATGGTCAATGGGAGGACACGCTGACCCGGGTGTGTAAATGTTCAATAGGAGGACACGCTGACCCGGGTGTGTAAATGGTCAATGGGAGGACACGCTGACCCAGGTGTGTAAATGTTCAATGGGAGGACACGCTGACCCGGGTGTGTTAATGTTCAATGGGAGCACACGCTGACCCGGGCGTGTAAATGGTCAATGGGAGGACACGCTGACCCGGGTGTGTAAATGTTCAATGGGAGGTCACGCTGACCTGGGTGTGTAAATGTTCAATAGGAGCACACGCTGACCTGGGTGTGGAAATGTTCAATGGGAGGTCACGCTGACCTGGGTGTGTAAATGTTGAATGAGAGCACATGCTGACCTGGGTGTGTAAATGTTCAATGGGAGGACACGGTGACCTGGGTGTGTAAATGTTTAATGGGAGGACTCGCTGACCCGGGTGTGTAAATGTTTAATGGGAGGACACGCTGACCATGGTGTGTAAATTTGAAATGGGAGGTCACGCTGACCTGGGTGTGTAAATGTTGAATGAGAGCACATGCTGACCTGGGCGTGTAAATGTTCAATGGGAGGACACGCTGACCTGGGTGTGTAAATGTTCAATGGGAGGACACGCTGACCTGGGTGTGTAAATGTTGAATGGGAGCACACGCTGACCCGGGTGTGTAAATGTTCAATGGGAGGTCATGCTGACCTTGGTGTGTAAATGTCAATGGGAGGTTACGCTGACCTGGGTGTGTAAATGTTCAATGGGAGCACACGCTGACCCGGGTGTGTAAATGTTCAATGGGAGGTCACGCTGACCTGGGTGTGCAAATGTTCAATGGGAGCATACGCTGACCTGGGTGTGTAAATGTTCAATGGGAGGACACGCTGACCCGGGTGTGTAAATGTTCAATGGGAGGACACGCTGACCCGGGTGTGTAAATGTTCAATGGGAGCATACGCTGACCTGGGTGTGTAAATGTTCAATGGGAGGACACGCTGACCCGGGTGTGTAAATGTTCAATGGGAGGACACGCTGACCCGGGTGCGTAAATGTTCAATGGGAGGACACGCTGACCCAGGTGTGTAAATGTTCAATGGGAGGACACGCTGACCTGAGTGTGTACATGTTGAATGGGAGCACACACTGGCCTGGGTGTGTAAATGTTCAATGGGAGCTCACGCTGACCCGAGTGTGTAAATGTTCAATGGGAGGGCACGCTGACCCGGGTGTGTAAATGTTCAATGGAAGGAGACGCTGACCTGGGTGTGTAAATTTGCAATGGGATGTCACGCCGATCTGCGTGTGTAAATGTTCAATGGGAGCACACGCTGACATGGGTGTGTAAATTTGCAATGGGAGGACACGCTGACCCGGGTGTGTAAATGTTCAATGGGAGGACACACTGACCCGGGTGTGTAAATGTTCAATGGGAGGACACGCTGACCTGGGTGTGTAAATGGTCAATGAGAGGACACACTGACCCGGGTGTGTAAATGTTCAATGGGAGGACACGCTGACCTGGGTGTGTAAATGGTCAATGAGAGGACACGCTGGCCCGGGTGTGTAAATTTGCAATGGGAGGACACGCTGACCCGGGTCTGTAAATGTTCAATGGGAGGGCACGCTGACCCGGGTGTGCAAATGTTCAATGGGAGGACACGCTGACCTGGGTGTGTAAATGTTCAATGGGAGGTCACGCTGAACCGGGTGTGTAAATGTTCAATGGGAGGACACACTGACCCGGGTGTGTAAATGTTGAATGAGAGCACACGCTGACCTGGGTGTGTAAATGTTCAATGGGAGGACACGCTGACCTGGGTGTGTAAATGTTCAATGGGAGCTCACGCTGACCCGGGTGTGTAAATGTTCAATGGGAGGACACGCTGACGATGGTGTGTAAATGTTCAATAGGAGCACATGCTGACCTGGGTGTGTAAATGTTCAATGGGAGGTCACGCTGACCTGGGTGTGTAAATATTCAATGGGAGGTCACGCTGACCTGGGTGTGTAAATGTTCAATGGGAGGACTCGCTGACCCGGGTGTGTAAATGTTCAATGGGAGGTCACGCTGACCCGGGTGTGTAAATGTTCAATGGGAGGACACGCTGACCTGGGTGTGTAAATGTTCAATGGGAGGACACGCTGACCTGGGTGTGTAAATGTTCAATGGGAGCACACGCTGACCCGGGTGTGTAAATGTTCAATGGGAGGTCACGCTGACCTTGGTGTGTAAATGTTCAATGGGAGGTTACGCTGACCTGGGTGTGTAAATGTTCAATGGGAGCACACGCTGACCCGGGTGTGTAAATGTTCAATGGGAGGTCACGCTGACCTGGGTGTGCAAATGTTCAATGGGAGCATACGCTGACCTGGGTGTGTAAATGTTCAATGGGAGGACACGCTGACCCGGGTGTGAAAATGTTCAATGGGAGGACACGCTGACCCGGGTGTGTAAATGTTCAATGGGAGCATACGCTGACCTGGGTGTGTAAATGTTCAATGGGAGGACACGCTGACCCGGGTGTGTAAATGTTCAATGGGAGGACACACTGACCTGGGTGTGTAAAAGTTCAATGGGAGCACACATTGACCCGGGTGTGTAAATGCTCAATGGGAGGACCCGCTGACCCGGGTGTGTAAATGCTCAATGGGAGGAGACCGTGATCTGGGTGTGTAAATGTTCAATGGGAGGACACGCTGACCCGGGTGTTTAAGTGTTCAATGGGAGGTGACGCTGACCTGGGTGTGTAAATGTTCAATGGGAGACCTGGGTGTGTAAATGTTCAATGGGAGCACACGCTGACCTGGGTGTGTAAATGTTCAATGGGAGGTCACGCTGATCTTGGTGTGTAAATGTTCAATGGGAGGACCCGCTGACCCGGCTGTAAATGTTCAATGGGAGGGCACGCTGACCCGGGGGTGTAAATTTGCAATGGGAGGACACGCTGACCCGGGTGTGTAAATGTTCAATGGGAGCACACGCTGACCTGGGTGTGCAAATGTTCAATGGGAGGTCACGCTGACCTGGGTGTGTAAATGTTCAATGGGAGCACACGCTGAAACGGGTGTGTAAATGTTCAATGGGAGGACACGCTGACCCGGGTGTGTAAATGTTCAATGGGAGGACACGCTGACCATGGTGTGTAAATGTTCAATGGGAGGACACGCTGACCTGGGTGTGTAAATGTTCAATGGGAGGACCCGCTGACCCGGGTGTGTAAATGCTCAATGGGAGGACACGCTGACCATGGTGTGTAAATGTTCAATGGGAGGACACGCTGACCCGGGTGTGTAAATGTTCAATGGGAGGACACACTGACCATGGTGTGTAAATGTTTAATGGGAGGGCACGCTGACCCGGGTGTATAAATGTTCAATGGGAGGACACGCTGACCATGGTGTGTAAATGTTCAATGGGAGGACACGCTGACCCGGGTGTGTAAATGTTCAATGGGAGGACCCGCTGACCCGGGTGTGTAAATGCTCAATGTGAGGAGACTGTGATCTGGGTGTGTAAATGTTCAATGGGAGGACACGCTGACCATGGTGTGTAAATGTTCAATGGGAGGACACGCTGACACGGGTGTGTAAATGTTCAATGGGAGGACCCGCTGACACGGGTGTGTAAATGCTCAATGGGAGGAGACCGTGATCTGGGTGTGTAAATGTTCAATGGGAGGCCACGCTGACCTGGGTGTGTAAATGTTCAATGGGAGCACACGCTGACCTGGGTGTGCAAATGTTCAATGGGAGGACACGCTGACCTGGTGTGTAAATGTTCAATGGGAGGACACGCTGCCCCGGGTGTGTAAATGTTCAATGGGAGGACACGCTGACCCGGGTGTGTAAATGTTCAATAGGAGGACACGCTGACCCGGGTGTGTAAATGTTCAATAGGAGGACACGCTGACCTGGGTGTGTAAATGGTCAATGGGAGGACACGCTGACCCAGGTGTGTAAATGTTCAATAGGAGGACACGCTGACCCGGGTGTGTAAATGGTCAATAGGAGGACACGCTGACCCGGGTGTGTAAATGTTCAATAGGAGGACACGCTGACCCGGGTGTGTAAATGGTCAATGGGAGCACACGCTGACCCGGGCGTGTAAATGGTCAATGGGAGGACACGCTGACCCGGGTGTGTAAATGTTCAATAGGAGGACACGCTGACCCGGGTGTGTAAATGGTCAATGGGAGGACACGCTGACCCAGGTGTGTAAATGTTCAATGGGAGGACACGCTGACCCGGGTGTGTTAATGTTCAATGGGAGCACACGCTGACCCGGGCGTGTAAATGGTCAATGGGAGGACACGCTGACCCGGGTGTGTAAATGTTCAATGGGAGGTCACGCTGACCTGGGTGTGTAAATGTTCAATGTGAGGACACGCTGACCTGAGTGTGTAAATGTTCAATGGGAGCACACGCTGACCTGGGTGTGTAAATGTTCAATGGGAGCTCACGCTGACCCGGGTGTGTAAATGTGCAATGGGAGGACACGCTGACCATGGTGTGTAAATGTTCAATAGGAGCACACGCTGACCTGGGTGTGGAAATGTTCAATGGGAGGTCACGCTGACCTGGGTGTGTAAATGTTGAATGAGAGCACATGCTGACCTGGGTGTGTAAATGTTCAATGGGAGGACACGGTGACCTGGGTGTGTAAATGTTTAATGGGAGGACTCGCTGACCCGGGTGTGTAAATGTTTAATGGGAGGACACGCTGACCATGGTGTGTAAATTTGAAATGGGAGGTCACGCTGACCTGGGTGTGTAAATGTTGAATGAGAGCACATGCTGACCTAGGTGTGTAAATGTTCAATGGGAGGACACGCTGACCTGGGTGTGTAAATGTTCAATGGGAGGACACGCTGACCTGGGTGTGTAAATGTTCAATGGGAGCACACGCTGACCCGGGTGTGTAAATGTTCAATGGGAGGTCATGCTGACCTTGGTGTGTAAATGTCAATGGGAGGTTACGCTGACCTGGGTGTGTAAATGTTCAATGGGAGCACACGCTGACCCGGGTGTGTAAATGTTCAATGGGAGGTCACGCTGACCTGGGTGTGCAAATGTTCAATGGGAGCATACGCTGACCTGGGTGGGTAAATGTTCAATGGGAGGACACGCTGACCCGGGTGTGTAAATGTTCAATGGGAGGACACGCTGACCCGGGTGTGTAAATGTTCAATGGGAGCATACGCTGACCTGGGTGTGTAAATGTTCAATGGGAGGACACGCTGACCCGGGTGTGTAAATGTTCAATGGGAGGACACGCTGACCTGAGTGTGTACATGTTGAATGGGAGCACACACTGGCCTGGGTGTGTAAATGTTCAATGGGAGCTCACGCTGACCCGAGTGTGTAAATGTTCAATGGGAGGCCACGCTGACCCGGGTGTGTAAATGTTCAATGGGAGGACACGCTGACCTGGGTGTGTAAATGGTCAATGAGAGGACACGCTGGCCCGGGTGTGTAAATTTGCAATGGGAGGACACGCTGACCCGGGTGTGTAAATGTTCAACGGGAGGGCACGCTGACCCGGGTGTGCAAATGTTCAATGGGAGGACACGCTGACCTGGGTGTGTAAATGTTCAATGGGAGGTCACGCTGAACCGGGTGTGTAAATGTTCAATGGGAGGACACGCTGACCCGAGTGTGTAAATGTTGAATGAGAGCACACGCGGACCTGTGTGTGTAAATGTTCAATGGGAGGACACGCTGACCTGGGTGTGTAAATGTTCAATGGGAGCTCACGCTGACCCGGGTGTGTAAATGTTCAATGGGAGGACACGCTGACCATGGTGTGTAAATGTTCAATGGGAGCACACGCTGACCCGGGTGTGTAAATGTTCAATGGGAGGTCATGCTGACCTTGGTGTGTAAATGTCAATGGGAGGTTACGCTGACCTGGGTGTGTAAATGTTCAATGGGAGCACACGCTGACCCGGGTGTGTAAATGTTCAATGGGAGGTCACGCTGACCTGGGTGTGCAAATGTTCAATGGGAGCATACGCTGACCTGGGTGTGTAAATGTTCAATGGGAGGACACGCTGACCCGGGTGTGTAAATGTTCAATGGGAGGACACGCTGACCCGGGTGTGTAAATGTTCAATGGGAGCATACGCTGACCTGGGTGTGTAAATGTTCAATGGGAGGACACGCTGACCCGGGTGTGTAAATGTTCAATGGGAGGACACGCTGACCTGAGTGTGTACATGTTGAATGGGAGCACACACTGGCCTGGGTGTGTAAATGTTCAATGGGAGCTCACGCTGACCCGAGTGTGTAAATGTTCAATGGGAGGGCACGCTGACCCGGGTGTGTAAATGTTCAATGGGAGGACACGCTGACCTGGGTGTGTAAATGGTCAATGAGAGGACACGCTGGCCCGGGTGTGTAAATTTGCAATGGGAGGACACGCTGACCCGGGTGTGTAAATGTTCAACGGGAGGGCACGCTGACCCGGGTGTGCAAATGTTCAATGGGAGGACACGCTGACCTGGGTGTGTAAATGTTCAATGGGAGGTCACGCTGAACCGGGTGTGTAAATGTTCAATGGGAGGACACGCTGAACCTGGTGTGTAAATGTTGAATGAGAGCACACGCGGACCTGTGTGTGTAAATGTTCAATGGGAGGACACGCTGACCTGGGTGTGTAAATGTTCAATGGGAGCTCACGCTGACCCGGGTGTGTAAATGTTCAATGGGAGGACACGCTGACCATGGTGTGTAAATGTTCAATAGGAGCACATGCTGACCTGGGTGTGTAAATGTTCAATGGGAGGTCACGCTGACCTGGGTGTGTAAATATTCAATGGGAGATCACGCTGACCTGGGTGTGTAAATGTTCAATGGGAGGACTCGCTGACCCGGGTGTGTAAATGTTCAATGGGAGGACACGCTGACCTGGGTGTGTAAATGTTCAATGGGAGGATACGCTGACCTGGGTGTGTAAATGTTCAATGGGAGCACACGCTGACCCGGGTGTGTAAATGTTCAATGGGAGGTCACGCTGACCTTGGTGTGTAAATGTTCAATGGGAGGTTACGCTGACCTGGGTGTGTAAATGTTCAATGGGAGCACACGCTGACCCGGGTGTGTAAATGTTCAATGGGAGGTCACGCTGACCTGGGTGTGCAAATGTTCAATGGGAGCATACGCTGACCTAGGTGTGTAAATGTTCAATGGGAGGACACGCTGACCCGGGTGTGTAAATGTTCAATGGGAGGACACGCTGACCCGGGTGTGTAAATGTTCAATGGGAGCATACGCTGACCTGGGTGTGTAAATGTTCAATGGGAGGACACGCTGACCCGGGTGTGTAAATGTTCAATGGGAGGACACGCTGACCCGGGTGCGTAAATGTTCAATGGGAGGACACGCTGACCCGGGTGTGTAAATGTTCAATCGGAGGACACGCTGACCTGAGTGTGTACATGTTGAATGGGAGCACACACTGGCCTGGGTGTGTAAATGTTCAATGGGAGCTCACGCTGACCCGAGTGTGTAAATGTTCAATGGGAGGGCACGCTGACCCGGGTGTGTAAATGTTCAATGGAAGGAGACGCTGACCTGGGTGTGTAAATTTGCAATGGGATGTCACGCCGATCTGCGCGTGTAAATGTTCAATGGGAGCACACGCTGACCTGGGTGTGTAAATTTGCAATGGGAGGACACGCTGACCCGGGTGTGTAAATGTTCAATGGGAGGACACACTGACCCGGGTGTGTAAATGTTCAATGGGAGGACACGCTGACCTGGGTGTGTAAATGGTCAATGAGAGGACACGCTGGCCCGGGTGTGTAAATTTGCAATGGGAGGACACGCTGACCCGGGTGTGTAAATGTTCAATGGGAGGGCACGCTGACCCGGGTGTGCAAATGTTCAATGGGAGGACACGCTGACCTGGGTGTGTAAATGTTCAATGGGAGGTCACGCTGAACCGGGTGTGTAAATGTTCAATGGGAGGACACGCTGACCCGGGTGTGTAAATGTTGAATGAGAGCACACGCTGACCTGGGTGTGTAAATGTTCAATGGGAGGACACGCTGACCTGGGTGTGTAAATGTTCAATGGGAGCTCACGCTGACCCGGGTGTGTAAATGTTCAATGGGAGGACACGCTGACCATGGTGTGTAAATGTTCAATAGGAGCACACGCTGACCTGGGTGTGGAAATGTTCAATGGGAGGTCACGCTGACCTGGGTGTGTAAATGTTGAATGAGAGCACATGCTGACCTGGGTGTGTAAATGTTCAATGGGAGGACACGCTGACCTGGGTGTGTAAATGTTCAATGGGAGGACTCGCTGACCCGGGTGTGTAAATGTTCAATGGGAGGACACGCTGACCATGGTGTGTAAATTTGAAATGGGAGGTCACGCTGACCTGCGTGTGTAAATGTTGAATGAGAGCACATGCTGACCTGGGTGTGTAAATGTTCAATGGGAGGTCACGCTGACCTGGGTGTGTAAATATTCAATGGGAGGTCACGCTGACCTGGGTGTGTAAATGTTCAATGGGAGGACTCGCTGACCCGGGTGTGTAAATGTTCAATGGGAGCACACGCTGACCCGGGTGTGTAAATGTTCAATGGGAGCACACACTGACCCGGGTGTGTAAATGTTCAATGGGAGCACACACTGACCCGGGTGTGTAAATGTTCAATGGGAGCACACACTGACCCGGGTGTGTAAATGTTCAATGGGAGCACACACTGACCCGGGTGTGTAAAAGTTCAATGGGAGCACACATTGACCCGGGTGTGTAAATGTTCAATGGGAGGTCACGCTGACCCGGGTGTGTAAATGTTCAAAGGGAGGTCACGCTGACCCGGGTGTGTAAATGTTCAATGGGAGCACACGCTGACCCGGGTGTGTAAATGTTCACTGGGAGGACACGCTGACCCGGGTATGTAAATGTTCAATGGGAGGACACGCTGACCTGGGTGTGTAAATGTTCAATGGGAGGACACGCTGACCTGGGTGTGCAAATGTTCAATGGGAGGTCACGCTGACCCGGCTGTGTAAATGTTCAATGGGAGGTCACGCTGACCTTGGTGTGTCAATGTTCAATGGGAGCACACGCTGACCCGGGTGTGTAAATGTTCAATGGGAGCACACGCTGACCTGGGTGTGTAAATGTTCAATGGGAGCACACGCTGACCCGGGTGTGTAAATGTTCAATGGGAGGACACGTCGACCTGGGTGTGTAAATGTTCAATGGGAGGACCCGCTGACCCGGGTGTGTAAATGCTCAATGGGAGGACCCGCTGACCCGGGTGTGTAAATGCTCAATGGGAGGAGACCGTGATCTGGGTGTGTAAATGTTCAATGGGAGGACACACTGACCTGGGTGTGTAAATGTTCAATGGGAGGTCACGCTGACCTGGGTGTGTAAATGTTCAATGGGAGCACACGCTGACCTGGGTGTGTAAATGTTCAATGGGAGGTGACGCTGATCTTGGTGTGTAAATGTTCAATGGGAGGACCCGCTGACCCGGGTGTGTAAATGTTCAATGGGAGGAGACGCTGACCCGGGTGTGTAAATGTTCAATGGGAGCACACGCTGACCCGGGTGTGTAAATGTTCAATGGGAGGACACGCTGATCCGGGTGTGTAAATGTTCAATGGGAGGACACGCTGACCATGGTGTGTAAATGTTCAATGGGAGGACACGCTGACCCGGGTGTGTAAATGTTCAATGGGAGGACCCGCTGACCCGGGTGTGTAAATGCTCAATGGGAGGACACGCTGACCATGGTGTGTAAATGTTCAATGGGAGGACACGCTGACCCGGGTGTGTAAATGTTCAATGGGAGCATACGCTGACCTGGGTGTGTAAATGTTCAATGGGAGGACACGCTGACCCGGGTGTGTAAATGTTCAATGGGAGGACACGCTGACCCGGGTGCGTAAATGTTCAATGGGAGGACACGCTGACCCAGGTGTGTAAATGTTCAATGGGAGGACACGCTGACCTGAGTGTGTACAAGTTGAATGGGAGCACACACTGGCCTGGGTGTGTAAATGTTCAATGGGAGCTCACGCTGACCCGAGTGTGTAAATGTTCAATGGGAGGGCACGCTGACCCGGGTGTGTAAATGTTCAATGGAAGGAGACGCTGACCTGGGTGTGTAAATTTGCAATGGGATGTCACGCCGATCTGCGTGTGTAAATGTTCAATGGGAGCACACGCTGACATGGGTGTGTAAATTTGCAATGGGAGGACACGCTGACCCGGGTGTGTAAATGTTCAATGGGAGGACACACTGACCCGGGTGTGTAAATGTTCAATGGGAGGACACGCTGACCTGGGTGTGTAAATGGTCAATGAGAGGACACACTGACCCGGGTGTGTAAATGTTCAATGGGAGGACACGCTGACCTGGGTGTGTAAATGGTCAATGAGAGGACACGCTGGCCCGGGTGTGTAAATTTGCAATGGGAGGACACGCTGACCCGGGTGTGTAAATGTTCAATGGGAGGGCACGCTGACCCGGGTGTGCAAATGTTCAATGGGAGGACACGCTGACCTGGGTGTGTAAATGTTCAATGGGAGGTCACGCTGAACCGGGTGTGTAAATGTTCAATGGGAGGACACGCTGACCCGGGTGTGTAAATGTTGAATGAGAGCACACGCTGACCTGGGTGTGTAAATGTTCAATGGGAGGACACGCTGACCTGGGTGTGTAAATGTTCAATGGGAGCTCACGCTGACCCGGGTGTGTAAATGTTCAATGGGAGGACACGCTGACGATGGTGTGTAAATGTTCAATAGGAGCACATGCTGACCTGGGTGTGTAAATGTTCAATGGGAGGTCACGCTGACCTGGGTGTGTAAATATTCAATGGGAGGTCACGCTGACCTGGGTGTGTAAATGTTCAATGGGAGGACTCGCTGACCCGGGTGTGTAAATGTTCAATGGGAGGTCACGCTGACCCGGGTGTGTAAATGTTCAATGGGAGGACACGCTGACCTGGGTGTGTAAATGTTCAATGGGAGGACACGCTGACCTGGGTGTGTAAATGTTCAATGGGAGCACACGCTGACCCGGGTGTGTAAATGTTCAATGGGAGGTCACGCTGACCTTGGTGTGTAAATGTTCAATGGGAGGTTACGCTGACCTGGGTGTGTAAATGTTCAATGGGAGCACACGCTGACCCGGGTGTGTAAATGTTCAATGGGAGGTCACGCTGACCTGGGTGTGCAAATGTTCAATGGGAGCATACGCTGACCTGGGTGTGTAAATGTTCAATGGGAGGACACGCTGACCCGGGTGTGAAAATGTTCAATGGGAGGACACGCTGACCCGGGTGTGTAAATGTTCAATGGGAGCATACGCTGACCTGGGTGTGTAAATGTTCAATGGGAGGACACGCTGACCCGGGTGTGTAAATGTTCAATGGGAGGACACACTGACCTGGGTGTGTAAAAGTTCAATGGGAGCACACATTGACCCGGGTGTGTAAATGTTCAATGGGAGGTCACGCTGACCCGGGTGTGTAAATGTTCAATGGGAGGTCACGCTGACCCGGGTGTGAAAATGTTCAATGGGAGCACACGCTGACCCGGGTGTGTAAATGTTCACTGGGAGGACACGCTGACCCGGGTATGTAAATGTTCAATGGGAGGACACGCTGACCTGGGTGTGTAAATGTTCAATGGGAGGACACGCTGACCTGGGTGTGCAAATGTTCAATGGGAGGTCACGCTGACCCGGCTGTGTAAATGTTCAATGGGAGGTCACGCTGACCTTGGTGTGTCAATGTTCAATGGGAGCACACGCTGACCCGGGTGTGTAAATGTTCAATGGGAGCACACGCTGACCTGGGTGTGTAAATGTTCAATGGGAGCACACGCTGACCCGGGTGTGTAAATTTGCAATGGGAGGTCACGCTGACCTGGGTGTGTAAATGTTCAATGGGAGGACACACTGACCCGGGTGTGTAAATGTTCAATGGGAGGACACGCCGACCTGGGTGTGTAAATGTTCAATGGGAGGACCCGCTGACCCGGGTGTGTAAATGCTCAATGGGAGGACCCGCTGACCCGGGTGTGTAAATGCTCAATGGGAGGAGACCGTGATCTGGGTGTGTAAATGTTCAATGGGAGGACACGCTGACCCGGGTGTTTAAGTGTTCAATGGGAGGTGACGCTGACCTGGGTGTGTAAATGTTCAATGGGAGACCTGGGTGTGTAAATGTTCAATGGGAGCACACGCTGACCTGGGTGTGTAAATGTTCAATGGGAGGTCACGCTGATCTTGGTGTGTAAATGTTCAATGGGAGGACCCGCTGACCCGGCTGTAAATGTTCAATGGGAGGACACGCTGACCCGGGAGTGTAAATGTTCAATGGGAGGTCACGCTGATCTTGGTGTGTAAATGTTCAATGGGAGGACCCGCTGACCCGGCTGTAAATGTTCAATGGGAGGGCACGCTGACCCGGGAGTGTAAATTTGCAATGGGAGGACACGCTGACCCGGGTGTGTAAATGTTCAATGGGAGCACACGCTGACCTGGGTGTGCAAATGTTCAATGGGAGGTCACGCTGACCTGGGTGTGTAAATGTTCAATGGGAGCACACGCTGACACGGGTGTGTAAATGTTCAATGGGAGGACACGCTGACCCGGGTGTGTAAATGTTCAATGGGAGGACACGCTGACCATGGTGTGTAAATGTTCAATGGGAGGACACGCTGACCTGGGTGTGTAAATGTTCAATGGGAGGACCCGCTGACCCGGGTGTGTAAATGCTCAATGGGAGGACACGCTGACCATGGTGTGTAAATGTTCAATGGGAGGACACGCTGACCCGGGTGTGTAAATGTTCAATGGGAGGACACACTGACCATGGTGTGTAAATGTTCAATGGGAGGGCACGCTGACCCGGGTGTATAAATGTTCAATGGGAGGACACGCTGACCATGGTGTGTAAATGTTCAATGGGAGGACACGCTGACCCGGGTGTGTAAATGTTCAATGGGAGGACCCGCTGACCCGGGTGTGTAAATGCTCAATGTGAGGAGACTGTGATCTGGGTGTGTAAATGTTCAATGGTAGGACACGCTGACCATGGTGTGTAAATGTTCAATGGGAGGACACGCTGACACGGGTGTGTAAATGTTCAATGGGAGGACCCGCTGACACGGGTGTGTAAATGCTCAATGGGAGGAGACCGTGATCTGGGTGTGTAAATGTTCAATGGGAGGCCACGCTGACCTGGGTGTGTAAATGTTCAATGGGAGCACACGCTGACCTGGGTGTGCAAATGTTCAATGGGAGGACACGCTGACCTGGTGTGTAAATGTTCAATGGGAGCACACGCTGCCCCGGGTGTGTAAATGTTCAATGGGAGGACACGCTGACCCGGGTGTGTAAATGTTCAATAGGAGGACACGCTGACCCGGGTGTGTAAATGTTCAATAGGAGGACACGCTGACCTGGGTGTGTAAATGGTCAATGGGAGGACACGCTGACCCAGGTGTGTAAATGTTCAATAGGAGGACACGCTGACCCGGGTGTGTAAATGGTCAATAGGAGGACACGCTGACCCGGGTGTGTAAATGTTCAATAGGAGGACACGCTGACCCGGGTGTGTAAATGGTCAATGGGAGCACACGCAGACCCGGGCGTGTAAATGGTCAATGGGAGGACACGCAGACCCGGGTGTGTAAATGTTCAATAGGAGGACACGCTGACCCGGGTGTGTAAATGGTCAATGGGAGGACACGCTGACCCAGGTGTGTAAATGTTCAATGGGAGGACACGCTGACCCGGGTGTGTTAATGTTCAATGGGAGCACACGCTGACCCGGGCGTGTAAATGGTCAATGGGAGGACACGCTGACCCGGGTGTGTAAATGTTCAATGGGAGGTCACGCTGACCTGGGTGTGTAAATGTTCAATGTGAGGACACGCTGACCTGAGTGTGTAAATGTTCAATGGGAGCACACGCTGACCTGGGTGTGTAAATGTTCAATGGGAGCTCACGCTGACCCGGGTGTGTAAATGTGCAATGGGAGGACACGCTGACCATGGTGTGTAAATGTTCAATAGGAGCACACGCTGACCTGGGTGTGGAAATGTTCAATGGGAGGTCACGCTGACCTGGGTGTGTAAATGTTGAATGAGAGCACATGCTGACCTGGGTGTGTAAATGTTCAATGGGAGGACACGGTGACCTGGGTGTGTAAATGTTTAATGGGAGGACTCGCTGACCCGGGTGTGTAAATGTTTAATGGGAGGACACGCTGACCATGGTGTGTAAATTTGAAATGGGAGGTCACGCTGACCTGGGTGTGTAAATGTTGAATGAGAGCACATGCTGACCTAGGTGTGTAAATGTTCAATGGGAGGACACGCGGACCTGGGTGTGTAAATGTTCAATGGGAGGACACGCTGACCTGGGTGTGTAAATGTTCAATGGGAGCACACGCTGACCCGGGTGTGTAAATGTTCAATGGGAGGTCATGCTGACCTTGGTGTGTAAATGTCAATGGGAGGTTACGCTGACCTGGGTGTGTAAATGTTCAATGGGAGCACACGCTGACCCGGGTGTGTAAATGTTCAATGGGAGGTCACGCTGACCTGGGTGTGCAAATGTTCAATGGGAGCATACGCTGACCTGGGTGTGTAAATGTTCAATGGGAGGACACGCTGACCCGGGTGTGTAAATGTTCAATGGGAGGACATGCTGACCCGGGTGTGTAAATGTTCAATGGGAGCATACGCTGACCTGGGTGTGTAAATGTTCAATGGGAGGACACGCTGACCCGGGTGTGTAAATGTTCAATGGGAGGACACGCTGACCTGAGTGTGTACATGTTGAATGGGAGCACACACTGGCCTGGGTGTGTAAATGTTCAATGGGAGCTCACGCTGACCCGAGTGTGTAAATGTTCAATGGGAGGGCACGCTGACCCGGGTGTGTAAATGTTCAATGGGAGGACACGCTGACCTGGGTGTGTAAATGGTCAATGAGAGGACACGCTGGCCCGGGTGTGTAAATTTGCAATGGGAGGACACGCTGACCCGGGTGTGTAAATGTTCAACGGGAGGGCACGCTGACCCGGGTGTGCAAATGTTCAATGGGAGGACACGCTGACCTGGGTGTGTAAATGTTCAATGGGAGGTCACGCTGAACCGGGTGTGTAAATGTTCAATGGGAGGACACGCTGACCCGGGTGTGTAAATGTTGAATGAGAGCACACGCGGACCTGTGTGTGTAAATGTTCAATGGGAGGACACGCTGACCTGGGTGTGTAAATGTTCAATGGGAGCTCACGCTGACCCGGGTGTGTAAATGTTCAATGGGAGGACACGCTGACCATGGTGTGTAAATGTTCAATGGGAGCACACGCTGACCCGGGTGTGTAAATGTTCAATGGGAGGTCATGCTGACCTTGGTGTGTAAATGTCAATGGGAGGTTACGCTGACCTGGGTGTGTAAATGTTCAATGGGAGCACACGCTGACCCGGGTGTGTAAATGTTCAATGGGAGGTCACGCTGACCTGGGTGTGCAAATGTTCAATGGGAGCATACGCTGACCTGGGTGTGTAAATGTTCAATGGGAGGACACGCTGACCCGGGTGTGTAAATGTTCAATGGGAGGACACGCTGACCCGGGTGTGTAAATGTTCAATGGGAGCATACGCTGACCTGGGTGTGTAAATGTTCAATGGGAGGACACGCTGACCCGGGTGTGTAAATGTTCAATGGGAGGACACGCTGACCTGAGTGTGTACATGTTGAATGGGAGCACACACTGGCCTGGGTGTGTAAATGTTCAATGGGAGCTCACGCTGACCCGAGTGTGTAAATGTTCAATGGGAGGGCACGCTGACCCGGGTGTGTAAATGTTCAATGGGAGGACACGCTGACCTGGGTGTGTAAATGGTCAATGAGAGGACACGCTGGCCCGGGTGTGTAAATTTGCAATGGGAGGACACGCTGACCCGGGTGTGTAAATGTTCAACGGGAGGGCACGCTGACCCGGGTGTGCAAATGTTCAATGGGAGGACACGCTGACCTGGGTGTGTAAATGTTCAATGGGAGGTCTCGCTGAACCGGGTGTGTAAATGTTCAATGGGAGGACACGCTGACCCGGGTGTGTAAATGTTGAATGAGAGCACACGCGGACCTGTGTGTGTAAATGTTCAATGGGAGGACACGCTGACCTGGGTGTGTAAATGTTCAATGGGAGCTCACGCTGACCCGGGTGTGTAAATGTTCAATGGGAGGACACGCTGACCATGGTGTGTAAATGTTCAATAGGAGCACATGCTGACCTGGGTGTGTAAATGTTCAATGGGAGGTCACGCTGACCTGGGTGTGTAAATATTCAATGGGAGATCACGCTGACCTGGGTGTGTAAATGTTCAATGGGAGGACTCGCTGACCCGGGTGTGTAAATGTTCAATGGGAGGACACGCTGACCTGGGTGTGTAAATGTTCAATGGGAGGATACGCTGACCTGGGTGTGTAAATGTTCAATGGGAGCACACGCTGACCCGGGTGTGTAAATGTTCAATGGGAGGTCACGCTGACCTTGGTGTGTAAATGTTCAATGGGAGGTTACGCTGACCTGGGTGTGTAAATGTTCAATGGGAGCACACGCTGACCCGGGTGTGTAAATGTTCAATGGGAGGTCACGCTGACCTGGGTGTGCAAATGTTCAATGGGAGCATACGCTGACCTAGGTGTGTAAATGTTCAATGGGAGGACACGCTGACCCGGGTGTGTAAATGTTCAATGGGAGGACACGCTGACCCGGGTGTGTAAATGTTCAATGGGAGCATACGCTGACCTGGGTGTGTAAATGTTCAATGGGAGGACACGCTGACCCGGGTGTGTAAATGTTCAATGGGAGGACACGCTGACCCGGGTGCGTAAATGTTCAATGGGAGGACACGCTGACCCGGGTGTGTAAATGTTCAATCGGAGGACACGCTGACCTGAGTGTGTACATGTTGAATGGGAGCACACACTGGCCTGGGTGTGTAAATGTTCAATGGGAGCTCACGCTGACCCGAGTGTGTAAATGTTCAATGGAAGGAGACGCTGACCTGGGTGTGTAAATTTGCAATGGGATGTCACGCCGATCTGCGTGTGTAAATGTTCAATGGGAGCACACGCTGACCTGGGTGTGTAAATTTGCAATGGGAGGACACGCTGACCCGGGTATGTAAATGTTCAATGGGAGGACACACTGACCCGGGTGTGTAAATGTTCAATGGGAGGACACGCTGACCTGGGTGTGTAAATGGTCAATGAGAGGACACGCTGGCCCGGGTGTGTAAATTTGCAATGGGAGGACACGCTGACCCGGGTGTGTAAATGTTCAATGGGAGGGCACGCTGACCCGGGTGTGCAAATGTTCAATGGGAGGACACGCTGACCTGGGTGTGTAAATGTTCAATGGGAGGTCACGCTGAACCGGGTGTGTAAATGTTCAATGGGAGGACACGCTGACCCGGGTGTGTAAATGTTGAATGAGAGCACACGCTGACCTGGGTGTGTAAATGTTCAATGGGAGGACACGCTGACCTGGGTGTGTAAATGTTCAATGGGAGCTCACGCTGACCCGGGTGTGTAAATGTTCAATGGGAGGACACGCTGACCATGGTGTGTAAATGTTCAATAGGAGCACACGCTGACCTGGGTGTGGAAATGTTCAATGGGAGGTCACGCTGACCTGGGTGTGTAAATGTTGAATGAGAGCACATGCTGACCTGGGTGTGTAAATGTTCAATGGGAGGACACGCTGACCTGGGTGTGTAAATGTTCAATGGGAGGACTCGCTGACCCGGGTGTGTAAATGTTCAATGGGAGGACACGCTGACCATGGTGTGTAAATTTGAAATGGGAGGTCACGCTGACCTGCGTGTGTAAATGTTGAATGAGAGCACATGCTGACCTGGGTGTGTAAATGTTCAATGGGAGGTCACGCTGACCTGGGTGTGTAAATATTCAATGGGAGGTCACGCTGACCTGGGTGTGTAAATGTTCAATGGGAGGACTCGCTGACCCGGGTGTGTAAATGTTCAATGGGAGCACACGCTGACCCGGGTGTGTAAATGTTCAATGGGAGCACACACTGACCCGGGTGTGTAAATGTTCAATGGGAGCACACACTGACCCGGGTGTGTAAATGTTCAATGGGAGCACACACTGACCCGGGTGTGTAAATGTTCAATGGGAGCACACACTGACCCGGGTGTGTAAAAGTTCAATGGGAGCACACATTGACCCGGGTGTGTAAATGTTCAATGGGAGGTCACGCTGACCCGGGTGTGTAAATGTTCAAAGGGAGGTCACGCTGACCCGGGTGTGTAAATGTTCAATGGGAGCACAGGCTGACCCGGGTGTGTAAATGTTCAATGGGAGGACACGCTGACCTGGGTGTGTAAATGTTCAATGGGAGGACACGCTGACCTGGGTGTGCAAATGTTCAATGGGAGGTCACGCTGACCCGGCTGTGTCAATGTTCAATGGGAGCACACGCTGACCCGGGTGTGTAAATGTTCAATGGGAGCACACGCTGACCTGGGTGTGTAAATGTTCAATGGGAGCACACGCTGACCCGGGTGTGTAAATTTGCAATGGGAGGTCACGCTGACCTGGGTGTGTAAATGTTCAATGGGAGGACACACTGACCCGGGTGTGTAAATGTTCAATGGGAGGACACGTCGACCTGGGTGTGTAAATGTTCAATGGGAGGACCCGCTGACCCGGGTGTGTAAATGCTCAATGGGAGGACCCGCTGACCCGGGTGTGTAAATGCTCAATGGGAGGAGACCGTGATCTGGGTGTGTAAATGTTCAATGGGAGGACACACTGACCTGGGTGTGTAAATGTTCAATGGGAGGTCACGCTGACCTGGGTGTGTAAATGTTCAATGGGAGCACACGCTGACCTGGGTGTGTAAATGTTCAATGGGAGGTGACGCTGATCTTGGTGTGTAAATGTTCAATGGGAGGACCCGCTGACCCGGGTGTGTAAATGTTCAATGGGAGGAGACGCTGACCCGGGTGTGTAAATGTTCAATGGGAGCACACGCTGACCCGGGTGTGTAAATGTTCAATGGGAGGACACGCTGACCATGGTGTGTAAATGTTCAATGGGAGGACACGCTGACCCGGGTGTGTAAATGTTCAATGGGAGGACCCGCTGACCCGGGTGTGTAAATGCTCAATGGGAGGACACGCTGACCATGGTGTGTAAATGTTCAATGGGAGGACACGCTGACCCGGGTGTGTAAATGTTCAATGGGAGGACACACTGACCATGGTGTGTAAATGTTCAATGGGAGGACACGCTGACCCGGGTGTGTAAATGTTCAATGGGATGACACGCTGACCCAGGTGTGTAAATGTTCAATGGGATGTCACGCTGACCCGGGTGTGTAAATGTTCAATGGGATGTCACGCTGACCCGGGTGTGTAAATGTTCAATGGGAGGACCCGCTGACCCGGGTGTGTAAATGCTCAATGGGAGGACACGCTGACCATGGTGTGTAAATGTTCAATGGGAGGACACGCTGACCCGGGTGTGTAAATGTTCAATGGGAGGACACACTGACCATGGTGTGTAAATGTTCAATGGGAGGACACGGTGACCCGGGAGTGTAAATGTTCAATGGGAGGTCACGCTGACCCGGGTGTGTAAATGCTCAATGGGAGGACACGCTGACCATGGTGTGTAAATGTTCAATGGGAGGACCCGCTGACCCGGGTGTGTAAATGCTCAATGGGAGGACACGCTGACCATGGCGTGTAAATGTTCAATGGGAGGACACGCTGACCCGGGTGTGTAAATGTTCAATGGGAGGACACGCTGACCCGGGTGTGTAAATGTTCAATGGGAGGACCCGCTGACCCGGGTGTGTAAATGCTCAATGGGAGGACACGCTGACCATGGCGTGTAAATGTTCAATGGGAGGACACGCTGACCCGGGTGTGTAAATGTTCAATGGGAGGACCCGCTGACCCGGGTGTGTAAATGCTCAATGGGAGGAGACTGTGATCTGGGTGTGTAAATGTTCAATGGGAGGACACGCTGACCTGGGTGTGTAAATGTTCAATGGGAGGACACGCTGACTTGGTGTGTAAATGTTCAATGGGAGGTCACGCTGACCCGGGTGTGTAAATGTTCAATGGGAGGACACGCTGACCCGGGTGTGTAAATGTTCAATGGGAGGACACGCTGACCCAGGTGTGTAAATGTTCAATGGGAGGACACGCTGACCCGGGTGTGTAAATGTTCAATGGGAGGACACGCTGACCCAGGTGTGTAAATGTTCAATGGGAGCACACGCTGACCCGGGTGTGTAAATGTTCAATGGGAGGACACGCTGACCCGGGTGTGTAAATGTTCAATGGGAGGACACGCTGACCCGGGTGTGTAAATGTTCAATGGGAGGACACGCTGACCCAGGTGCGTAAATGTTCAATCGGGGGACACGCTGACCCGGGTGTGTAAATGGTCAATGGGAGGACACGCTGACCCGGGTGTGTAAATGTTCAATGGGAGGACACGCTGACCCAGGTGTGTAAATGTTCAATGGGAGCACACGCTGACCCGGGCGTGTAAATGGTCAATGGGAGGACACGCTGACCCGGGTGTGTAAATGTTCAATAGGAGGACACGCTGACCCGGGTGTGTAAATGGTCAATGGGAGGACACGCTGACCCAGGTGTGTAAATGTTCAATCGGAGGATACGCTGACCCGGGTGTGTTAATGTTCAATGGGAGTACACGCTGACCCGGGTGTGTAAATGTTCAATGGGAGGTTACGCTGACCTGGGTGTGTAAATGTTCAATGTGAGGACACGCTGACCTGAGTGTGTAAATGTTCAATGGGAGCACACGCTGACCCGGGCGTGTAAATGGTCAATGGGAGGACACGCTGACCCGGGTGTGTAAATGTTCAATGGGAGGACATGCTGACCTGAGTGTGTAAATGTTCAATGGGAGCACACACTGACCCGGGCTTGTAAATGGTCAATGGGAGGACACACTGACCCGGGTGTGTAAATGTTCAATGGGAGGAGACGCTGACCATGGTGTGTAAATGTTAAATGGGAGGAGACGATAAGATTTCTCTTCTTTGTAATATATTTGAGACACTTATTCAGGGTATAAGATCAGCAGGAAGCAATCTCCGAGACATTGGTCCTCATTTATGGATAGCAATCATTTTCAAATGCTACATGGTTTAAGAAATCATTAAGTGGCTACAAGCAACTAAACAAACCAGAAGATTGGGAATGTAAGGAATGTCACCAACATCCACGGCTGCATTGCTCCTCAGCTTCCTGAGTCCGGTCACATTCCCCGCTGTAAAATCCCTCCCCCATCATGATCACAACTTATTCCTGTCTGTCCGAGTAATCGCACAACTGGAGCAAACAAAATAACATTTTGGTGGGCAGGCTGATAATAATCGGAGTGTATTACACGATTACACAAAGATATTGGCGGACCCCTTCCCTCTTCAGTCTGGGGTGTCTGGGGATCTCACAAGTCACTGCAGCATACAGCCTGCTGCTGTTCCACATTCACATTCCAGGCATTGAGGGCAGCACGGTAGCACAGTGGTTAGCATTATTGCTTCACAGCGCCAGGGTCCCGGGTTCGATTCCCCGCTGGGTCACTGTCTGTGCGGAGTCTGCACGTTCTCCCCGTGTCTGCGTGGGTTTCCTCCGGGTGCTCCGGTTTCCTCCCACAAGTCCCGAAAGACGTGCTGCTGGGCGAATTGGACATTCTGAATTCTCCCTCTGTGTACCCGAACAGGTGCCGGAATAGGGGGCTAGGGGCTTTTCACAGTAACTTCATTGCAGTGTTAACGTAAGCCTGCTTGTGACAATAATAAAGATTATTTACTATACATTTAAGAAGCGTATATCAGTGTGTTTATCTTGGCGTGGGTAGAGACAGTGAAAGTAGTTCACTTCTAGGTAACGCACAGTACAGCTGGGAGGATGATACAACCGAGACCAGTGTAGAAAATAGGACGGGTTCTAGGACGCTGTGCTTTCTAATTCATTCACTTCCTGCAGAAATAGGAGGAGCGACCCGGTGTTTGTTACGATAGTCACCTTATTCTGCTGCTGTTCTCCTGTCCCTGCCCTGTGGAACATTTGTCACAAAGTCGGGAAGGTATGATTGTAACGCTGGCGCTGGGTGGAAGGCCCTTGTGCAGTTTCAAATCCAGCCTGTGCTCCAATGATCAAAATCGAAAGCTGCTGTTCACCAAGTCCTGCCCCTGTTCACACCAAAAATATATATTTTAAATGATACCCCCCCCCCCCCCCACCGCCCCCCCAAACACACACCCAAAGAATCTGAAATAAAGCTCTGGTTGAGCTTGAGTCAAACATTAATGATTGCAGTTTTACAGATAATATCAGGATAAAGCCCAAGATTCTTAATTACACATTGCAAACTTTTGCAGGATTGAGGCGAGGTTCAGACCCAGATCCCGTGCTGTTGGAAGAGTCACTACGGTCCTCTGGCTTGTGGTCTGGAATCTCCTCGCCTTCGGTGTGGGTATCGCTGGAACCACCCTGACTCGATCCGTCGTCAGGCTGCCTGAGGGAATTGCTCATGGAGCCGAATGTGTGCGTGGCAGAGGATGAAGACGCCCGCAGCAGCGGGGTGTGTTCTGAGTGGTGCTCATCACCTTCCGGGTGGTTTTCCGCATCGGATCCTGACTCAGAGTCGTTGGCTGATCGCAGGACGCGCTGTTTGCAGACGGGGCAGGTTTTTTTGGTCTGTGTTAGCCACGTGTCCACACATTTACAGTGGTACGCTGTGTTTGGGAGGTGGGTGGGGGGGAGAAAAGAACACAATTAAAAGGGCAGAGTCTGAATAAATCCCAAGACTAAAGAGTATGTATTTATCGTGCATCATCAGGATGCGGACTATCCGACTTCTGCAGTGCAATATTATTATACAGGCACATTTCTTTCAATTTATGGAATCTTAGAATGGTAAGCACGATTTCTCTGGTGTCACTGCCCTGCCTTTCCCTGAGATCTCTGCAACTTCTTCCTCCAATTGTCCAATTCCCTTCTGAAAGCCACAATTAAATCTGCCTCTCAGGCAGCATATTCCAGACCGTAATCGCTTGCCGCTTCTCCTCACGTCGCCTCGGTGTCTGTCAATGGGAATAACATGCCTCCATCCGTTCTGCCAGGAGCCCTCATGGTTTTGAACACCTAGCATGAAATCGCCTCTCAAACTTCCCTTCTCCCATCCTCCACCAAATTGAAGCCTCTCAATCCTAGAACCATTCTTGTCATTTCTTTCTGCATCTTTTCCAATGCCTTCGCATCCTTCCCAAAGGGCGATGTCCAGAAGTGGGGGCACTGAGGCTGGACGGTGTTCTGTGGAGGTTTTGTACTCCGTGCCTCTATTCATAAAGCCCGGGATCCTGCAGACCTTGGTAACTGTTTTCTCAACCTAGCATGTCTGTGCAGCCTTCAATGCGCCAATAAATATCTTGGGTGGGGCTCTCCATCCTGGCAGTTGTGTTTTCCTGCGCGGTGCGCCCCCGCCGACAACCGTGCCCTCCGTCCCGGCAGCTGGCCAATGGGGTTTCCCATTGTGGGCATCCCCAACGCCACTGGGAAATCCCCGGGCGTGAGTACACTGTCGGCCAAGCGGAGGATCCCGACGATGGAGAATCCCACCCCTTATCGTTACAGTAAAAGAACATTGTGCTAATTTTTAAACAAAAGCACTGGGATTATTCTCCAAGAGCAGAGAGACTGGCTGAAGACACTGGATATAGCAAAGGCCAAGAGCTTTATTTTCATTTTTGTGGTTTTGTTGATTGTCAAAATGGAAAACCTTAATAAACGTATCTAATCGAAGTGTCTGAAGTGTACAGACAACAGTGACGTCAATGGCAAGAGTTTCCTCTATCTATATCCAGGTCCTCATGATTTTAAAAACTTTTAACAAACCTCCTCTTTCCCAGCAGAGGAGAGGTTCCTAAATTTGCCAATCTATCCTGACAACTGAGGTTTCTGATCCCTGGAACCATTCTGGTGAACCTCTTCTGCACCCTCTCCAATGACTTCACATCCTTCGTCAAATCCAGCACTCGGAACTGCACACAGTCTTCCACCTGAGGTGCAACCGTATCTCATCACATTGGTCCGTGATCTTCACCTGCAACCCACCAACCATTCCACCAATGTGGACATGTCCTGTTGAAGATCTACACGGTCCTCTGAGTTTACAAGGTTTGGGAGTTTTGTACCATCCCAAAATCTGGAAATGATTCCCTGTTTACCAAAGTCAGGATCATTAATGTATACCAGGAAAATATCCAGGATGGTTAACTTCGAACATTTCAAGTGCCTTCAAAGCTGCACGTGCAATGGACAAGGAGAAAGACCAAATCCTTACAGCAATACAAATAAGGATCTTCTCAATTTTGCACCAATTAGATCGCTCTTCCAAACAGCACAGTGGGTGTACCTACACCACAAGAGACCGTAGCAGCTCACCACTACCTTCTCAGGGGTAATTAGGGATCAGGGGGTATGGGGAGAAGGCAGGAGAATGGGGATGAGAAAATATCAGCCATGATTGAATGGCGGAGCAGACTCGATGGGCCGAGTGGCCTAATTCTGCTCCTAGATGATTTAATGGGTAATAAATGCTCGCTGAACCCACATCCAGTAAAAGAATTCCAAAAGGAACACACTATTCCCGACTGGCTGTGCTGCTGAACACACCAATGTCATTGAATGTGAGTCCAATGTTTGCTTAAAGTAACCAGCTACAAATTCAATGATGGACCATCTGTTGACACATCCCCGTGGCTCTTCCGCGGGTCTAGCTCATTCTCCCAAACGTGGCACTGATTCAAACGCAGAGTGAAAAACGATTCTCTGAAAGATTGGATAGAGCTGTCACCATCTAGACATAAACACAGACGTAGAACATACGGTGCAGAAGGAGGCCATTCGGCCCATCGAGTCTGGACCGCCCCATTTAAGCCCTCACTTCCATCCTACCCCCATAGCCCAATAATCCCTCCCAATCTTTTTGGACACTAAGGGCAATTTAGCCTGGCCAATCCACCTAACCTGCACATCTTTGGACTGTGGGAGGAAACCGGAGCACCCGGAGGAAACCCACGCAGACACGGGGAGAACGTACAGACAGTGACCCAACGGAGAATCGAACCTGGGACCCTGGATCTGTGAAGCCACAGTGCTAACCACTGTGCTACCGTGCTGCCCTAAATCTATTGAGACAATATTCTTAAAAATGTTACAACAGGCACTGATCTGAAAACCGCTGGAGGAATTCCTTGAGTAAACCACCTTCAGGAGGTTTAGCATTAATGGGTGGAGTGACTAACCCCGAAACAGTCTTTTTTTCATTATTTTTCTCTCCTGAACGTGCTCAGAACCACACAATTGTGATGTGATATGTTGTTAGTACATTCTGCAATGGAGAATGGTCAGTGAAGTTAAACCTTGTCCTCAGGCAGAAGAGGTGGCTAATGAGGCAGTAGATGTGTTTTGTGCTAATTTTCTGGAAAGGTTTAATCAGATCAGAAAGCAGCAAATATAACTGCTATAGTCAGCAAGGGAGGAAACAGGAAGACCAGTTAGCTTGAGGCGTCGTGGGAAAGGTATTAGAATCAATCATTATAGCTTGGCGCTTGGAGGAACTCAAAGTGATCGGGAAGAGTCACCATGGTGCTGTGAAAGGGAAAGCATGTTTAACCAGAAAGAGTTCTCTGAAGGGATAACTGTTAAAGGGGAACCTGTAGATGTGTATTTGGATTTCCCAGAAGGTAAGGTAGAATCATGGAATCTCTACAGTGCAGGAGGAGGCCATTCGGCCCATTGAGCCTTTACCGGCCCCTGAAAGAGCGCCCTACCCTGGCCTGCCCCCGCATCGTATCTCTGTAACCCCACTAAACCTGTACATCCTTGGAGACGAAGGAGCAATTTTATCATGGCCAATCCACCTAACCTGCACATCTTTGGACTGTGGGAGGAAACCGGAGCACCCGGAGGAAACCCACGCAGACACGGGGAAACGCCGCACAGACGGTGACCAAGGCCAGAATTGAACCCGGGTCGCCGACGCTGTGAGGCAGCAGTGCTAACTAACCCCTGTGCCACCTTGTCAGGTCAAAGGTTATTGCAGAAAATCCAAGCTCATGGTGTAGCAGGGTAACGAATTAGCCTGGAAAGGAAATTGGCTGGCTGGCAGAAGTGTTTTTTTCCCGATTGGTACGATGTGCCGAGTGGAGTCCCGTCCCGCAGGGGTCCTGGGGCCTCAACCTTTTACTTTAACAAGGCAATTAGCTTCTCAATGTAATTGCCAAAGCTCGCATTCGCTGACACACACATCACTTTCCTGTACGATGGTTGGATGGTGATCAGGGCAGGTGGGCCAACGCATTTGTGTGTTCCATTATCCAGGAGTGCCGAGGTTAACGTCAGCATCTGAACTGAACAAGGTGATGATTCACAATGTGCTTTCATGTCCTGCGAGCTATTCCCCCCTTTTTACATTGGTTGAATATCAATGATTCCAAGACTGTCGCCTGCAGTCCCAGAAACTTACGCATTTTTAATAAATTTAAATTTAGACTATCCAATTCATTTTTCCCAATTAAGGGGCAATTTAGCGCGGCCAATCCACCTGCCCTGCACATCTTTGGGTTGTGGGGGCGAAACCCACGCACACACGGGGAGAATGTGCAAACCCCACACGGACAGTGACCCGGGGCCGGGATCGGACCTGGGAACTCGGCGCCGTGAGGCAGCAGTGCTAACCCACTGTGCCGCCGTGCTGCCCCCCCCAGAAACTTACACAAGTAATAGAATTGGCTCACCGTGTGTGCAGGGCAATATCCGCAGTTTGTCACCTTCCTCGTACTCGTCCAGGCAGATCGCACACACTTCATATCCATCCCCTGCATTTAAACACAACACTGCTACATAAGTGACAGGATAGGGACTGACAGGATTATAGGAACACAAAGAATTCAGTGGACACAATACCTCCAATCCACTCCCTATCTCCCAATCCTCTCTCTCTCTCTGAAAGCAGCAACATTTTATTCTGGTAACTTCACAGCTGTTCTCTTGTGAAAGAAAGACTTGGATTTCATACAGAATCCCGACAGGGCAGAAGGAGGCCATTCGGCCCATCGATCTGCACGGGCCCTCTGAACGATCACCCTACCCAGACCGAATCCCCAGCCCGATCTCCGTAACCCCACCTAGGGGCAATTTAGCATGGCCAATCCACCTAACCTCCACAACTTTGGATTGTGGGAGGAAACTGGAGCACCCGGTAGAAACCAATGTTGACATGGGAAGAAAGTGCAAACTCCACACAGACAGTAGCCCGAGGTTGGAATCGAACCCAATTCCCCAGCATTCTGAGACAGCAGTGTTAACCCGGGTCCCTGGCTCTGTGAGGCAGCAGTGTTAACCCGGGTCCCTGGCACTGTGAGGCAGCAGTGTTAACCCAATTCCCCAGCATTCTGAGACAGCAGTGTTAACCCGGGTCCCTGGCACTGTGAGACAGCAGTGTTAACCCGGGTCCCTGGCGCTGTGAGACAGCAGTGTTAACCCGGTCCCTGGCACTGTGAGACTGCAGTGTTAACCCGGGTCCCTGGCACTGTGAGACAGCAGTGTTAACCCGGGTCCCTGGCTCTGTGAGGCAGCAGTGTTAACCCGGGTCCCTGGCACTGTGAGACAGCAGTGTTAACCCGGGTCCCTGGCTCTGTGAGACTGCAGTGTTAACCCGGGTCCCTGGCTCTGTGAGGCAGCAGTGTTAACCCGGGTCCCTGGCACTGTGAGGCAGCAGTGTTAACCCGGGTCCCTAGCACAGTGAGACAGCAGTGTTAACCCGGGTCCCTGGCTCTGTGAGGCAGCAGTGTTAACCCGGGTCCCTGGCTCTGTGAGGCAGCAGTGTTAACCCGGGTCCCTGGCACTGTGAGGCAGCAGTGTTAACCTGGGTCCCTGGCACTGTGAGACAGCAGTGTTAACCCGGGTCCCTGGCTCTGTGAGACAGCAGTGTTAACCCGGGTCCCTGGCTCTGTGAGACAGCAGTGTTAACCCGGGTCCCTGGCTCTGTGAGACAGCAGTGTTAACCCGGGTCCCTGGCTCTGTGAGACAGCAGTGTTAACCCGGGTCCCTGGCACTGTGAGGCAGCAGTGTTAACCCGGGTCCCTGGCACTGTGAGACAGCAGTGTTAACCCGGGTATTTCGCACTGTGAGACAGCAGTGCTAACCCGGGTCCCTGGCACTGTGAGACAGCAGTGTTAACCCGGTTATTTCGCACTGTGAGGCAGCAGTGTTAACCCGGGTCCCTGGCTCTGTGAGAGAGCAGTGTTAACCCGGGTCCCTGGCTCTGTGAGACAGCAGTGTTAACCCGGGTCCCTGGCACTGTGAGGCAGCAGTGTTAACCCGGGTCCCTGGCACTGTGAGACAGCAGTGTTAACCCGGGTATTTCGCACTGTGAGACAGCAGTGCTAACCCGGGTCCCTGGCACTGTGAGACAGCAGTGTTAACCCGGGTCCCTGGCTCTGTGAGACAGCAGTGTTAACCCGGGTCCCTGGCACTGTGAGGCAGCAGTATTAACCCGGGTCCCTGGCACTGTGAGGCAGCAGTGTTAACCCGGGTATTTCGCACTGTGAGACAGCAGTGCTAACCCGGGTCCCTGGCACTGTGAGACAGCAGTGTTAACCCGGGTCCCTGGCACTGTGAGGCAGCAGTGTTAACCCGGGTATTTCGCACTGTGAGACAGCAGTGCTAACCCGGGTCCCTGGCACTGTGAGGCAGCAGTGTTAACCCGGGTATTTCGCACTGTGAGGCAGCAGTGTTAACCCGGGTCCCTGGCACTGTGAGGCAGCAGTGTTAACCCGGTTATTTCGCTCTGTGAGACAGCAGTGTTAACCCGGGTCCCTGGCACTGTGAGGCAGCAGTGTTAACCTGGGTATTTCGCACTGTGAGCCAGCAGTGTTAACCCGGGTCCCTGGCACTGTGAGACAGCAGTGCTAACCCGGGTCCCTGGCACTGTGAGACAGCAGTGTTAACCCGGATATTTCGCACTGTGAGACAGCAGTGTTAACCCGGGTCCCTGACACTGTGAGACAACAGTGTTAACCCGGGTCCCTGGCACTGTGAGGCAGCAGTGTTAACCCGGGTCCCTGACACTGTGAGGCAGCAGTGTTAACCCGGGTCCCTGACACTGTGAGACAGCAGTGTTAACCCGGGTCCCTGGCACTGTGAGACAGCAGTGCTAACCCGGGTCCCTGGCACTGTGAGACAGTTGTGTTAACCCGGGTCCCTGGCACTGTGAGACAGTTGTGTTAACCCGGGTCCCTGGCATTGTGAGACAGCAGTGTTAACCCGGATATTTCGCACTGTGAGACAGCAGTGTTAACCCGGGTCCCTGGCACTGTGAGACAGCAGTGTTAACCCGGGTCCCTGGCACTGTGAGACAGCAGTGTTAACCCGGATATTTCGCACTGTGAGACAGCAGTGTTAACCCGGGTCCCTGGCACTGTGAGACAGCAGTGTTAACCCGGATATTTCGCACTGTGAGACAGCAGTGTTAACCCGGGTCCCTGGCACTGTGAGACAGCAGTGTTAACCCGGATATTTCGCACTGTGAGACAGCAGTGTTAACCCGGGTCCCTGACACTGCGAGACAGCAGTGTTAACCCGGGTCCCTGGCACTGTGAGACAGCAGTGTTAACCCGGGTCCCTGGCACTGTGAGACAGCAGTGTTAACCCGGATATTTCGCACTGTGAGACAGCAGTGTTAACCCGGGTCCCTGGCACTGTGAGACAGCAGTGCTAACCCGGGTATTTCGCACTGTGAGACAGCAGTGTTAACCCGGGTCCCTGGCACTGTGAGACAGCAGTGCTAACCCGGGTATTTCGCACTGTGAGACAGCAGTGCTAACCCAGGTCCCTGACACTGTGAGGCAGCAGTGTTAACCACTCCATTTCTATTGTGCGTTTTTCAAGATCAGAATATGTCCAAGTCTGTGACAGTCAGTAAAGTACTTTTGAAATGCAGTCACTGCCGTCATGTTGGAAAAGAATTTCCAGTTGACACAATATTTCCTGAGGGGAGTCGCCTCCCTACCCCGACCCAGGAATTTTCCTGCAAAACGGTGCCGGAATGTGGCGACTAGGGGCTTTTCACAGTAACTTCATTTGAAGCTACTTGTGACAATAAGCGATTTTCATTTCTTTTCATTTCATTAAACAAAGATGACACGGCTGGCAGCCCTTGGCCAGGTACCGGAACAGAAATAAATCAAAAGAAAACTTTCTTTTATAAATTTAAATACAGTACCCAATTATGTTTTTGCCAATTTAGGGGCAATTTAGCGCGGCCAATATACCTACCCTGCACATATTTGGGTTGTGGGGGTGAGACCCACGCAGACACAGGGAGAATGTGCAAACTCCCCACGGACAGTGACCCAGGGCTGGGATTTGAACCTGGGACCTCGGCGCCGCAGTCCCAGTGCTAACCACTGTGCCACGGGCTGCCCATCAAAAGGAAACTAAACTAGTTAAATTAAAATGTCATTCCGGGGGTGGGGATGTTAACTGTATTTAAAAGTGGATTGAGATCTGAGTTGGTTCTGTTGTTTGAATGGGGCGGCACGGTAGCACAGTGGTTAGCACTGTGGCTTCACAGCGCCAGGGACCCGGGTTCGATTCCCGGCTTGGGTCACTGTCTGCGTGGGTTTCCTCCGGATGCTCCGGTTTCCTCCCACAAGTGCCGAAAGAAGGTGAATTGGACATTCTGAATTCTCCCTCTGTGACCCGAACAGGCGCCGGAATGTGGGGACTAGGGGATTTTCACAGTAACTTCATTGCAGTGTTAATGTGAGCCTACTTGTGACAATAAAGATTATTATTATTAAACAAAGGTAGCAGTTAAGGGTTATCGTGTCACCATATTGAAAAGCATTGTTTATGGGGTAATTGTCAGCTATTTTCTTGTGTGATGTTAAAGATATTTCAATACTGTGTCAGTAATAATGTTTGTTTCAGTATACCATATCCCTATTCTGCGTGAGATCACTCCTGCAGCGAGGAATCCTTTCCTCACACTCTTTACAAAATTAAAATTAAATATTGGGGTTTCTGTCCCATATCCCAGCCACTGTTGGGGTCTGGTACGGGATTGTAATACTTAACTGTAGATTAATTGCATATGCAGGTCGTGGATATTAACTCGAGATTCACTTGCACTTTAAATAGGTATTGTTGTGGGGTGTTGTATTGAGCATCTTCCTATTCGATTATATGATGATGTCTTTAGCAAGTGTGGACGTTATTGGTAGCGCAGGCTTGCGCAGGTTTTAGTATTTGCCACGAGGAGCCTATGAATAGTTGAGTATAGCTGTTGCTAGCTTTTGAATCCATGCTGTTAAATTGATATTTTTTAATAAGCACAGAAGATTGAATTTTCACGATGCGTTTGACTACCTTTTTGGCGACGAGGATTAAACAGGAGCAGGAAAATTCAAGGTAGAGTGAGTAGCGAGTTTGCAATGTGAATGGGGGTCGAAAGCTCTAAGCAGCCGGTTTCGTGAGCTTACCGATGAAAAACGGGTCGGCGGCCATGGCTAAGTTTAGTGAGTTGTGGAGGGGCGGGGTGAGGGGGGGGGGCTGAATACGTGGAAAGGTTAGGACACCTTTTCCTGGCAGATGGAATTACAGATGAGGTTAACTGTTTAAAAAAGGAGGTAGGCAGAAAGTGGGTAATTATAGGCCAGTTAGCTTAACTTCGGTAGTGGGGAAGATGCTGGAATCTATCATCAAGGAAGAAACAGCGAGGCATCTGGATGGAAATTGTCCCATTGGGCAGACGCAGCATGGGTTCAGAAAGGGCAGGTCGTGCCTAACTAGTTTAGTGGAATTGTTTGAGGACATTGCCAGTGCGGTAGATAACGGGGAGCCAATGGATGTGGTATATCTGGATTTCCAGAAAGCCTTTGACAAGGTGCCACACAAAAGGTTAATGCATAAGATAAAGATGCATGGCATTAAGGGGAAAGTAGTAGCATGGATAGAGGATTGGTTAATTAATAGAAGGCCAAGAGTGGGGATTAATGGGTATTTCTCTGGTTGGCCATCAGTAGC